>NC_064922.1:907749046-908070088 GCF_023897955.1 Schistocerca gregaria
AAGCAAACTGAGGATCAACGCCACACTCAAGTCGCAAATGTCTGGACAGATTTCCTTTTGATGCGTACGTACGGCCACAGCGATGGCAGAAAAATGCACCTGTAAATGTGCACACAGATTAGAATGTGCAGTCAAGTAAAAGAGTGAAGTCATCGAGCTACATCTATATCTACATTCACTTCCATACTCTGCAAACTACTTTCAAGTGTGTAGCATAGAGCACTTTCCTTTCTTCCATGTAGCTCCTTTCATTTATTAACTTATGAAGCACAGGGAGAATGACTGCTTAAAATGCCTCTGAGGACACCGTAATTCATCTTATCTATGCAGTCCCTATGGTAATGATATGTAGAAAGCTGTAGTGCGCTGCTAGAATCCTCACTTCATACTTTTACAGAGAACTTTGTAAGATTTTGCCAGGTAGTTGGCATTTCTAATCAAGATTCTGCCAGTGCTAGTTTCTCAGCATTTTCTCAACAGTCTCCAACGATTCAAACAAACTTGTGATATTAGTACTGCCCTTACATGTATATATTCAGAATCTCCTGTTAGTATTATTTGGTATGTCTCCTATGCACCTGAGCATATACAGTCCTTCTACCTTTCAGTCTTCTGACACATATCTCTCCCCCAAAGGTCTCTCTAATTTTTCTACAGGTGACGGCTATCTTTCCCATAGTCATTCAGGCTTCTACAGTTTTGCACTTTTCCTCTAGTCATTCCTAGTTTGCTTTTATATTTTCTCCTTTTGTCAGTTAAATTCAATAATTAAATTCAAAAATTGACTGTTCTCGTTGTTGTATTAGCACATGTGGTCATCATTCTTTCTTATGTAACCCTATTATCTGTCTTGTTCAAATTGTCATCTGTTTTCTACTTTATGTGTTAATCCATTATCATTTATTTATCTGTATCACCAAGATTAATCAAAAACTTTGCTCCTACATCTTTTCTAGTACTGATTTCCATGAGCGTAGACAGGTCCATGGCCTTTTCCCGATTGTCTTCCGCTGATTTATTTGCAAATTTGACAGATTTTTCTTTTCTACCCTCCACTTATCTTGTTTATATGGGCTCTGATAGCTTGTCTAATTACAACCCTCATTTATGTGTCTTCTGCCACCTCTTGGTGAGTGGATTTTTTTAACCTATCAAATTAAAATATTTTGTCAAAAATTAATTGTTTTCATTGTTAAATTCAATAAATTGTGTGACATTCAAGAATTTTTATTGGGCCTTGTCATTTTGCCTATTGGATCGTCTGTTATCATTCTACAGTTCCTACCGTTCATTTTGATTCCCGAGAGGCATAATCTGTGATTACTAGAAACAGAATAGTAACTAGATACAGGTTAGAGTAGTTTCACTGTCCAATCAGCTATGTATGAGACGTAACGTTTGAGAGACATCAAAATCTGCAGCAACAGGTTTCACATTTAAGAGTTTGTTTACTTGTTTTAATTCTTTTTGTGGTTCAAAGAAACAGGAAGATAGGTTTAGAGATAACTGGATGGTGGTAAATATAAGAAAATACACTCCTGGAAATGGAAAAAAGAACACATTGACACCGGTGTGTCAGACCCACCATACTTGCTCCGGACACTGCGAGAGGGCTGTACAAGCAATGATCACACGCACGGCACAGCGGACACACCAGGAACAGCGGTGTTGGCCGTCGAATGGCGCTAGCTGCGCAGCATTTGTGCACCGCCACCGTCAGTGTCAGCCAGTTTGCCGTGGCATACGGAGTTCCATCGCAGTCTTTAACACTGGTAGCATGCCGCGACAGCGTGCACGTGAACCGTATGTGCAGTTGACGGACTTTAAGCGAGGGCGTATAGTGGGAATGCGGGAGGCCGGGTGGACGTACCGCCGAATTGCTCAACACGTGGGGCGTGAGGTCTCCACAGTACATCGATGTTGTCGCCAGTGGTTGGCGGAAGGTGCACGTGCACGTCGACCTGGGACCGGACCGCAGCGATGCACGGATGCACGCCAAGACTGTAGGATCCTATGCAGTGCCGTAGGGGACCGCACAGCCACTTCCCAGCAAATTAGGGACACTGTTGCTCCTGGGGTATCGGCGAGGACCATTCGCAACTGTCTCCATGAAGCTGGGCTACGGTCCCGCACACCGTTAGGCCGTCTTCCGCTCACGCCCCAACATCGTGCAGCCCGCCTCCAGTGGTGTCGCGACAAGCGTGAATGGAGGGACGAATGGAGACGTGTCGTCTTCAGCGATGAGAGTCGCTTCTGCCTTGGTGCCAATGATGGTCGTATGCGTGTTTGGCGCCGTGCAAGTGAGCGCCACAATCAGGACTGCATACGACCGAGGCACACAGGGCCAACACCCGGCATCATGGTGTGGGGAGCGATCTCCTACACTGGCTGTACACCTCTGGTGATCGTCGAGGGGACACTGAATAGTGCACGGTACATCCAAACCGTCATCGAACCCATCGTTCTACCATTCCTAGACCGGCAAGGGAACTTGCTGTTCCAACAGGACAATGCACATCTGCATGTATCCCGTGCCACACAATGTGCTCTAGAAGGTGTAAGTCAACTACCCTGGCCAGCAAGATCTATGGATCTGTCCCCCATTGAGCATGTTTGGGACTGGATGAAGCGTCATCTCACGCGGTCTGCACGACCAGCACGAACCCTGGTCCAACTGAGGCGCCAGGTGGAAATGGCATGGCAAGCCGTTCCACAGGACTACATCCAGCATCTCTACGATTGTCTCCATGGGAGAATAGCAGCCTGCATTGCTGCGAAAGGTGGATATACACTGTACTAGTGCCGACATTGTGCATGCTCTGTTGCCTGTGTCTATGTGCCTGTGGTTCTGTCAGTGTGATCATGTGATGAATCTGACCCCAGGAATGTGTCAATAAAGTTTCCCCTTCCTGGGACAATGAATTCACGGTGTTCTTATTTCAATTTCCAGGAGTGTATAAGAATACAGTGAGAATCGGTTTTAGAGATGTGTAAGAATGAAGGTTAGAAGCAGTATAATGATGGTACTAGCAGCTTTTAGCACTGAGCAGACATCAGAATCAGGGTTTTACTGTCTCATAACATACAAGTTAAATAATTGATTTAGTGTACAGGGCACTTTATAACCATAACAGAATATACACTGAATACAATATTTATCATCATGTAACTCCAAAATCTGAATTTCATTTTTTATCCTGATCAGATCATCATCAAAAATTTCTTTAATGGAATAACAGCACTTCCTTTTATGAATTCAGTTTTAACCTTTCCAAAATGTGTGCCTTCCACCATGTCGGATATTTTCATTTCTGTATTAAATGTTGTCTCTGCAAAAAGATGAAGGCTACATGTAAGAAGTATAAAATTTTCTTTCTTGTTTCATAACTGTAGTGGAAGTTACAAGAAAGAGTTCAGTATTCTTATTTCTGAAGAGAATTATTTCATATCAGTACAATAGAGTAACATTTAGCATATTTAGGTTTCTTAATAGCAGCTGACGAGATTCTCTTGCCCTTGGATTACATATGTTTCTGATAATTTTTTATTCCCATGTAACAAACATTTCCCCACAAGACAATATGTACCTCATGATTGCCTCCAAGTAGTTATACTATTTTTTGTGTCGGTACCATAAACACTGGCTAAGACTGACACAGCAAATGTCAGTCTATTTAATTCAGTTTTCAGAAAGTCTGTGTGAGAACTATCACAGATTTATGTCCAATTGCATTCACAAGAATTTAAGATGTTTTGCTTTGTTCTGAGCACAATGTGAATAGCATTTACTTTGGACTATTTTGGCTTAAATTGCATCAGCTGCATTTTTTGAATTACTTAATTTTAGGTCATTTAGATAAACATAAACATCTATGTTTGCTAGTGTTTCAGGCATTTCAAGGAATTTCTTCTGCATTTTTATTTTCTATAAATACCGATGTGTCAGAAGCAATAAAACTGAATGATAGTTACATATTTAGGTAAGTTACTTGGTAGAAAATAAACAAGAGTGGGCCTAAGATGGAGCCTTGTGGTACCCAGTTTGAGTAATACATTCCTTTGCTTGATATTATGACAACTTTTTGCTTTCTCTTGGGCCTAAGATGGAGCCTTGTGGTACCCAGTTTGAGTAATACATTCCTTTGCTTGATATTATGACAACTTTTTGCTTTCTCTGTCAGATACAACTTACACTATTGTAAGGCACCACCCATAATCTTGTGTTTTTATACTATTTAAATATAATAGTAACATTTTTGCAAACAAGCAACTTGTCATTTCATTTGCAACTCCCCCCCCCCCCTCCCCTCCCTTTCACACCCAATGTCTTTCAAACATTTTCACCCATGTCAGTTTTCACTATTAACTGTGATAAAGTTCGCACTTGGGTGCTCTTCTCCACCTGGCACCCCAAGTGGTGGCTTGAGTAGTCTAGGCCTTAAACTAACACTGTGTTCGCGTAGTCAAATGCTTTGCACAGGACACAGAAGATTCTCACAGTTTTTTGTGTGGAACTAACTTTATTTACAAATTCATTGATAGCAAAGATTCGTGAAGAATGGTTGCCATGATCATTGAAGATAAGAAAAAGTTACTGGACTGCTGGACAAAAGGCTGAATAAATAAATATATCTTAGGAATCCTTGCAACAGTTATGTTATCAGCGCCTTTATGGTCATTAAAGTAAACTACTGTGAATAAAACCTCTAAAACTGTTGCACACTCATGCACCCAAATTGACCACACAATCACTGCATCTCACATGTACTAAATCAATGGGGAAAGAGCAAAAGTAGCTATAAATGAGTTTAAAACACACGTAAAATGACAAAGGAGCTAAAAGGCAGGCACAGATGATGTCACTCGCTGACCAATTAAAAAAGGAAAACATGGGTGTGCCTGTCGCCCTGTTAACAGATTAAAACCATCTCCCTAAAATCTAGGGGAAAATGTTTGACAAATCACAAAAATTTAAAACTCAAAACCATATTCATTTGAACGTTGCTTAAAATAGGAAACTGATCCATCACCAAATCTGCTTTAGCCCACTGGTTGAAAAATAAAACAAAATCCAATAAAATGTGGCACACAGAGATGCGTCATAGGTATGTGGTCTATGTGAAGGCAAGTAAGAAGGACCTCATCCCATTGACGTGGCTGGAAGGAGGTATTCCATGACAAAATTGTGGGCTTTACTAGACGGAGCTTATTATCTATCACTTCAAGTCACTCATCCTCCCACCAATACAAGACTCTGGATCTCAACAGTGAGGCTATGGCATGTGGGATATGGCATGTTGAAATAGCTGAGGATCATGACATGCCTTCTTGGCCGCTAGATCCATCCTTTCATTCCCCACAACGCCCAAGTGTGCTTGTACCCAGCAGAAAGACATCTCCTCCCCAAGCCGTTGTAGGTGGAGGAGGGCATCCTGGATATTCTGAACTACTTTACCTGCTGGGTACAAATGTTGTAGGAGTGCAGGGCTCTCAGAAAGTTGGAACAGGCAAGAAATTTAGCACTGGACGAATGTCTCATCTCCTCCAGTGCCCGCAAGATCACACGGTCCTTGAGGACATGGTCTGGGAAAATGACAGAGCAATCAACAGAGCCCCCTGTTTAGACCCACCTGTAAAGACAGCTACACAGTCGTGGTGCTCAAATAAAATGACAGGAAATACCACATTAAAAACAGAAGGAGTAGTGCAATCTCTCCAGTGCTGCACTAAATCTAACATGACTCTGGGCCTCTTCAGTAATCTGGGTAGCAGACGGTTAAAACCCCAGATTTGAGGTTGGACTTGTTCCACTCCCAGTGACTCCAGCACATGCCGCACGTGGATCTCAAATGCCCTTGTTGCTAGTAGACAATGGGAGGAAGGGTGTTTCAGAGGGGGATAAGCAACATCATGGAATGCACGTGAATTGGAAGCTGTGGGGAACTTATAAGCTTAATGCACCATGAGGAGTTACAGTGGAATTGTAAGAGGTGGTTCATCAGCCTCAGCAAACAGACTGGGTATGGGGTTGATCATGCAAGCACCTGTGGCCAGCCTAATCCCCTCATGGTGAACAGCATCTATGATCTTCAAATACGAAGGCCTCACTGATCCGCAAACCGTGCAGCCATCATCTAGCCACAAATGCATGAAAGGCCTATAAAACTAGAGCAGACTTACCCTGTCTGCTCCCAAAGACCTGTGGCTAAGGCACTTTATGATGTACAGTGCCTTCAGGGTTCTGGCTTCAAGGTCTCTCAGGTGTGGCAGCAACGATAATTTGGAGTAAAAAATAAGGCCCAGGAACCTCAAGTCTCTAAAATGTCGTAAGATGTGCCTCATATGCAAGGCAGGTACTAAAATGATTAAAAGGAACACACACACACACACACACACACACACACACACACACACACACACACATTCTCTCTCTCTCTCTCTCTTATCTGTAGAGAACTGAAAACCTATATTTGCAGCCCATTCCTATAATGTCAGCACTGTAAATTGGGACTGATGGCTCACTGTTGCAACAGTGGAGGAGGAACACAAAATGGCAGAATCATCTATAAAAATAAAGAGGACTCCTTACTGTATTGGTGATCCTGTTTATGTCTATGGCAAAGAGAGTAACTCTTAAAACACCGCCCTGAGGGACACCATTCTCCTACCCAAACAATCTGACAGCGCGTCACCACCTAGGCCCGTAAAAAACTGCTGAGACAGGAAAGACTGTGTGAAGATGGGGAGGTGCCCACAAAAGCCCTGTTGATGCAGTTGCATGAGAATATAGTGTCTTCAAGTAGTATCGTATGCCTTATTGATATCGAAGAATATGACGATACAGTGATGTTTAAGTAGGAAAGCCTGCTGAGCAGTGCCTCTAGCAGCATCAGGTTGTCAATAGTGAACCGAAAACCACACTGCAATAGATAAAGAGTTGCCTTGTCTCTAACAACCAGACCAGATGATGGTAAACCATTCGCTCCATTGCCTTTCCTACACAGCTAATTAAGGTGATACTCTGATAACTACTGGGATATGTGCTGAGCTTTCCTGGTTTGAGGAGAGGTATGAAAATTGCCTCTCTCCTTGAGTTGGGGAATTGACCTGACTGCCATATCAAATTAAAACAATTGAAGAGGATTTCCTTTGACACAGCTGGCAAATGCTGAAGCATGCAGTACTGGATTTGATCGTGACCAGGTGCAGTATCTTGAGCCTCAGATAGTGCCAGTTCCAGCTCCCATATGGAGAAAGACTCAGAATTGTGGGATCTGAGTCCAACTTGCCTCTCTCTACAGTCGCATCATAGTGGCGAAATGCTGGACCTTGGTTGGCATGGGCAGTAGTTTTCGGAAACTTCTCTGCCAACCTCTGAGTGATGTCTGTGTGTGTTGTTTGGAGACACCCCTGTTTCAGCACTGCTGCTTCCAGTAAACTGTGTTCACCAGAAATCCTCCAGATGGCTCCCCACACCTTTTAGAACAAGTGGAACAATTGATAAAGTCCAGGTACGCTTGCCATGTCTTTTTATTGCTCTCCTTAATTACCCGCCGAGACTTGGCTCCTGTGATGCAAATTGTTACGAGGATGTCTGCTATCAGGTGGCTTTTAAGCCGTATCTGGATCAGTGAAGAGCACCGATATGTCCACCAACGTACAGGTTGCCTGTTAAGATGACCTGAAGACTCTGAGTTCGATAGATTAGTGGCATGATGGATCACTCGTGTGGTGCGGGCCATCAATTCATGAGCACTGTTGCAGTGTTCAGGCACAGCCAGCTGGTTGAACCGCGTCCAGTGAGCCTTGTTGATCATCCATTTTGATGACTTCTCTTCAGGGAGTGCTTCATCCAGTAGGTGAATGCAGAGTGGGAAATAGTCACTACAATGAAGGTCATCAATGACCTCCCACTGAACCCAGTTTTGCAAGGGCTGGAGAGCAGAAAACATCATCTCATAAGCACAGCTTATGAGATGATGTGAGGCTCTCCAAAACCTGACTCTGAGGGCAACTAGAGGTCGAGCACCCCAAGACATCATGGGCACTGAAGTCTCCCAGTAGAAAAAAATGGCTGTGTGAGTTTTTCCACAAGATCTGCAAGAGTCTATTGCACTTGCAATAGGTCAGCGAGCAAACAGTGATGCTCTGACACACATGAAATTCAACAACAGCTGCTTGCAGGTCATTATCCACAGACAGAGGAGAGAAGTGACATATGTTATTGATAAATACAGCAACCTCTCCCTTGGCCCTGCCCCCAGTCAGGCCATCCTTTTGGTGCAGGGTATAGCTCTGTGTACAGGGGTGTCAGTGGCTTTAAAACGTGTTTCCTGTAGCTGTAATTTCACACTGTCTTTCTGCTGGGGAGGGGAGCTCGTAATGGTTGGGGGCAGATGATTGGACATGTCCGACAACAAGGTCCATTAAATCAACAGAAGAATCAAGCAAGACATCAGATAGGATGACATCGACATCATCAGACTATTTACTTTTCAACTCCATCAGTGGTGGATGCTTGGCCTTTACTTTTTATGTGCTGGGTAGTGGTAGTGACAGTGCTGGATGGTGGATCACACTGAACTTTTGGGGGAGTAAGGAGCACTGTGACGTTAGTGACAACAGATTTATCCAATGTTTTCGGAAGAAGTGTAGTCTGTGAAGAAACTGCAACAGCACAAGAACGCTGACAGACGCTGGTACTAGTACTAACACTAGCTGCCACCGTTTGTGTAGCAGCATCTGTTTTCTGTATTGGCTGTTTAACAACTGAAGCAAAAGAGGTTGTACAGTCTTCATGGCCTCGTCATAGGGGATCTGTCTTGTGGTTTTAATTTCCTCTGTCTTCAATTCTTCAAGAAAGACATAGCAGTCCCTACTCCAGACAGAGTGAGGCCCAGAGCAATTCACACACTTTGGAGGAGATGAACATCCAACTCCTTCATAGGCAGCCTTACAACACTTGCCACAAGTGGCTTCTCCCTTACATCCAAGAGTGGTGTACCCAAAGTCCTGGCCTTCAAAACAACACTTTTGTTGGGTAAATAAGGCCAAACAGTTATCAAAGCAAACTCACCTTAATTTTTGCTATTAAAAGTGAGAATCAATAAGTCAGATTTAATCAGATCACCTTCCACCATTTTCATAATGTTCTGCACATCTAAAATGCATTCTTGGGCCCAATCAACTTTCAGGGCTTCTTTGGGGACGTCCACAAGGTCCCTACATGTCACAACACCTTCACTGTAGTTTAACATGGTGTGAAGTTCAGTCCCAATGGCTATGCTACTGGCCTTTCGCAGGTTTGTCACTTGCTGGGAGCTTGATTTTTTCCACCAACAGTAACCCATTTCGTAAATGCTTAACTGATTTCAAAGAACCTGCAATCCTGTCTACAGCCTTTTGTATTCAAAAAGATGAAACTTTTTTGAAACTTCCCTCTTTCCTCTTAAACAATAAGAACACGCTCTGGCCAACAGCACAAGTTCTGTTACTGAAGATACTAGAATTATGTAATATCCCTGAGCCCTGAGAACTGGCTACATGAGCCTTCTTATTTCACTGGTTGTTAGTACCGACCAGTGGCCAAACCATTCTGCTGGGAGGTGGAAGAGAAAACTTTGAAGGATCCACTTTGGTCCCACGAGCACTAGGGGCATAAAAGTCAACCTAGACAGAGCCCTGCATGCTTAGGTTAGTCTTACGCAACTGAGGTGCAGCAGGTTCCCCAGAGGTTGCCTGCTAATGACTGTTCCACCTCAACATCAATTCATGTCAACAGCGCAGCACACATTGAGATGGATGTTTTTACCATCCTTGCAATCTGGGCAGTCAAGCCAAGATCCCCACTCCCTGTGACACACAACGTTTAACTGCCGTACCATACAATGATTGCTGAAACATGCCCAGAGCTTACGGTGACAGAGGACTGGCGGTGCTTACCAGATCCCAGCTCAGGAGCCCCGGGGTCACCAAGCCCATGTTCAGGAAATGAATGCCAAGCTCCTGAGGGCTTAAGAATCCTTAGAGACTACTGAGTCACTGAAACAATTATGTAATTGTATTATGTATGTTGTGATCTTCTGGGAAATAATAGTTTTGCAGACAATCATTTAAATTTCAAAAAGTTGTGTAGTGCAATAGTGACGGTCGATCGGCATGGACAAGTGTTTGTTGCTCGCACCATAGAAGCTGTACGTCCACTACAAGGAGCAATCACACTTTACTCCTTGATGGTGTAATGACTGTATTTGTTGAGAACAAATGAAATATGTATTGAACTAAAGACACTTACATTTGATTATTTGGTGTTGGATTTACTAGAAGCAATAACTGGTTTTATAGTGGTTTAATAACCACTATATTGTGATCTTCTGGGAAATAAGATACATATTGTAATTGTATCTGTTAGTATTTAATGGTCCAAGATGGGATTCACTTGCGAGAGTTGAATGATTATGTGAAACGTGTGAAGTTGTTTTATTGTAGAAATCAAAATATAACAGAGTTGAACAAAAAGTATCCTGAAAGTACAGAATCATTTCATGAGAAGAAAAGAAGTCTATTTTGAAATTCTTTTAATCAGCCAGTCTTCGGGGAAGAAGAGTTTGTGAAGATCGACGCAGCCGTCTGACCTGAGAAGAAGATCTGCTGCACACAATGCGTAAGTCAACTGTGAGGGATGTGTGAGTCTTGCACCCCAGTACCTCAATGTTTTGTGTCGTCAGAAACCGTTAGAGTTACAACAAGGATAATGAAAGGTATTGCAAATATGGAATGTATGAACATTTTTGGAAACCAGAGTTCATAATTATGAAATTAGAAGTTGGAATGATTTTTAAAGAGATGTATATAGCAAAGCACTATAAACGAAAATGATATTACATCAGTCTAAAATAACTTCAGTGCATTGCCTGCAGAAATAAATGCTATTAGGTTTATTTAAATACAACAATGGAAAGTGCTTGGAGGAATACAAATGTTGAAAGGAACAAATTCTCCACCAGACACAATTGCTCGCCCAAATGAGTTCCAGTACTGGACAGTGTAGTCAGCTAGGTCCATGTAGCCATGCTAGTGTATTCTATTAGTGCTGAAGAATGATTTGTCCAAAATCTAGCAATGTTCTCAGTCTTGTTTAACATTGCTGATTAATGCATAAATTATTCAGATTGAAACGTGTCTACCATTTTATTCAAGAATTATGTGGTGTGCACTATGTCCTTCATATGAAAAATATTTCTACACTACTTTTTTACTTTGATTCTTTCAATGTACTTGGGTACCCAGGAAGCTGTTGAAGTGAGTCTGATGAAGAGCAATCATGACTGCATGAGCAAGGTTAAGTATATGAAGAGGTGTGAGTGCTGTAACATATGTGCATTGTATACCCATTATGAAGTGACTCATCTTTATCACTGTACCAAAATGATCAAAGGGTACATTATTATTATTAGTAATTCATAACCTATCAATTCACAGTCTACATTGTTTATGCCTGTGTAAAGTGATTAGTTGAACGTTTCTTTTGTTAATTAATGCAATTTGTTCATTTCCAACATGTCAGGTTGAACACATAATTTTGAGTTAATTATTGTACAGACAGGGTTAAAAACAATATAAGAGTGATTGTATCTGATCCATTCATATGACCATCCCGACGGCAGAAAAATACACCTGTAATTGAGCATATAGATTAGAACATGCAGACAAATAAAACAATGAGATCACCAAGCTAACATTTAAATAATAAATTATTCCTAAAAGTAAGAGTTATTTACAAAAAAAATACAATTACAAGATGCACTTATATTATGTGTGTAACTGCCTATTAAGTTAAAGCAAAATCAGTATTGTTTTGTTTTTACTGAACCAGTAACACTTATTAGAAGAAAGACTTAGTCATATAACATAACCAACTGAAAAATGCTCCTGTCTGAGCACAAAAAGGTGAACATGCTGCTCTTTAAAAAACACAGAGAGAAAAGTGGAAAACTAGGTGCCCCAATCCTCATTCAGTTATACTCGTTAAAAATTGTACCGTGTGAACACGTTCACACTCTTTTAACAAGGAACATTCTAAATCATTTTATCCAATCTCTCTTTCTAGTGAAGGTTTCATACTCAGTGTCTCCCCTCACTGCCATTGTCTATGAATGTCTCTCTTCCACTACCTTGTTTCTCTCCCATCGGTACTTTCTCTTGTCTGTCTCTCCCACTGTGATTGTCTTCATCCCTTTGTCTCAATCTTCCTTACTACTGTCTCCTTCTCTGCCACTTTCACTGTATCTCTGTCCCATTCCTTTTTCTCTCCCATTGCCACTGACTCTTTCCTTCTCATTTACAGTCTGCCATATTTCCCTCCAACCACCACTGTCTCCTCTCCACACATGTAATTGAGTGTGGTTTGCTCAGGGTTTTGACCCCAGACCAGGAAACTTTAACACATGCATATAGGGGATGGGGAAAAGGATCAAATTTTTGTGTGTTTAAGTTTGCTGGTCTGGGGGATCCAGAAACCCCCCCCCCCCAAGCCTATTTATGGTCTCAACTCAGCTCTGTGTTTCATTTCTACTGTCTCCTCTCTTTTGCTCCCATTGCTTGTATCTCCATTCATCTGTATTTCTCGTTTACTGGCACTGCCTCTCACTGATGATCATTACCTCCTCTTCCTTTGGTTTCCACTGCTATTGTCTTCATTGATATCTTTTTCTTTTACTGACACCTTCTCTCTCCCACCATTACTACCTTCCGTCTCTCTCTCTCTCTCACTCTCACACTGCCTCCTCTCTCTTCCACTGTCACTGTCTCTCTGCTGCATTCTTTCACCACAAAAAAGCACAAATACGTTAGTATGCCAAAACTTTTGGTGAGGAAGACATAAGAGGATTGAGGCAGCTAGTAACCCACTTTTCAGTCAAGAGTGTTTTAAAGAGGAGCATATTCACATTTTCGGTCCTTGAAAGGAGCATTTTTTTCCTGATTCCTTTCTTTTCCCTGTTACAACAGGGTGTGCTGCTTATATAAAATGAATTCTATAGGTCAGTAAAGTTTTGACAGTTTATTTATATACCTCAACACACTTATACACTTTGACATACATATAAACAAACAAGTGTGCATAACATAAAATTTAAAACAAAATTGTCTCCCATATGACAAAAGTTTACTTTAGACTACTTTACATAAAAATCCACAACTTTTCAGCTACATCTACAATACACCAAAAATATACTGTATTTGATTTGCAGGCACAAAGAATTTTAGATGACAAAATAATTTTTTGTAAGGTGCTTATGCCAGCTGGTGGCACCATCGAACTTCCAGGTCAAGACAGCCTCTATAGGCGTGAAGTGCCCACTATATAGACATGGCATCATAAAGTTTTACTGGTGAAAATACGCTAACTGAAAACATAGTTTCGTTACCTCAGAACCTTTGCAATGACCCTAGAATCCTTGCCATGTGTTGACAGTCAGTTAATACTGCATCTACACCTCAGACTGAATATTACGTGCACATATTTTATGTGCTTAAATATAATAACTATGAACCTCCGGATCTTGGTAACTGATAATGATATCGAAAAAATATTATACCCAAAAATATTGATTTTTTATGGTTTTTTCAGGATTTGCCCAGGAACAAATGGTGGTTTTATAAACTATCTAAGGCCCACCATAGATCACATCTAATTCAAAAGAACCAACCTATTTGCTCATCAATTTGCCTATGCTGGGGGAATTTGACCCCATAATATAGGATAGTTACAGTATACCCATTCTTCTGATAGCTATATAACTGATTGCTAGGCCAAGGGCTATCTGAAGGACTTGACTCATTATCTTTTGTGATCAATAGAACCCAAGGTATGACACCATGGAAAATCAATTTCTCACATGCAGCTTGTTTGGAACATACCGATACCGTGCACTGTAGTGCATGGACCAATCATGATTTAGATATGATTATCATGTTTTAGGAGAAAAGAAGAAATCGATGAATACAAAGATAATGTATGTTGATGATAATACATCAGTAATTAATAAATGTACTCTTCTCTATCTATATGTTACATGAGTAACATACAGAACAGCTTTAATGTGATTTACAATGACTGTGTGATACAAAAGTGTAGCATATTGGTGAATTAAATGGTTACCACAAATTCCACCAAAGGAGAAAATATTTTTGGCATCCATCAGACACGAAGCCTAAGGAAATTATGGATTCAATTTACTGCTTCAATTATTTATAATTATAGCTACTTTTTCCTGTTTTAATGAAGACACTCATACCCTGGCAGTCAAGTTTTAGTACAGTTGTAAGCACCACAGTTACTTATGTACTTCAGTCACCTTATACTACCAGTGATATATTTCAATAAGCCTCTAAAATAAGACAGTAATTGAATCAGTCAGAGAAGAAAGAAGATAGGTCTGAATCAACTACACTCCAACTTCAAAGAAGGTGCATCCAATAAACTTTCTTTGCTTCACATTATTATCAAAAGTAGATAATGCCAGCCATAATCAGCCAACCAGTTTTCTGTGGAACATAAGATTTTGCTGATTTCAACTCAATTCTTATATTTGCAATACTTAGCCGTAGGAATAACATGTACTACCAGAATTATGCTTATAAGGTTCCTTCAAATGCAAGCACATAAACAATTTTGGTTCTGACACCTACAAAATATACTGTTGTATTAAAAGGAAATCTCAGTTTTGAAAACTTTAAAATTGCAAGAAGATTTTGTTTCTGCTTTTAAATGTTTATATTGGCGGTACATGTGATTTTATCTTGACAAGAGATGTATTGGCCACACATATTGGCCATTTACACTGTAAAAATAGACAGAAAAATATCAAAATAGATATGCAGAAATCTACTTACAGTTGTTCCACTAACAAATCATACTTGAGAAGAGCATTAAATGAATGTACATATTCAAAGCATCATTTCTCTTGTATAAACAAACATGTTTGTTCTCATTCTGAGAATGTTCTAGAATTTGATTTACAATATAAATACATCATTTATTAATAATTTTGTGACAAATTTACATACATCCATTTACCCATGGAGATTTTGAAAACTATATCTACCTCATGATGTACTGCATTAAAAATAAAGATTCCAAGACTTACCAAGCGGGAAAGCGCCGGCAGACAGGCACATGAACAAAACACACAAACACACACACAAAATTACGAGCTTTCGCAACTGGCAGTTGCTTCGTCAGGAAGGAAGGAAGGAGAGGGAAAAATGAAAGGGTGTGGGTTTTAAGGGAGAGGGTAAGGAGTCATTCCAATCCCGGGAGCGGAAAGACTTCCCTTAGGGGAAAAAAAAAAGGACAGGTGTACACTCGCACACACACACACACATATCCATCCGCACATACACAGACACAAGCAGACATATTCATATGATGTCTGCTTGTGTCTGTGTATGTGCGGATGGATATGTGTGTGTGTGTGCGAGTGTACACCTGTCCTTTTTTTTCCCCTAAGGGAAGTCTTTCCGCTCCCGGGATTGGAATGACTCCTTACCCTCTCCCTTAAAACCCACACCCTTTCATTTTTCCCTCTCCTTCCTTCCTTCCTGACGAAGCAACTGCCAGTTGCGAAAGCTCGTAATTTTGTGTGTGTGTGTGTGTGTTTTGTTCATGTGCCTGTCTGCCGGCGCTTTCCCGCTTGGTAAGTCTTGGAATCTTTATTTTTAATATATTTTTCCCATGTTGAAGTTTCTTTCTGTTTTATTTTCATGATGTACTGCTTATTAAAATGCTACCACTGTAAGCATTCTTACTCTTAAAGTAAATTAGTTATTTCAATGAAATTTTGCTATCAGAATTTCAACTATTCAGTTCTCAGCAAAGGTTAAACAGCAACTGTAAACTGTCAACAACACCAAAGAAATTTATATTTGTCAAGCCAGCAAATACTTCTTGTAAGTTATTACTGAGACACATTATACATTAACAAGTAATACAACGTGGTGGAATTCCCACAACAGAATGGTTTATGCTGAACATATGGGGTAAGATGTTAAGAAAGATATGAAAACATAAGGAGAAATAAAATTTTATTTATTTACATTTTTCTGCATGTAGACATCACATGGCCTTACAGTACTGCATTTGAACATTTTAATGAATATGACAATAGCACTAACATTTTGTGTAGCAATAATCATCTTTCCATGCTAAAAATGAATGTAACAATAAAAGAGTATTGACACAAACATAATAATGGGCACCTAATTTGTAAGTACACATGAATTATGTAAGGCTCTCATGTTACTAAGGATACTTTTCTTCCTTTCCTTTCTTAAAAATAAAGTGTGTACTGAAATATGGGCAGTTAAGTTTCCCTATTGGGATCTTGTTTCTTTAGAAGCAAGCACAGTGTTGGGAGACGATACTCTGATCTGGACAAACTTTAATGCCTCAAGGGTCAAGGAGTATAAGACAAAATACTATGAAACAGTTCCCAAACAACAGCAGCCAATATTTTTCTGTGAAAGAAAGTTGTGTAGCTGTTCTGAGGTAAGCTGCAATGTAGTTGTGACATGAAAGTGGAATGAGAAATAAAGTACCTTTACCAAGAGGCTTGCAAGGGGGGAATAATGAAGATCCTTAAATGGATCCAGATAAAGCTACATACACATCTAATTTAGTGCAATTACTATGAAGATAATGACAGAATACAAGAGTGGATGGGTAATAACAGGAGCAGAAAGAATTGCAAAAAGCAAATTTATCCAAAAAAGTAGTCTATTGAAACACAGCATACATGACATTTTCATTATTAAATCAGAAGAAAGAAGTCAGATATAGCTTTTGTAAAAACTCAAACTCTGAGACACAGTCCCAGTATGTCAAATACTAAGTGTGCATATACATGGATTGTGTACACTACAAAATACTACACACTGATTGTACAATAAGGAACAGAGATGCCATCTTTGAAATGTGAAAGATTCAGGAATACACAGCACGTGAAAAACAAGTGGTTGTGTAGGATGAAATGACTGTGGCCAAGAGGAGGGATTTCATTTTTTTTAAATGTTATTGTTAGACTAATATTGTGAGTGCATGGTCACCGTCAGTAGTATCTTATTATATAATGGCTTCTTAGCACATACCAAAGACAGTTTTAAGCAGCATCTAAACCTGGGTATTATGTAAATTTCAATGGTAGTGTGTTTTACTTCAATACCTTGTAGTAACAATGGTCAGTGAGGATTAATAATCTTTTTTTGTGATTTACGTCAATGAATCATTTTGTCATCTTAACAGCCTTTCAATGGTGAGAGGCTTCCTGGCATGTGCATTGGCCTCAATTGCATGAGCCGACTGCACTCATACTGGCACTACCGGTATTTCTCTGAAGGTTTTTCAGTAGGCAGACTGTATGTGATGCTTGTGACCTCTTTATCTGTTTGTATTTTCCATGTCTCCTATTCTGTTTTCCTTCCAATTGTTAAACGAATATTTCATTTCCTCATAATCCACATTTACTTCTCACTGTATTAAAGCTGGAACAGTGGTTACCACTGTAGTACCTGTGACTCACTACTCTTTCTGACACTTCCACCAACATTTTGTCTGCCACATACTGACTATAAGTGGGTCTCTTACAATATTAGGTTTGAGTGACCTGTCATGTTCGCCAGCATTTCACACATCCTACCTCTCAATTTTTTTTCCCTTAGGAGGGATTGAACAGATTAAAAAAACTAGTTTTTTTTTCATTCCTTCTTTTAAAAATGTTTATGTTCACAGTACTCCTGAGGGTGAGTCTCAAACATTATGACATCAGTTTTTCTGACATATATGGTTCCACATAATTTCACAGTTTGTTTTATAGTTCAGTAAAAAAGTGAATACGTATGAAAGCTCTTTACATTAGCACACTGTGCTATTTCAAACAATATGGTAGTAATATAATACAATCCTATAAGATTGGATTAATTACTGAAAGTAAACATATCTATGTTTTTGTGAGTACCAAATATATGTTCTGTAAGATGCTCTTTTCGTTTAAACATTTTTCCACACAGTGGGCAAGAAAACTGACGATCAACACCACATTCAAATCGTAAGTGTCTCGATAAATTGCCTTTCGAAGCGTATGTGCGACCGCAGCGATGGCAGAAAAATGAACCTGTAAATATGAAGATACGTCAGGGCACTCAAAGCAATCAATGACACACATCAGCAAGCTATGATTAAGAAAATTAAATGAAGCAGCTTTTGCTAACTTTCAAGAAAAATGTATTAAGCTTGATTCAACTATTTTCTTTTGAAGAGGTTGTTATGGAGATGCTACAACTAAAATTCAGCATGTGAATGACTACGATAAACAAAAATTAAAAGTCCAAGGTGTCAGGTAAATTACTGTTGAAAGGTCAGACTATGTATGACACAATTATAACACGTGAATGAGGTAAAAGGAATTGACATTAGTAGGCCCCTGGGAAGAATACCAAGACGCCAATCCCTTTTCTACCCTTATTCTCTCTATTGTTGTATTACTGTAAAACCTGCATTTGAATACCATCTCATCATTACAGTAGGCATACATAAATACCTTTGTTCAAAGTAATTTCCTACAAGATTTTGCTTCTGATCTTATTTACAAGTGGGCGCACTGTAAATATAACAGCAGACGTAATTATAATTCTTACTATAATTTTCATCAGTACCAAATTAATGTATGACAAAATTTTCCCTAGGAGATAGGTAATAAAAACAAATATACACCTGAACGTCTCAGTATTGTTTGACATTGAATACGGCTTTTTCATCCAAAATCAACAACAGCAAAATTGGATAGATTAAAAAATCTACTCAAGAAGTAGCAGCAGGAGAACACAAATATAAAAAGGTGTTGAAATTTGCAAGCTTTCAGAGTCAGTCACTTTTTCTGGTTTGGGACATCCACAAAAATTAGTTGTCCTTTCTCATCCTGTACAGTAAGTCTCCCCTGAAACAGAGTTCTGGGTGACTTTCCTGAACTCCCTCCATATTCTAACTCTCACCAGTGCTTTGTCTTCGCACCTCTTCCTTCCTCTTCAACCCTTCAGCCAGAAGTAGGAGCCATGGGCTCAGAATGTTTAAAAATTTCAATACCTTTTTATATGAGTGTTCTCCTGCTGCCACCTGGTGAACAGATTTTTTCTCTGTCCAATCACATTACGTGTTTTCAACAAAATGATTATTTTCATTATATAATCATAGTGAAAGATGAATAAAGAAGCCAATTATTGCACAGTGGTTATCAATATTCAGAATTAAGAGGACATTATGCATGGAATAGAGATCAAAAATGTAAGTGTCAGTGTCATCAAAAATCAGAAGTATAGTTGAGATGGCATAAGAAGACTCCTGTCAGCTTGCAGCACCATAGAGACAGTTACAAAATCATATTGCTTTACTGTCTGAGGTAGGCCCACGATGCAGCTGTGCTCAGCCCACTGCAACTGTCAGGGATCGACTTATGGTGACACAACTATAGTACTGAATATACATTACATGCAGTATTTCAGAAATATGTATTGATATTTCGTGAATGTTTTGATTGTAAACTGTATTTGCCTAGAACTTTTGTTCAAGAAATAGATAAGTTGATAATCCCACATAACTTTTATTTTTAAGAAAAAGTGTCATTATCATGATTAAAATCCCAGAAAAATGTTGGGCTGTGGCACTGATTCTGCCATGGATGAAACAATGTGTTGATGTATATGTATTATTACAAGAAAAATTGTTTTTTATTGGATGTTACTATGATGAGCAAGAATGGAAAATACCAACTAAACACACATAATGTGTTTTGTCTGACAACTCATGCCAATGAACAAGAGCTGAGCAAGGCACTTTTGGAATGTTAATATGAAAGTCAATTACATGCTAGTAACTAAATGCGATATAGGTGAAATAATAATAAATATGCATGTTGCAAATACTGGAAGACTGTTTATGGAGGAAATGGTCTGATCATAAAAAGAAATATTTAGCATCTTTACTAAGTATTTAAATGACTATTGGTACTGCCTCTTTGTTTCCCACAGTGTTATTAATGTCTCCCCTACTAGAAAGGCATACATAACTTAACAACAGTTACACAGTCTTGGTAGGAGCACACTTGTTCTCTCAGAGGGCAATTTCACTCTGACACAGATTCATAGTAAAAATGAAATAGTGACTGTGTTCACATATTAGTCTTGTAGTAACGACAATATCTTAATATCATAATGATAATAAGAAGACTCTGTAATTTAGATTGGTGGAACAGAAAACTTCATATCAGATGTGCAAGATTTTTTAAAAAAAATAGCTGTTTCAAATGGCTCTGAGCACTACGGGACTTAACAACTGAGGTCATTAGTCCCCTAGAACTTAGGACTACTTAAACCTAACTAACCTAAGGACATCACACACATCCGTGGCTGGGCAAGTTTGGAACCTGCGACCGTAGCGGTCGCGCGGTTCCAGACTGTAGCACCTAGAACCACTCGACCACAACAGCTGGCTATAGCAGGCCTATTCACTTTGAAGTAATTGGTATGTTAATAATAGATAAGTATTGCACTAAAATTAAAAGAGAATTGTGCCTATAAAATTTACACATAAATTTGAAAGAATACAAATACCATGAATTTATTTTTATTTTGTATCAGTTTGGGTGGACATAAAGGACAAAATTTCCAAACCAAACATAATCTACACTTAATTGCCGTAATCAATGATTTCAGAGAAATACAAATCTTAGCCACAACTGGGCACTGTATTAAGTTTCATCGTGACATATGAAAATTTTTACTGGATCAGGACTCGAACACAGATTTCCCCCTTTACGCAAGCAGTCGTCTTAGCTGCTTTGACTAACCAGACAACACTTCCTGTCCAACCCAAATTCTTAACTTGTCACAGGCTACACATTTAACATCCACCATCCATTATTCTCACTGGTTGCAGCTTCACGTCATTCCCGCAAGGGAATGGGCACAGTGTGCATCCACACTGAAGTTATCATTACTGTTATTCAGTCTCAAAAGAGCCAAAAAAACTAATGATTAATTCAAGTTAACTATAACTTTGATTTCCTGATTATGTATCTACTATGAATTTGAAGAATATTCTGGGTTGTTTGTAGTCTACACATACATTCCTTTCTACACTGACTGTAAAGGAGCTGGTAAGCAACATCACACACAAAGTGAAGGTGCCTGAAGGGACTGCCTTTTCTTGAAATGAGCAGCCGCAGCACTTGTAGCCAATTATAACTTCAAATGACCTGAACCCAGCTTATGGGCCAGTTTAACTGCAATAAATATGCTCTTTCTTTTTTTTTTTTAATCGAGCAGTATTGGTAAATACATGTTCATTATTAAACTTATTCAACAGTTTCAGTTTGTATATTAATTGCAGTTTGTATATTAATAAAGAAATATAGACAGAAAGAAAGAAATATAGACAGAAATCTAGTAGGGAAAAAATTATGAAGCATTTATAGGTATTTTAGGGCTTTGCATGAATGTGGAAAATTTCTGATAAGTAAACATGATTTCTAACCAAGTTGGGTAGAGTATTTCATGGGTGGAACATTCTACATTTACAGACTTTGAATGCCTATACTTTATGATTACTATAGTATGGTGTTTAATATGGAACAAACAAATTCATTATAGTTTCTTTGGTAATACCACATTGAGAAGCTAAATGGGCTACAGAGCCTACATTACATGTGTAATACTGTCAGTATAATGCAAAATTCAGACTTTTACATGTCAAGAGACTGGATGGTTAAATCAATGTGTATATTAGAAATTATTACTTCAAAGCATCACCAGTTCCCCAATTACATAACTGAGATTATCTGTCTATTTAGTATTATAAGCTACCTTGTGAAAATGTATACACATATGAATGGTAAACTACAAACACCTTCCTCCCATGAACCATGGACCTTGTCGTTGGTGGAGAGGCTTGCATGCCTCAGCGATACAGATAGCCTTACCGTAGGTTCAACCACAATGGAGGGGCATCTGTTAAGAGGCCAGACAAACATGTGCTTCCTGAAGATGGCCAGCGGCCCTTTCAGTAGTTGCAAGGGCAACAGTCGGGATGATTGACTGATAATGGCCTTGTAACGTTAAACAAAACGGCCTTGCTGTGCTGGTACTGTGAACGGCTGAAAGCAAGGGGAAACTACGGCCGTAATTTTTCCCGAGGGCATGCAGCTTTACTGTATGATTAAATGATGATGGCATCCTCTTGGGTAAAATATTCCGGAGGTAAAATAGTCCCCCATTCGGATCTCCGGGTGGGGACTACTCAAGAGGACGTTGTTATCAGGAGAAAGAAAACTGGTGTTCTACGGATCGGAACGTGGAATGTCAGATCCCTTAATCGGGCAGGTAGGTTAGAAAATTTAAAAGGGGAAATGGATAGGTTAAAGTTAGATATAGTGGGAATTAGTGAAGTTCGGTGGCAGGAGAAACAAGACTTCTGGTCAGGTGACTACAGGGTTATAAACACAAAATCAAATCGGGGTAATGCAGGAGTAGGTTTAATAATGAAGAGGAAAATAGGAATGCGGGTAAGCTACTACAAAAAGCATAGTGAACGCATTATTGTGGCCAAGATAAATACGAATCCCACACCTACTACAGTAGTACAAATTTATATGCCAACTAGCTCTGCAGAAGAAATGTATGATCAAAGAAATTATTCAGATAGTGAAGGGAGATGAAAATTTAATAGTCATGGGAGACTGAAATTCGGCAGTAGGAAAAGGAAGAGAAGGAAACATAGTAGGTGAATATGGACTGGGGCAAAGAAATGAAAGAGGAAGCCGCCTGGAAGAATTTTGCACAGAGCACAACTTAATCATAGGTAACACTTGGTTCAAGAATCATAAAAGAAGGCTGTATACATGGAAGAAGCCTGGAGATACTGACAGGTTTCAGATTGATAATATAATGGTAAGACAGAGATTTAGGAACCAGGTTTTAAATTGTAAGACATTTTCAGGGGCAGATGTTGACTCTGACCACAATCTATTGGTTATGACCTGTAGATTAAAACTGAAGAAACTGCAAAAAGGTGGGAATTTAACGAGATGGGACATGGATAAACTAAAAGAACCAGAGGTTGTACAGAGTTTCAGGGAGAGCATAAGGGAGCAATTGACAGGAATGGGGGAAAGAAATACAGTAGAAGAAGAATGGGTAGCTCTGAGAGATGAAGTAGTGAAGACAGCAGAGGATCAAGTAGGTAAAAAGACGAGGGCTAGTAGAAATCCTTGGGTAACAGAATAAATATTGAATTTAATTTATGAAACGAGAAAATATAAAAATGCAGTAAATGAAGCAGGCAAAAAGGAATACAAACGTCTCAAAAATGAGATCGACGGGAAGTGCAAAAGGACTAAGCAGGGATGGCTGGAGGACAAATGTAAGGATGTAGAGGCTTATCTCACTGGGGGTAAGATAGATACTGTCTACAGGAAAATTAAAGAGACCTTTGGAGATAAGAGAACCACTTGTATGAACATCAAGAGCTCAGATGGAAACCCAGTTCTAATCAAAGAAGGGAAAGCAGAAAGGTGGGAGGAGTATATAGAGGGTCTATACAAGGGCAATGTACTGGAGGACAATATTATAGAAATGGAAGAGGATGTAGATGAAGATTAAATGGAAGATACGATACTGTGTGAAGAGTTTGACAGAGCAATGAAAGATCTGAGTCGAAACAAGGCCCCCGGAATAGACAACATTCCATTGGAACTACTGACGGCCAGTCATGACAAAACTCTACCATCTGGTGAGCAAGATGTATGAGACAAGTGAAATACCCTCAGACTTCAAGAAGAATATAATAATTCCAATGCCAAAGAAAGCAGGTGTTGACAGATGTGAAAATTACCAAACTATCAGTTTAATAAGTCACAGCTGCAAATTACTAACGCAAATTCTTTACAGACGAATGGAAAAACTGGTAGAAGCTGACCTCGGGGAGGATCAGTTTGGATTCCGTAGAAATGTTGGAACACGTGAGGCAATACTGACCCTACGACTTATCTTAGAAGCTAGATTAAGGAAGGGCTAACCTACGTTTCTAGCATTTGTAGACTTAGAGAAAGCTTTTGACAATGTTGACTGGAATACTCTCTTTCAAATTCTGAAGGTGGCAGGGGTAAAATACAGGGAGCGAAAGGCTATTTACAATTTGTACAGAAACCAGATGGCTGTTATAAGAGTCGAGGGACATGAAAGGGAAGCAGTGGTTGGGAAGGGAGTGAGATAGGGTTGTAGTCTCTCCCCAATATTATTCAATCTGTATATTGAGCAAGCAGTAAAGGAAAAATTTGGAGTAGGTATTAAAATCCATGGAGAAGAAATAAAAACTTTCAGGTTCACCGATGACATTGTAATTCTGTCAGAGACAGCAAAGGACTTAGAAGAGCATTTGAATGGAATGGACATTGTCTTGAAAGGAGGATATAAGATGATCATCAACAAAAGCAAAACGAGGATAATGGAATGTAGTCGAATTAAGTTGGGTGATGCTGAGGGAATTAGATTAGGAAATGAGACACTTAACCTAGTAAAGGTTTTTTGCTATTTGGGGAGCAAAATAACTGATGATGGTCGAAGTAGAGAGGATATAAAATGTAGACTGGCAATGGCAAGGAAAGCGTTTCTGAAGAAGAGAAATTTGTTAACATCGAGTATAGATTTAAGTGTCAGGAACATATTCCTAAAGTATTTGTATGGAGTGTAGCCATGTATGGAAGTTAAACATGGACGATAAATAGTTTGGACAAGAAGAGAATAGAAGCTTTCAAAATGTGGTGTTACAGAAGAATGCTGAAGATTAGATGGGTAGATCACATAACTAATGAGGAAGTATTGAATAGGATTGGGGAGAAGAGAAGTTTGTGGCACAACTTGACCAGAAGAAGAGATCGGTTGGTAGGACATGTTCTGAGGCATCAAGGGATCACCAATTTAGTATTGGAGGGCAGCGTAGAGGGTAAAAATCGCAGAGGGAGACCAAGAGATGACTACACTAAGCAGATTCAGAAGGATGTAGGTTGCAGTAGGTACTGGGAGATGAAGAAGCTTGCACAGGATAGAGTAGCATGGAGAGCTGCATCAAACCAGTCTCAGGACTGAAGACCACAACAACAACAACTACAAACTCGAGAAGTGCACTGCAGGTCCATGGTGTTACTAACTACAACATGTACTCCTGTCAATACTGTATGATGCAGTCAGTTTCTAAATTACCTAGTAATCACAGGGTGCTACAGGCTTCACTTGGAATAAAGTACACTTCAAACTCAAATTTGATTAATAAATAATTATTTCTTGAAAATCCCCTACATACTATACAAAACAGTAAAAAACATTGTTCTTCCCTTATTCCATGAGCATATCAGTACAAAGTTTATCATCATCATCACCACCATTGGATAAACTTCACCTCCACACTATTTGAGCTACACCTAAACACGAACTTTATTTTGATATGTTTTCTGGTAACATCTACATACCTTCTATTAAATCACTATCTTGTTCTCTTCTTTTTTCTTGCAATCCATAAATAAACTTTCTTGGTGCATTTATTATCTTTTCATGTGGCTAAATGCCCTGTCAACCTCAATTTCATTTTCAGTACAGTTATGTCATGCACTCACATCTGTTCTCCAACCAATTTGTTTGTTTCCCCATCTCTTCAAGTAATTATTGTCATGCATCTCTCCATTGTTCACTAAGCAATTCTCTGGATTTACATGACATCGTCATTAAAAATCGACATCTTGCAGTTGTAGCTCAAAACTGATTGCAATCTTTCCATTTTAGATACACGGCAAGTTAAATTTTGGAAATCCTATGTTAAATGTATTATTGTCTTTTTGATTTGTTGATTATACATTACTGTAGTTTTATTATAATCAGATTTCAAGCCTACTTTCAAACTTGCTCTGCTAAATTATTCCATCAGTTTTTAAATGTTGTTGCACTACAGTCAAACAGTGCAACAACATTAGGAAACAATGGTTGTTCAGTTACATTCTAGTGACCAACCACAGAAGAATTTGAGTTTGAACTACTCTTAAAATGCAGTGAAGCTCACATTATACTAAATACAAAAACCTAGTTATAGCCCAAACTTAACAAAAATTTGATTTTTTTGAGTAAATCAAAATGGGTATCAGAATAGTCTAATGGGAAATAGAAGTGGCGAATTTATCATAGTGACATGGATGTCAAATCGAAAGAAATATAAAGTGAAATTATAAGTGAGATTGTTGAAGAAGGTTAAGTATCAAAGGTGGGTGTAAAATTTTAATTGGGTCCTTCAGTAGGTATTGAAACCAGTCATTTTGTAAAGAGAAATGAAAAGTAAAAGAACATCTTCATGCATATAATTATTTCTGTCATAAATTTTTTGGCATCTTTTCTAAGTAATTTTGTTTGAAATTTGCATGTTCTGTCATGTTATTAATATTGTTTTCTTGGAACTCTAGACTTCTATTTATAGCTGCTTTTTCCATTTTATGTATTTCCCCTTCTGCTGTCTTTGAACTTGCAGCTTAATTTACTTTCATTAGTAAATTTTCATATTCTATATATCTTACTTCCTGCCTGACGAATTCCCTCCTTTTTAGCATTGTACCAATTTTTAGTCTACATCTTATGCATCTTGGATCACTCATAATTTTAGCCAACAGTCTCATCTCATTGAACAAACCAGTTCCTGTCGGATCACTAATGTCAAGCAATCTCAGGCATAGCCAGTACTTGGGCAGGCAACTGTCAGGTACACAAGGTGCTGTTAGCTGCTTTCTTTTTGCATTTACAGCAAAGAGGAGGGAGGATGGTGGCATTAGATCACTAATCACCAGTCTATGCAGCAGTGTCCTGGATCAAATTGCAAACCTCTCAGCAGTGTCTCAGAAAATGTGGTCACACGAGACTGTCAATGGTGATCCGCCCATCAAACAGGGACGTTAAGCTCGGCGGTTCCCTTGGTGCTATTCAAGATGTGTAGACTAAGTGCTGGCAACAGGTTTCACCCTCTCTCTTCTCTCATCATCATCCAACACAAACAAGACACCACACTAGATACACATCCATTACAGTCACCTACAATTACCAGACACATTTCAACACAACTCCCATTTTTCACACGGGAAGGGTGCCATTGTGAGAGAAGGATAGTATGAACCTTTATAATAGGAGGCTGAGCCTGCTCTCTGTGGTCTTGGAGCCAACTGCCCCGCACTACTTTACTTACTTGAAATTCTCAAGTGTCTTGGGACTGACACATCTTGTATACTTACTTCATTGAAACTTACTGGCAGATTAAAACTGTGTGTTACATCATGAGTCAAAACTGGAATCACATTATTTTAAAACAAACCTGTCACTGACAGAGTTATCTAGGTATGTCTCGTAACCTGCCATGTCAGCTTCAGTTCTATCAGTACTTCTACCTTAATTCCTAAACTTCACACAAGCTCTCCTGCATACTTTACTGGTTTAGCACTCATGGAAGCAAGGAGATAGCGATGAAAATGTCGTAGCCACATGACTCAGTGGGTAAGAGCATTGCTGCAAAAAAAGGGTGCTGGGTTTGAGTCCTGGTCTGGAATACAATTTTTAATTTGTCTACAAGTTTTAAAACAGAACACACTCCACTGCAGCATGAAAGACTCATTGTGAAGCAATCCCCAGACTGTGGCTAAACCATTTTCCCTGCAATATTTTTCTTCCTGGAATATTGGCAGAGCAAGATGTGCACAAGAGGTTCTATTAAATTTGGAAAGTAGGAGAAGTGAAGCTGTGGGGGGAGATCATGAATTGTGCTTGGGTTGCTCAGTTGGTAAGAGCACAGCCATTGAAACAAAAAGTTCTGGGTTGGAGTCTTGGTCTGGCATATACTCGTGGTCTGTCAGGAAGTTTGAAGCAATCATACACTGCACTGCACACTGAAACAGTCACATAGTTTGCAGATCAGTCATTTTGGGTTGAGAATGGATTGGGAAGTAAATTGGCTGTGTCCTTTTAAAGGGAAGCATCACACAGTTTCCCTTGTATGATTTAGGGAAGCTGCACAAACTTAAAATCTGGATGGCTAAATGGGGATTCAAACTGCCATCTTCCCAAATGTAGGTCCAATGTCTCACCACAGCATCATCTTGCATGTAGGAGTGTTACAGCAGTAAGGTTGCTGGGGAGCTTGCATAAAGTTTGGAAATCAGGAAAGAGGTACTGGCAGAAGCTTTGCTATGCTTGCCGGTAGTGAGCTGTGGCTGGCTAGCTCAGTCGGTAAGAGCTTTTCTTGTGAAAGGTGAGATTCTGGGTTTGATCCTCAGTCTAGTAAACAGACAAAAACTGGATGAATAGCAAAAGAAATAAACATGAGAGTACAAGTGTGTTGAGTTGTGCTTGGCATATTACATAGTATATTAAAAATAAGCTTCCATGGTGTCTGAAAAGGAAACTCTACAATTACTGTGTACTAATAGTTTTGATCTATGGCAGAAGACAAGGACTTTTATGTGAAAGCTTTTTGTAAGATGATGGTTGCTCAGCATCACCAACAGAGAGATGCATACTATAAATTACTAGGAACGGCAGGGAAACAGACAAATGGGTTGAAGAATAGACAAAAGTTGGTGACATAATTATGGCTTTAATGGAAATTAAATGGTGGTGGGCAGGAGAAGTTTCTTTGCTGCATTCCAAAAGACAGAAAAAAAGAGCAAAATTACAAACAATTTGGGAGATAAACAGACAAAATTCGAGTCATCTTGGAGCAACAAAGACATGTATAACTGAAGATTGTATTGCATGGAATAGAACATTATCCAGCAATGGATGACAAAAGGTTACTGATGCTGATGATGATTCAGGACTGTAAAATGTAATTCTTACTATAAATAGATATTTAGAATGGAAGTTACATTAAAGAAGTAAGAAATGTTAAGAAAGTTCAAATAATCCACCACACACACACACACACACACACACACACACACACACACACACACACATTATTCAAATATTGGTTTATGTCTTTCTGAACACATGCAGGATTCCTGTAATGAGATGCATTCATTAGTCTACAGAACATACACTGAGTTACAGGAAAGGTGTTCGCAACTGCATATATAAACCACCATCGGCTGTGTATTGGAAAGAGGACAATGAAAATGTGCGCAGGACAGGGACTTGAAGCCAGATTGCCCACTTAAGATGAGCGTTGCCTTAACCAACTAGGCTATCTGTGCACAATTCATGGTCAGAACTAAGCTTCCATATGTTGTTGTCCACGTGTCACAACTCGAACTCATATATTAAGTATAGTCGTGTCCAAAAAGGACAAGCTTATTGAGAGTTGAGGATCTGGTATTTGCGAATAAATATGAAATAGCAGTGCTTGTATTATTGTGTAATTCTTTCATCTGTCCTGAAGTTGAATATATCACTGTGGTATTACTCATGCGATGTGCAGTTGTGTGTTCCTATTTTGTCTTTTATGTCACTTGTCAGTTAACATAAATTACATTATCTACCATATTTCATTAAAATGAGAGACTTTGCACAGACCTCACAGATTAAAAACTTCTATTTATATGTTGTATAGTTCTTTGTTTATCACACATAATTTCATTATACACTGTACTTTTACGTTAATGTGAAATAGTCATCTCATATCAGCATACCAAATTTGTAATACATTGTGAAAAGAATAAGAGCAATAAACACATTCAACAAAAATATCTGAGATGAATTCAGATCAAGTCATTTAAGTGTTGCCTGTTTTGAATGATATTTTATTCACTTCTACAGATAAAATGTAGTAATATTGTTTATCTGACAACATAATGTATACAAAACTGCGGTGACTGTGTTATTAAGAAGTACACAGCAATTCTCCCTTGTATATGCAGGCATGTCCAAAGGAACATTGCTATCTGCGACTCAGCATCTCCGCTATATCATGAGTTGCAACTTTCCTTTACGTAATATTGTCACAATGCAAATAAAAGTTTTAAACTTCTGAGATATGTGAGAAGCCTCTCATTTTAAAGAATACAGTAGATAACTAATTTATGTTAACTGACAAGTTATGTAATAGACAAAATAGAAACACACAAATGCACACCACATGACTAATAGAACATAGTGACATATTCAACTTCAGGAAAGATGAAAGAATTACACAAGGAATTATCAGAGAACATTCATTTGCTGAGATCTATGAACAGCACACAGATAAACAGGGTTAATGTACAACTGAACATAAATATGGTGCACTGCCGAATAACTGAAACTTCCTGGCAGATTAAAACTGTGCAGTTGGGAAAGGAGAGAGAGAAGGATTTTAATTTAACAAGAGTTCTCAGAACGAATTGGAGGGAAGAAATAATAAGATTGATTTGTCAAAAATTTAGTTTTGTCACCAACAATGATAAAGATTTTCATAGCAACTGACTGTGAACAACATGATTTTAGCCCTTCAAGTTGTGGAACACAAACTACTGAAGACATTTCCATAATATTAATCATAAACTAAATTATAAAATTCATCTATTGTCTTACGATAGGCTTATTTCAACATAATGCAAGACAATAAATATATTTTATAATTTAATTTACATTTGAGTTCACTATCTTTGTTTTCCATGAAAAGGCTCAATGACTATCACAAAATAAAAAAATATAAAAGATAAAATATAGGCACAGGCATTGGATGAAAGAATAAATAAAGGATTGGAAATAGAAGCAAAAGTAAAGAGAGAAGATGCTAGCAGAGGAATTTTCTTAGCAGAGAAGCAGGCGTAATAGATTGCGAGGCAATAATTTTTTTTTTTTTTAATTATTATAACACATACACAAGGTGTAAACATGATCAACTTCTCTGTTACAGGTTGTAGCAACATTCTCCACTTCTTTTAATAATTTGTCTCAAGTGTAAAATAGCTATATGGTATGGATTTTGAAGCTCTCAGATAAAAGTATTATCTATCATATGAGATTACATTTGTAACTTTGAGTTTCAGGAAGTGTTCAAACTAAATCTACTGATACACAAGACAGATTTTACAGCAGTTACAGGACAACAAAAGAGATATATGAAACGAAAGACAGGTATTGAAAATGACTAAGCATTAAGGTTCATGACAAATACACATTTCAAATTGGTTATCAATCATTTTGATTCAAAACTGGGAACTTGTTGCTGCTAACAGTTCCTTACAGGAGAGAGAAGAGCTGGGAAAATGCGAAGTATCCAAAATGTAATTTTTCACTTTTTGTCTCGATCTGAATGTCAGTTCACTGAAAGGAGCATCCCAACATTAGTTTGTAATAGTTTTAGACAACCAATACATTAATTTACTCATTTCCTTTGGATGTGTTGAATGCTCTCATACAATAGTGTGTGGATTCAGACAAGGTTGAAATCATATCAAAATCAGTATAATAAATGTTTCAGCAGCATACTGATGTACAGAAACAATAATACATGATACAATGGTGGTAACTTATGATACTGTATATTAATTTTGACAACTTGAGTGTATATATTTGACTTTCTTGTTATTAGCACTATTATATGATTACTGAAGCTTAAATTGTTGTAGAGCCCAAGCAATTTTTTGTTGTACATTGGAATGATGGACATGAAACTTCTAACGACAACGAACAGGAGTGGAGAAATTGTACATAAACAAATATATACAATGCTAATGGAAAAAAACATGAGAACAATGTCTGAACTTTTTATGAGCCATATTATCAGAATTTCTTCAATTGCAAGCCAGTTCCTCAATAACCTGCTTATGGCAGTTCATCTACCAAATGTTTTCCATAACAATTTGTCTACTTCTTTCCTTAACGATAATTTCCTCTAATGAGAAATGGTGGATGTATGAAAGTACTTCACTGATCATTTCATCTTTCTCTCAATAAGTATGTCTAGTTGTCATGGTGATATCAAATTGATCTTTCCCTATAATACATGCCTATCTCTCATCTGCTTTACTTTTCATATATTTCTACTTTCAACTTCCTCTTTCTGGTCTTTATATTTATACAAATAATATGGCTTTCATACTCTGAACATCAACACGTTCATTGTTCAGCATCTATGAAGTTACATAGTTCACTAATAAACAAATGATTTCCACTGTCATGTGTCTGACCCCCCTAAAATCACCGTAACCTGCAGTGGAGAGGTGTACAAACCCAAATATCAGGTCACAAGTCACACTGACAACTAATAGTATGACATTCTGTCTAAATTCATTGTCAATAACTGTCTGATGTCAGACTGAAATATCATTACAAATAAAGCTATGCTAGTGGTTTTTAGATGTAGATTTTTTACGTCAGAAATAAATTTTATCAAATGTTACAATTAAATTAGGGCTGCAATTCAAAGGAGGCAGTTTCCACAGATTTGCAACACACAGAGATAAGACAACTTAGTTGTTGAATGCAAACATATATTGCAAGCAGAAACCAAGACCGGATGTAATTGGAAAATAAACTAATATATGTAGAGAGACACATAGAAAAATCTGCCACTATTCAATTATTCAAGTATCTTGATTTACTTCTTACTTTCTTAAATAACCACACATTTCTTTTGTCTCTGATTCTCTTTATCTCCATCCACTGCTGATATTACAGGAATATTTATTTAAATGAAACTCCTTATATTAATATCCTACCACAAAAGGGAGCAGTTTTCATAATATTACATAATACAAAAGCACACATCATGCCAATTTAAAAATTATAATCTTACCTCCATGTTGTACCCCTTTCAATACTAATGTGACAAGACATACAGAATTTTTGGCACATCAAATTACAAGCACATGTCATTCTGTATTATTTATTCAAGTATGAACAAATTGGCAAAGATTCATTAAGTGCAAGTCATTTTTTTTCCAAGATCATGTATTCATCTGATTTACCATTATCATCAGTATTCAAAGTTCATTATCAATGTGAAAAAATTTAAATAGATTCAGCTTGAAGGAAATATCACATTTCATTAAAAAGAAAATTATTTACTAATTTTTCATTTCTTTATACCTGTTGAAAGATTATACTGGTATTCTGAAAAATGAAGAGATTAACAGTGGAAAAAAGAAACTGCAAATAAAATTTAAACAGGCCTACACAGCATCAAAATGTTTGTTTGCAATACGTTACATTTGTATTTTGAACAATAGGGACATGAAAATTGAGGTTTTATATCAATACGTTCAAATATTTCATGCCCGTTTAATGTTCCTTTATGAGAATATGTCTATCTGCAGTTCTGCAGTGAGTAGAGTGTTGCCTTGTGAGATGTTGGTGATAGAAGCATGCATCAGGCAAATGGTCTCTTTCATCAAGCCCATACATTCCATAATCTGTAACTGAACAGATATATGAAATATTATTATACTCATATATACCAACCGTGACTTACTGAAAAATCATACTGCTTAATTAATAACCACGGCAAAAAACCTGAATTTGGGATGAAATGTAGGCTAAATGAAAAGCAATGTAGATGCTAAGCGCTCTAAATTTTGCACGCTGTCAAATTAATGTTTGAGGAAGCATTTCCAAAAGTAGTCACTTAAACAGCAGCAGCTAAGAAAAATAAATAGGCAATTGCGGGTGTTGGAAAAAAAGTCTTTCCACACACTTAAATCTCTCACTTCTTTGCAAAAGCACTATACTTAGTTCATATATCGTAGATTACTGTCATAGATACAGAAACATGTACAACAGGGTACTGCTTCTGCAAAAAATCATTCAACGCCAAAATAAAATATGATGCAGACAACAGAAGCGTAGTAGTATGTTATGTCAAAAACATGAAACCAGAAAAGGCAGACACAACTGTCAACATAAAAATCAAAAATAGGAATAGAATACAAGAAAATCCTCAGGAATTGGCAAAGTTGTGAACTTCTCTGGTATTTAGGAGAAATGAATTACAAAGCAAGTAGAATGGTTTCGTTTCGGGGAAAAAAAAAAAAAAAAAAAGGAGCAGGTCAGCAAGCATAAATGAGGTTCCCAGTTTCTGTTCTGAAAGTGTGCATGGGTACCATAAAAACCCCATTAGCCAGAATAATAAATGAGTCCATTAATTCAGTATTTTTCCACAGTATGTAAAGCACATATGAGGTGTGCCCTTGCTGAAGAAAAGTAATGCAGAGTGTACAGAAAATTACAGGACAGATACGCAACTGTCAATATTCTCAAAAATAATTTGATCATTCATGGGGGATAAATTTACCAGTTACATGAATAAATAAAACCTTTTTAATGAAGCACAGGTTGGTTTTCATAGTGGGAGAGGTGCAACATTGGCCATTGCAGAGTCCATAAAAGTGGTACTTGAACCCCTGGATTAGGAGGACTGTGTTGCAGGCATATTTTTAGACTTGTCATGGCATTTGACACTGTTTATCATTAAAATTCTACCAAACAAATGAGAAGCACTAGGTGTAAGTTGAATAGCAACTGAGTGGTCTATTCTTACGTCAAAAATAGGGTGCAAAATTAAGAGAATGCTCACAATCTGCTGATGACAAATTTTTAGTAAAACACTTGTCAGGCAAGAAACATATAAACATGTCTGTGCCTCACACTAGTGTCTTTGGTCCAATTCTATCCTTAATATGTATCAATGACTTTCTAGACAGTATAAGACGTGGAAAAAACACAAAAACACTCTAAAACCACAAAAACTCATATCTGAAAAAGGAAGCGAAACGCTCAAGGATTTTTGCAATTGAGTAGTATATAAAAAATTAACAATGAATATAATAAAAAAAGGGTGCACTTCAGCATAAAGTGTTAAATCAAGTCTGTCATATAAAGCATTGATGACATACCTATACACTGTGTAACAAACACAAACTTTTTTGGGATGAACAGTTAATTGTCAATTATCTTGGAATAAAAACACAAAAGATACTGGCTGAAAGGATGTCATCAGCACATTGGGTCCTATCAACAGACTGTAACAGTAAATATCACAGCTTTCAAACTGCATAAAATAACTGAAGAATAATAACTAAAAGCAGTAGTCAGACTCACTGTAAATGATTTTTTAAAGATTAAAACATAGATCTGTTTAAAAAGACAGCTAAAACACATTTCATTTGTAGTTCACACTACACAATTAAATACTACTTAGAGGATTCAGGATGCAACACCAATGTTTGGCTCTGAGCACTATGGGACTTAACTGCTGAGGTCATCAGTCCCCTAGAACTTAGAACTACTTAAACCTAACTAACCTAAGGACATCACACACATCCCATGCCTGAGGCAGGATTCGAACCTGCGACCGTAGTGGTCGCGTGGTTCCAGACTATAGCGCCTAGAACCGGTCGGCCACGCTGGCCGGCAACAACAATGTCCAGTTATATTATGGTACCTGATCACAATGCTTTTACAAGGAAATCATATACCTATGTCTATGGTGCGTGATACTACTGTCTTGTTATTCTCCTGAGCTCAATATTTCACTCATCATGGGGAGAAGCTGGCTCATTTTTCGAAATGGACTGAAGGGTGGACATGGACACATTATAGGGCGTAGTAGCTCATACGAGGGTGGTTTGAAAAGTTCTCGGAATGGAACAGAAAAAAAGCTCTTACTTCGCTGCAACTTTTTTTTTATTTTTCAAAGAGGTCTCCTTGTAAATTAATGCACTTGGTCCAATGATGTTCCAGTGCCTTGATACCCTCTTGAAAATGAGTTTCCATGAGCCCGGCAAATTAGTTGTCAACTTCGGCTATCAATACTTCGTTTGAAGTGAATCTTCGCCCACCAAGAAAAATTTTCAGTTTTGGGAAGAGATGGAAGTTTGACATAGCCATATCAGATGAATAAGGTGGGTGTGGCAACAATTCATACCTTAGTTCATGTAATTTGGCCATGGCGACAGCACATGTGTGTGGGTGTTCAAATGGTTCAAATGGCTCTGAGCACTATGGGACTCAACTGCTGTGGTCATTAGCCCCTAGAACTTAGAACTACTTAAACCTAACTAACCTAAGGACATCACACACATCCATGCCCGAGGCAGGATTCGAACCTGCGACCGCAGCAGTCGCACGGCTAAGGACTGCACGCCTAGAACCGCGAGACCACCGCGGCCGCCTGTGTGTGGGTGTGCACTGTCTTGATGGAAGATGAATTTGTTCCTTGCTAAACCTGGACTTTTTTCACATATCTTTTGTTGCAATTTGTCCAGGAGGTTAGCATTGTATTCTCCAGTAATTGTTTTACCAGTGGGGAGATAATCTACAAGCAGAATCCCCCTTGCAACCCAGAACACTGATGCCATGACCTTTCCTGCCAAAGGATTTGTCTTTGCTTTCTTTGGTGGTGGAGAATTAACATGTTTCCACTGCCTTGACTGTTGTTTTGTCTCTGCAGTGTAGTACTGCACCCAAGTTTCATATGTGGTCACAAACTGGTGCAAAAAATCTTGTTCGTTTCTCCTAAAATGGGCCAAACATAGTTCCGATATGTCCATTCCCATGCGTTTTTGATCCTACGTCAAGAGCCGTGGCACCCATCTTGCACATAATTTTTTCATTTCTGATTCTTCAGTTAAAATGTGATATACCCTTTTAGATGACATCTGGCAAGCATGAACAGTTACTCTCACTTTCAATCAGCGATCCTCCATGACCATTTTGTGCACTTGTGCAACGATTTCTGGAGTAGTGATACATCCTGCCTGACCCCTGCTTGGATCGTCATCTAAGCTCCTGACCAAATTTAAATTTATCTGACCACTTGTCAACATTTGAATATGAAGGAGCAGCGTCCCCAGTGTATTCGAGAAATGGGCATGAATGTCCTTTGCTTTCATACCTTTCTTTACAAATTACTTAATCACTGCTTGAATCTCGTTTTTTTCCATCTTTGCAAATCACTACATGGAAACAACAGAGCCATGTCATCGCCACAGCTATCTTCGAAGAGCACTGAAATGGTACAAGTTTACAGGAAACAGTCCAATGGATATCACATGAACAATTCACTACACCAGTGCTGACCTCTTGTGGTAATTCTGAGAACTTTTCAAACCACCCTTGTATGTAGGCCTGGAGTCAGTTTTTCAAACAGACTGAAGGGAGAGCAAAGGGCATAGTAGCACGTTCATGGTCCTGAGTCTCCAGTGGGTGTTCACAATGTGTGAAGTGATGTACAGCAAAACTCTGAATATTACAACCCTAATACTGTTGTGAGATGAATCCTGGATGAATAAGTAAATAAAACTGACACACATTATTAAATCAGAAATAATTCTATTTTTTATTTAATACTTTATTCAAACTTTCACTTGTATCATTTATTTCTCAGGACTAGATCAATCTCCTGGTTATGAGGAACAGTTGATAAAGAGGTTGTATTTGCTAGAAAGATAGAACAATACGGTAAGACGATACATTTTCTGAAAATAGGGCTTGTGCTTACAGCAGCATCTCATTTGGCCTCTTGAAGCAAAGTAGTCCCCTTTCCACAATACAATTATGTGACATGGTTACCATGAATCAAAACTTGGAACTCCATATTACTATTCACCAATGCTAATTAAGTAGATCACAGAGATGGCCTATGCCTTTACTAAAAAGCAGTCACTTAAACTTCATAAAAACAAGACATTGGAAAAGTTGTACAGGGGTATGTTAACGTACATCATTTAGACAAAACAAAAGAATTATTTTCTCCCTTGGTACAACACCAACTCTCTGTGTTTCCTGTTGTGCTTTTACTTTAGCTTTGTGTGGAGTAGAATGATATTATCTTTAAGTAGTTGGTCACATAATATTTTTCTGCTTTGAAAATATAAGCTACGGATATGTTACACTATAAAGGAATGGTCTCTCCAATCCAGTCAACAAAGGAAAATTAGGGGCAAATTGCATAGACACTAATTTTTGTACAATGGTAGTAGAGAGTGTTAAGAACAATATATTAAAAATCTCCACTAGTGAGTTGTGTGTGCGGAAGTGGAGCGGTGTTTAAAGGCCACTTTTTTATGCTTTACTGAACAATTTGAAAACCACAGTTTCTAGCGAAAATCCACCTCTGTACAAAATTAAACTACATTAAATTTCAAACAAAAAAGGTCTTAACCATTTTTTCTTCAGGACTAATAGCTTCCACATTGTTAGAACTGGAAAAACTGCAGATTATTAAAAACGTTATGAAAATGACAGATTGTAACTCTCCATATAGTGGAGACTTTCAGTCACACACAGGCACAACAAAAAAGACCACTAAACAAGTGATCTTTCTGCCACCAAAAGGCCTTTTTCTAAAGTAGAGCGTGCACACACACACACACACACACACACACACACACACACACACACACACACACACACACACATATTCACACAAGCACAACACACACACTCATGATCACTGTCTCTGGCTGCTCAGGTTGGACTGCAACAACTGCTTTCCTGTGACTTATTGTCTCCACTATATGGTGAGTACCAATCTATCCTTTTCATAATATTGTCAGTAGTTTATTGTGGCTTTTCCATTATTAGATTATTAAAAATAGTGTTTTAATGATATAAAATTTGTTTTACTTTCAAATGAAGTGAGTTAAGGACAAATATTAAACATTTGTACCACATTTAAGAGTAGTAAAGCTGCATTAAGCAATAAATTGTGTTCTAGGAGTGTAACAGGACAGAGAGGGTGGATAGAAAGGCAAGGGAAGGTAGGTTACTGGATTGTGATTGCACAAATCCTCCTTCATAGATCTGCAAACTGAGGAGCAAGCATGTGGTTCCCCATCCTACCGAACCCACTACATCCCAAGAAGCAATTGAAAAGTATGTGCAAAAATAAAAACTACTAATGTGTTTGGGGTAAACCTTTTTTATTTTTTGACATAGTCTCCTTTTAGACTTATACACTTTGTCCAACGCTATTCTAATTTGTTGATCCCTTCCGAATAATAGGAATTGTCCAGGTCTGCAAAATAGCTATTAGTTGCTCAATCAACTTCTCATTTGAATAAAACTTTGTCCGACCAGCCATTTCTTAAAATCAGGGAACAAATAGCAGTCCGAGAGAGCCAAGTCTGGAGAATAGGGAGGATGTGAAATGAGTTGGAATCCTGTTTCCATTAATTTTTTGAGCACAACTGCTGAGATGCGTGCTGGTGCATTGTCGTGATAGAAAAGGACTTTTTTTTTTGCGGTCAAATCGCCGGCGTTTTTCTTGCAGCTCGGTTTTCAAATGATCCAATAATGATGAATAATATCCACCTGTAATAGTTTGACCCTTTTTCTTGCGAATCCCAATAGACAGTCACCATAACCTTTCCGGCTGAAGGAATGGTTTTTTGGTGCAGATACTCCCTGGGTAACCCATTGTTTAGGTTCTTGTGTGGTCTCAGGAGTATAGCAATGTATCCGTATTTCATACACTGTGACGAAATGACGCTTAGAATCCTGCAGATTCTTCCTGAACAGCTGCAAGCCATCCTTGCAACACTTCACATGATTCAGTTTTTGGTCAAGCGTGAGCAAATCGCGAAACCCATCTAGCGAACAGCTTTCTCACGTCCAAATGTTTATGCACAATATTATGTACCCATCCATTCGAGATGCCCACAGCACTAGCAATCTCACGCACCTTAACTCTTCTGTCATTCATCACCATATCACGGGTTTTATCAATGATTTCTGGAGTTGTAACCTCCATAGTGCGTCCAGAATGTTCAGTATCACTTGTGCCCATATGGAAACTCTGAAAATTTTGATATCACTCATAAACCATTTTAATCGAAGGTGCAGAGTCACCATAATGTTTATCAAGCTTCTCTTTAGTCTTCTTTCATAAAGTAATGTTCAATCACCACACAAATTTCTTTTTCATCCATTTTTTGACAATCACTCGGCTTCCTTGATTTACATGAATGCAAAACATAAAGAAATAGACCAGTATGGCTGAAATTTGGTGTGCATTCTTTCCAAAGATGCTACTAACTAAACATGACCTCGATACGTGCCAATGGCGCCATCTCTCAGACTTTGCATGGACTTTACAAATGCCTCTCGTACAAGGTGATTCACAAAGTTATACTGACCCTCCACAACATGCCTTATGAACTATCGACATCATAGTGTGCAGTTGTGTCTGGTGTGGAGGAGGGGGGGAGGATGTTTGTTTTCCACCAAGACCATTAACACTAAGTGTACAGTCATGTCTGGTATGGGGGAGGGCAGCTTATTTGTTTTCCATTAACTCCATTAGCACTACATGGAATACAGATATGTGTTACTGATAATACTAATGCAAAAAATGCATCTGGGCAGAATCAACATAAATCTCTGCACACTGTTCTACACTGCTAAATGGACAGGAAATTTGCTTTTGAGTCATCCTGTACGGAAACAGAAGCCTTCTTCGAGGAAAGGCAATGTCCCCCACAATGAGCGCTGCTTGCTGTTAATTTTGCAGACAGACTATACTTCCCCCATGTTTCCTGTCCAGTACTCTTATGTGACCAAACTAAGTAACTTCACTGAGCTCTTGTTTTTGTAGCGGATTTATTTTCAGTTTATTAAATGATTACTTATTTGCAATTATTAAGTAAGTTTTTGTTTCAATACAATTCCTATAAACCATTTCTGAGAATAGTGTAAGTGGCGAGTGTGATTTTGTCTGTGACCTTTGTAACATTGGTGGGAAAGGAACTGGATTGGTAAATGTGACACTCTTCCGCTGTCTCTTGTAAACAATATACCACAAAGCCGTGTAATTGTGTTGTGGTCACATGGTGGAGAATTAATGACAACCCAAAAACTAATGCACTTTTCACACCATTAATTATGTTACTGGCACATGCAGTTAATCTCTTCCATTCAGGAAATGCTGGCACTTGTAAAGAACACTTAAACCAACATCTTTGTCACAGAGTTCAGTTTCATGTCACTATCTGGTGTTCTTGGTAAAAATTACATTAGTCTCTTGAGACTGACTATCAGAAAACACAAATACTATGAAGACTGATTTAAATTGCACTCCAAAGTAACTTAAATTAACGATTTTCACAGAAATGTAGATATATGAATAAACAAAGAAAACACAAAATTATTAATTCCAGTTGAAAGATAAAGTGGATGTACTTGCCAGAAAGACTGCAGGAGAGTTGACGTGGTGTTTTCCTCCAATAGGCTGTCTCTTCCTTGAGCAGATACTGAGTGCTTTTTTGTGACTTTAGTAACTATTCACGTTTCTATGTTTTGTACATGTGTCAGAATCTCCTCATTGGATGTTCAGTTCCTACAACTTTAGACTCAAAGAAACCTCATTTGGTGACTGTCAGTTAAGCCTTTGCCCATGCCACAGGAGAAAACGATTCAAAAAGGTTTGGAGTGAAAATATGTACAATTTACAAAATAAAAACACGATGTCTATGTAAAACTTTGACCACTGTTTTGTCAACATCCATACAGCACTTTCTGTATACAGATGGATAAAATGAAATAAACAATCAAAGGAAACACACACTGATGAACAGATCATATTTAGCTCTAACAATGGGTAAAAAAAGGATAGAATCATAATAAAAAGGTGTTATAGGAGTGCAACATTTCAAACATAACACCAACAGTTCTGACAAAAAGGTAAAACATGATTATTTTGATCATACTTAATGTTTCAAAGTGCAGTTTATCTAAAAGAGTGTCAAATGTGAGAGTATAACATAAAACTACATAAAATGCACAAGTCATGCTTGTCAAACAGAAGAGCAAAAATTGTACAACAGAAATACATTTACATCAACAAGTAGATTTTTACACTTCACTCAGCAGCTACCAAATGACCCGTTCTAGCATCATATGCAAGTTTCATTCACTTTCATATGGGTTCTAACTTTTCAACACTTTAATTGTGATATTTGGATGATTTATTGCAATGGATTTCTTTTTTTTTTTTTTTCAACACTTAATTTTAAATTCATGGATCTTTAAAAATTACATTTTTCTGAATTTCATTAGCAATTTTTGAGTTTGTAAATTGAAACCTCTAATGTAGTGGTATTTAAGGAGTCAATTGGCAATTGTGTAACAGATGTATGTCAATGATATAGGGAACCAAGAATTAAAAAAAGTAATGCTTCCAGAATGAGATTTTCACTCTGCAGCGGAGTGTGCGCTGATATGAAACTTCCTGGCAGATTAAAACTGTGTGCCCGACCGAGACTCGACCTCGGGATCTTTGCCTTTCGCGGGCAAGTGCTCTACCAACTGAGCTACCAAAGCATGACTCACGTCCGGTACTCACAGCTTTATTTCTGCCACTATGCTGTCTTCAAACCAAAGGTTGAATAGAACACCAAAGTGCCTTACTGGGCATAATCCTACTGGAAGTGGTGGTATGCCCTTGCCTTCCTCCAGCCTCTGAACTGACTTGCCATGCCACTTATATGAGAACCTGTGGTTTAATGTAGATTCTCAATAATGCAACATGGTTTTTTTACATGAAAAACCTTGTCAGAGAGGAAAGCAGCAATAAGTGACAGTATAAACTCAAGGGTTTTGTGAAAATGAAATTTTATAATGTTGAAGAGTACTTATTCAGGTTCATTTGTACATACTGCTCTTTATAGTCAATGGTGTTAGAGGGTATAATCAAAAAAGTTGGTCATTAGGAAGTAAATGATAATGAAATAATATTATTAGAAAACCTTAATGAATCCCTTGAAACTAATATGACAACTGCATTCCATTTTAAATAGTCAATCTCCATTTATAATCAATAGTTCTGATTTCAGACTTTTATAGACCATTTTGAAGTCAATAATAACTGAAGCTTCATCTGCCCTAAGAAGGTTCACTGCTGCTCTTTGAACCTCACAGTTTTTCACCATTCATTCACTCATTGCAAAGTACCATCAAGAAGGAGCTTCTTTGAAGGATATGGAATGATTCAAGATATTTATTGACAAAAGAGAAGCAACTCTTCATCTTCATATTAAAATCTTCAATACACAAATACATCTGACTTCACTACTGACATACTCTACATCATTATCACTGTAAATGTCAATGATGTCATTTAGTCTATGATTGAAATAATTGTTATTTTAGTAATTAAATTAATGTACAAAAATAGCTGTGTGAACAACACACAATGACATTTCAGATTTTGTGGATCCAGCTTCAGCAACTTTGGCTCTTATAGCATCTTCTCATACACTTTTATCTAATTTTTTATATCTGAAGTTGGGTGCACACTCTCCACAATGCCATTTTCCTTAACATAAAATAAGTTATTTTTATGACTGAAAGTGGAATTTACATATAAATTCATCTGAATGATGCCATTATTCTTTCGGTAGATGTGATCAACAACAATGCATTATAAAAAAGGTGAGTCAAGTTTCTAAAAAAAGTCAAGGTCTACATTTACATCTACACTTATGCCACTTGTAGATGTGTATCAGGCATGAGCTGGAGTCTGTTTCATTCTTGACAAATACAGTATATGTATAGAAATAATGTAGTATTTAGTATCCTAGACTTAAGCAATCTTTGTACTGAGCAGCACTTTTAAGTGTGTGGCATTGAACTGACAGCAAATAGTACATCAGTTGTTTTTAGAAATTCAAGAGGCACCTGTAAGGAATTTGGAAGCCTACCTCAAAGTGAAGCAGTATAGGGAAAATAATAATAATACTAATAATTGCAACCATATTAGTAGGTGACCTGAATGTAAATTTTTTGGCTGAAAGTAGTAACAGAGTACAGCAGGCGCAACTGATGGCCTCTTACAATTTAATGCAGGTTGTAAGTAGATTTTACGACTATGGTAAATGACCATTCTGGTACTTTAATTGAAAGTACAGGCACAAAAGCCTGACAGTTAGACACGTCTTAAATGGGCTGTCAAACCATGATGCTGTGATTCGTACTATCACTGAGTTCAATTTTCAGATAAAACCAAAACCTATTGGGAAAATAGAGAGATTAAAAATAAACAATGAAGACATACAAACAGAAAGCATAGCTAGTTCACTGGTCTGAAGTTCATAATGCAGCAGATGTTAAAAATTAACGTATTTAATAATCGAGTTACAAGTCTTTTGACAGAATGTTTCCATAGAAAAAGAGTTGGAGAAAACCAGTGCAACAATAAATTTAATTCATAGATTACACAGAGCATAAAAATTTCATGTAAAACAAAAATGGAATTTTATGCATCAGCTACTATGTCTAACAACACTGAATGAGGCCACAGAAAGTGTACTCTACAATGTTATGGAAAGTGATACAAAAATCCAAACGTATATACTTAAAAGCGGAAACTGATAAATCTAATAACAAAATGAACACCATACAGAAATAAGTGAATAGTTTTATTGCCATAGAAACAATTAGTTTAAGAAATAGGTGTAATAATGATGGGTAATATTTTTAAGAATCTCTTCTCAATAGTTACAAATACAGCAGCATCCTCGGGTTCTGCAAATAAATATACAGATTCCTTATGTAACATGCCAGCTAACAAAATAGATGAGACATTTGTTTGGAAACATCAGTGAAGGAAACAGAAAACAAATTTTGACTAAAAAAAGTAAACATTCTGCTGGAGTTTATAACATTTCCAGTAAATTATTGAAATATTGCTGTAAAGAAATAAGTAAAGTTCTCTGCCTTTCTTTTCTAATGTGTCACTTGAGGAAGGAGTAACCCCTGACCAATTAAAATATGGACATGCATGGCTAGTTCATAAACAGGAAAAAAGACAGATGCTACAAACTACTGACCAGTTTCATTACTATCAGCTTTTTGTAAGGTAATGGAAAAATTTATGCACAGCAGAATGGTTGGGCATCTTAGTAAATACAACAGCAATTTTAGCTTTGAGAAAGGGGTATCAATAGAGAACACAATACATGCATTTGTTGACAATGTTTTTAGAATCCATAAATGACAATATGATGACAGTTCGAATATTTTGTGACATGTCAAAAGCTTTTGACAGTGTTAAGCCACCATATTCTCCTGAATAAAGTAAAAACCTTAGGAATGAGTGCAATAGTGTGTAAGTGGCTTGAATCTTACTAGTGTGACAGAAAGTAATCATGGAGGGAATACATGGTGGCAATGTATCTTCGGACTGGGGCTCCACTGAAAATGGAGTGCCTCAAAGCTCACTATTAGTCCACTGTGTTTCCTAATATTTATAAATATTCTGAAACTATTATTCACACAACATGGAAAGGTCATCACTTTGCTGATGACACTACAATACTAGACAATAATATTTCATGAAGTATGTTACGTGAGATAGTAAATACAGCATTTGCAGATGTGATAAACTGGTTTGAAATTAACAGTCTTTCAGTCAATCTAAAAAAGGTAATTTATGCTCTACTATTAATGCTGCAGATCAAATAATCTAAAAATGGATGAGCACAAGATCTTGAAAGATTGAGTCTTCCAAGTTTTTAGGTCTGCATATAGGCATAAAACTGAAATGGTATTACCATATTCAAGATCTATGAAAAAATGAAGAACAGCAACATTTGTCTTCAGAGTTATGTCTGACAGTATGGAGGCAAGCACAATACAAACAGTGTACTTTGGCTATTTTCAACCTATGGAATAATATTAACTCATATTATAACACCCACAGGAAACATGATATAAACTATCTCATATATGTGACTTCTGAAACCAAACATCTCATATATATATCTTTCCGCTCCCAGGATTGGAATGACTCCTTACCCTCTCCCTTAAAACCCACATCTTTCCTTTTCCTTCCCTCTTTCCTGACGAAGCAGCCGCCAGTTGCGAAAGCTCAAATTCTGTGTGTGTGTTTGTATATTAAAAACAAAGATTCCAAGGCTTACCAAGCAGGAAAGCGCCGGCAGACAGGCACAATGAACAAAACACACAAACACACACACAGAATTACTAGCTTTCGCAAACCGATGGTTGCTTCTTCAGGAAGGAGAGGGAAAGACGAAAGGGTGTGGGTTTTAAGGGAGAGGGTAAGGAGTCATTCCAATCCCGGGAGCGGAAAGACTTCCCTTAGGGGGAAAAAAAAGGACAGGTGTACACACACACACACACACACACACACACACACACACACATCCATCCGCACATACACAGACACCCTTAGGCTTTCATGCTATGGAAAATTTCCCTTAGTAGGATTTTGTATTTCTCATCTCTACAACAAAGTAAGTTAGTTTCTTGTTAGTTGGTATGCTTGATATTCACAACAATCAGTTTACTTTCAGAGGAAGTGATTCTTGATGTCAGTCAGCTGTTATTTATCTTGTAAACTTGCAGTGAGTTAGTGCAGTTGCCTACTGTTCACACCTAGACTTAGAAATGACTAAAATAATACATGACTCGTCTTTAGAAAGAGTTCTGAATGAAATTTTAGATAAAGATTCTGACTCAGGGAGTGAAAGTGAATATGAGGATGGTGTTATAGAGTATGATTCAGATCGGGAAAGTGATGTGCATGTTAGAGAAGAAAGTCTGGAAGAAGGTACGTAACCACACAGCCTAGAATTCCTCGGAGGTCTGTTTCTAATATAGTAAGAGAGCAGGCAGGAGTAACTCCAGCTGGTGTTTGCTATTCACCTGGAGAAGCATTGAAGTTACTTCTTCAGTTACGTGAAATGTTACTTTGACTAATGAGAAAGAATTGTATGCCTCTATAGGAATCCTGATACTTATGGGGGCAAATAAGGACAATTCTGTCGGTGAGCATGATCTTTGGTCAGACCTAATGGGTCGGCCAGTTTACAAAGGTATTATGGCAAGAGAACGTTTCAAGGAACTTATTGCTATCATAAGGTTTGATGACAAAAGTACCCGCCAGCTAAGAAGGGAAGCAGACAAGTTCACAGCAATCCATGATGTTTTCAACAAAGTGAATGATAGGTTCCCACTACAGTATAAACCAGGGGTCCATCTCACCATTGATGAGATGCTCAGCTTGTTTAGAGGGTGCTGCCCCATCAAAGTATTTATGAAGGATAAACAGGGCAGGTGTGGCATCCTTATACGTATGATGTCCAATGCAGTTGACAGATACGTCTTAAATATGGAACACTACGCAGGTAATGTTCAGAATTTGTCGAAAAAAGAACGGGGTTCAGCAGCTGTTATCAAATGTCTGGTACCACCTGTGAAAAATACTGGTCAAAATATTACTACAGGCCGACACTACACATTGGTGGACTTGGCGGAAGAGTTATACCAAGACTAAAAAGTTACTACAGCAGGAACTCTCCAGTGAAACAGGAAGCATATTCCAGACATAATGAAAAACACGTCAAATTGAGAGCTATACTCATCAATGTTCTTGTTCACAGACCCATCAACAGGTAGGCCTCCAGTAACTTTGGTGTCCTACACAACAAAAATGAAGACAAGTAAAAACTTACTGATGTTGTCAATAATGCACCAAGATAAAGACACTTTTGGAGGAGAGAAAAATAAAACTGAGATAAATGCATATTATAATTCCACTAAAGGTGGAATTGATACCATTTATCAAATGGCGCGTACATACACCTGCAAGAGGGGAACAAAGAGATGGCCTCTATCTGTATTTTACTCTCTCATCGACATTTGTGCTATCAATGCAACAACCATATTCATCCAGCATCATCCAAGATGGAATGAAAAGGAACACAGCAAATGAAAACTATCTTCTGCAAGCTGGGATGGAACTAGTGAAATTGCAGGTAGATGAAAGAAGTGCCAATGCAAGAGGGTTATCTAACCAAATTGTTCAATCAATGGAGACTTCTACAAAAGAAAATCAAAGAAGTGACAACAGAAGCACGTCAGCCTCCTCCAGGGAAAGGTCGGTGCTACATTTGTGTAAGAGAAGCTAAAACAAAGAAGCAGAAGTATAACAATCTAAGTAAACCAAAACAGTATTGTGGACAGTGTCATAAAAATGTGCGTAACACATTGTGAAGTGTGTCTCTTGCCTCTTCCCTCCATTAATATTTCCCTATAGCTTTACCTAATAAACACTTAATAGTTTTTAAACATTCAAATTATTGAAAATGACTCTTTAAGACTGCATTTATTTAAAATTTGTGTCTGAACAGTAACCATGCAAATATTCTTGGCACACGGCCCTCTTTGGCTAATTTTCCATACACAATTTCAAGCTACCATGCTACTTTCCTATTTGGCAGTTGTTACAATTTATTAAATTATCATTTATTTTCGTCTCTTTCATTTCCCCTTCTAGTTAATCTTTACTTCTCACACTGTCAATTATATCAGGTGTAAACAGAAGGTAGTACAATACTTACTAATATACTATTATAGCACCTACTATGAAGTTCGCATCATCTGGAAATGTTTTTGTGTTCAGTGGTTGCCTCTTCCTGACCCATTCGGACTCGTATCCAACATAGAGGGTGACCGCTTGTCCAATCTGTTCGGCAGACACTGTTACCGAATTTTGTTCTGTGAAACCTACAAGCTTAGTTTGTTCACGCTAAGCAAAGGTTGGTTAGCTTAACTCATTCTAATCCTGACGACACTATATCTGACTTTGCACTTTCTCTGTTGCATTTTTTTTCTTTTCTCTCCATGTTAGCACAACAGATGTTCCCCTTTCAACTTGACAGATGTTCCCCTTTCAACTTGCAGTCTGACCTATGACCAACCCCTTCCTTGATCGAATCCCAATTTGTTTCCGAAGAAGGTATATAGAGTTCTTAACCTAATTAGAATCATTTCCTGTTTTAAGTGTCTCTGTTGCCAATACTGAGAATTTAGTTCCCAAAAAGTAAGTGCTAGGAAGTCTTTCTGACTCTATGAGAAATTTATGCATTTAGATCTTTTGAAGTGGCACACAGGCAACACACTGGTCTCATGTTTTGGAAGATAGTAGTTCAAATATCTATCTAGCTATTCAGGTTTTCAATGGTTTCCCTAAATTGCTTTGGGATAGTTCCTTTCAAAAAGACACAGCCAATTTTCTCTTCTATTCTTGAGAAAGCTACACTTGTCCTCCATCTCCAATTCATCACTGACAAGACCTTAAACACCAATCTTTCTTTAATGTTTATTGTGTTTAACTACTGAAAGCAAGTGGCTTGTTCCAAAAGTGTATCTGGCAGTCGATTAAAGGATTCCTGGTAAAGCTGGCACATTCAATTTCTGAATAGCTACATTCTTTAAAGTTGCACAATTAGTAGTTGTCCTGAAACATAATGAAGGCAATTTCCAAACTACAGCAGGCTTTAATCCCAAAAAACGAAGCAGCAATATCTTCATTCTGAAAACCACTGGAAACACTCATTTACACTTTGAGTTTTGCAAGCAGAAAAGCTTTTTATGATGCAGAATTTTTGGGCACATACAAGTGGCATTCAATAAGTAATGCAACTCATTTTTTTCTTCTAGGTCATTTTGACTGAGAAAGTGTGGAATTTGTTGAGAACATTGCAGAATATTCCTGTCTCAGTCCCTATAGCACAAAGTTCTGATAGGTGGTGGTGCTATGTGCAGCCTTCAAAATGGCACTTGTAATGGATATGTGTTCCAAGCAGGCAGCTGTCATTGAGTTTCTTTTGGCGGGAAACCAGAGTATCACAGGCATTCACAGGCACTTGCAGAATTTCTACAGATAAATACAGGAAAAAATAAAATAAAAGCACAGTGAGTCACTGGGCGAGGCAACCGTCATCGCTGCAATAAGGTTATGCAAAGCCTTATTATCTCCCATCTGCTACCTGGCCACACAGAGCTGTGATTCCTGCAATGTTGGAACAAACGGACACTCTCATCTGAGTGATTGACAGATCACAGTCAAAACAATCTTTCCCCAGACAATGAAAGGTCTCACACAAGTCTGCACACCCGAAATGAGCTCACTAAACCTCATTGGACTGTTCTTCCCCATTCAACCTACAGCCTGGATCTCACACCTTCCAACTTCCATCTGTTTGGCACAATGTAGGATGTACTCCTTGGCAAGCAGTGTGTGGATGATGATGAGGTTACTGATGCTGCAAGTTTTGGCAGTGACATTGATCAGTAGAGTGGTATTACGTGGGCAGCATACAGGCCCTCCCAATAAGGTGGCATATGGCAGTCACATCAAATGGATAATGTATTGAGGGACAGCATTTTGTAGCCAAAAGATTGGGAAATAATATGGCAAATTGTAATCTTGAATAAAACCAACCTGCTTTCAGAAAAAAAGTGTTACATTACATATTTAATGCCTCAGGTATATAAAATTTTCCAGTCTATTCCATAGCCGAGTTTCAACTGATGATGCAGGAAAGTTTGATTTGAATGACACTGTGGTCACAATAGCTCAGTTTGGAAAGAATGGCAGAGGAAATAGGCAATTACTTTGAAATTTATCTGAAGTGATCACAGAGGTATCAGGGTACATCAAAATCAGAATGGTTGAATGTCTTTGAAATTCATCCCTCCCCAATACGAGTCCACGGTCATAGCTACCAAACTACCTCATTTGGTTTACTAAAGTTTGCTCATTTCTTTGTGGTATCCCTTTGGCCTCCCTTATTAAAATGCTTCAAATAGCGCATCAAAGTCATGTTCATGAATCAGCTTCTCCACCTTAGTATTGAAATTTGGGTTCACTTTATAACTATCCTATTCATATCACCTAAAATGTCCAACAAAGGATTAGTTTAGAAGATCAAAATTATATCAATGGACCTTAACCAGACTCACACCCCCAACCACCATCTTTACCAAACATAGTGACTGGTCAGCTATCCATTTCATACAAAGTTTTCCTAAAATATTCACCAGAATTGTCAGATCTATCGGGAAGGCCATCCAGAATTATTTAGTATAAAACTGCAGTCAATCTCAGACTCACCCTGACAGTCCAACCAATCTGGCAATATACATACAAAAACAACTTATCATTGTATGAGTTGCCAGATTCCTCTCTATATTTTAGTCACACAGCACATCTTATTTGAAGCTACTGTACTTTACCTTACATTTTTCCTCATACTGTATCTCCTTCTCTTTATGCTGCCAACATATCTCTCATATCCGTATTTCTTTCATGCTCTTAGTTCCTGTTCTCGTTTTTCCACTCTCAATATCTCATTTTCACATATTTACTGCATCTGAGCCTTGTGATTCCTCCACACACTTCTAAGAAGAATATTTTCTTTGCTCTTGGCTCTAGTGTCCCTCCCACCCCCACCGGTTGCTGCCAGTAATCCTTGTTCATTCTCAGACAGCAAATGCTGCCTTTATATATTACTACCAATTAGTCTGCTATTTCTTACACCTTTAATAAGATTATTATAATTAGTTGAATTCTACAATACACAACACATTCATCTCCCCCCATCATGCTGAGCAGATTTATCTTAGTATTTACAATGTTTATCAAGTTCCTACAATTTCCCATTCTCCTTCCTGGTTTTCAATTCCCCAAAGACAAAGCAGTTGTTCCTCAGTATGAGAAAGCAGATAACAGTTTGCTCACAACAATGAATATGTTTCTGAGCTGTCGGTGAACATCCTTCTTGAGAATTAAAAAAGATTATCATACTCACACACAGTACATTGCCCCAGCATTGCAGCTCAACTGGAATAAGTGGGTGTGCAGGTGGAGTAGGTGAAAGGAACAAAGAGTTTAGGAGTGGAGTCAGCTTATATCCCTGTGGAAGATCCATGTGCCAGACCTGTCCTGTGCACCCAACCCAAGATATCCTATTCCATTCTTGTTACAGGTATATAACCCTGTCAGAGGCAGGGACACGTGTGAAAGAAGCATACATACCAAATTCACTGCAACTTCTACACAGTATTTTATCTACATCTACATCCATACTCCACAAGCCACCTTGCAGTGTGTGGCAGAGGATACCTTGAGTACCTCTATCAGTTCACCCTTCTATTCCAGTCTCGTATTTTTCGTGGAAAGAAGGATTGTCGGTATGCCTCTGAGTGGGTCCTAATCTCTCTGATTTTATCCTCATGGTCTCTTCACAAGATATACATAGGAGGGAGCAATATACTGCTTGACTCCTCGGTGAAGGTATGTTCTCGAAACTTCAACAAAAGCCCGTACTGAGCTACTGAGCGTCTCTCCTGCAGTCTTCCATTGGAGTTTATCTATTATCTCTGTAACACTTTTGCGATTACTAAATGATCCTGTAACAAAGCGCGCTGCTCTCCGTTGGATCTTCTCTATCAACCCTATCTGGTATGGATCCCACACTGCTGAGCAGTATTCAAGCAGTGGGCGAACAAGTGTGCTGTAACATAATTCCTTTGTTTTCAGATTGCATTTCCTTAGGATTCTTCCAATGAATCTCAGTCTGGCATCTGCTTTACCGACAATCAACTTTATATGATCATTCCATTTTAAATCACTCCTAATTCGTACTCCCAGATAATTTATGGAATTAACTGCTTCCATTTGCTGACCTGCTATATTGTAGCTAAATGATAAAGGATCTTTCTTTCTATGTATTCGCTGCACATTACATTTGTCTACATTGAGATTCAATTGCCATTCCTGCATTTCAGTACAATTTTCCATTATTACAACCTCTCGATATACCACAGCATCATCTGCCAAAAGTGAACTTCCGATGTCACCCGCAAGGTCATTTATGTATATTGTGAATACCAACGGTCCTACGACACTCCCCTGCGGCACACCTGAAATCACTCCTACTTAGGAAGACTTCTCTCCATTGAGAATGACATGCTGCATTCTGTTATCTAGGAACTCTTCAATCCAATCACACAATTGGTCTGATAGTCCATATGCTCTTACTTTGTTCGTTAAACGACTGTGGGGAACTGAGCATGATTGCCAGCAACTGTCAGCTTGAATGAATGACCACAGCCAAACTGTTGCCAAGTGTAAGGTTAACTATTCAATGCCAGAATATGTTCTTTCTTTCTCTTCCTGCCCCACTCCAATTAATTGTGACACACACGCAACTTCCCCTCCATGTGGCAGGACAATCTTGCCTTGCCACATTCTTATTGAGTTGCATTGCTGTCTCTCCCTCCCAGCAGTTAGCTTACCTCTAACCCCCTCCAACCCCACCCCTTTCCTCTTCCAGCTGCCATGCTCCCCCCCCCCCCCCCTCCCCTCCATCTGCCTAACACAACACCTCACCCCAGTCAGTATGCAGTGGTGCAGTGCAAGGATAATGGGATAAGCTACCTGCTTGGGACAATGTAGCTATATGTGTTACATGTGTGTTTGCATTTGTTTTTGTTAGTCACTTAGTTTGAAGAAGGGCTATCTGAATAACAATGTTTGTGCACCTGCCAATCACTCTGCGTCTCATCTGCACAGTGAATGGGTACCTTTACCCCTGCCTTCATTTTTATCAGCAAAAGCAACCTTGACAAACATTTTCAGAGATTCCCATTTTAAGTATTTCAGTAACACCAAATGCACTCATGCATAACTATCTACATTGTAAAATGTAGATGACTTTTATTTTTTTGAAATCAGAATGCAGAATTAAGAAATGAGAATGATTTGAATATGGAAAATGGGTATACCTTTGGTCTACAAAGCATAAACTCTGAAATAATTTCTCAACAAAAAAAAAAACACAAACCTAAAACAGACAAAAGAGGAGAGCACACAGTGGTTTGAAGATTTACGAGAATGGGACAGATTGGTGATCAAAGCCATTTTGTTTTGTGCAATTGGCTAATACACAAAGCACCACAATACTCTAGTGCGAATGATGACCCAAGTTCTTACTAAAATTTAAGAAGAAAGAAGTAAATTGGTTCTCATTGGTGGAAGTGAAGAGACCAATGTAAGACTGTAACATTCTTCAATAGACAGAATATGACAAGGCAAGGTAGCACTTCCTGTTAGATGTAAAGCTGTACTGCTGCTATCAGAGACAAACACGTGTTAAATAAAACATTAAAGATAATGAAATAAAACAAACATTTTCTGGGAATCCTTCCCTGCAGCTAACCATTTTTTCTTAGGTGGGGTTATTTTCATGAACACCATATAGCTGCTGCAATATGTTATTTATCACCAACTGGACATGTTTTGAGATTAACTATTATCTACAAAAAGGATGGAAGAGTAGAGTTCAGTGTCTTGTTGATAGCATGGTCATTAGAGACAAGAGCACAAGGTCAGATCACAAAAGGATGGGTAGGGTAACTGGCAGTGCACTTTTCAGTTTTCAAAGGCACCATCTCAGTATTTGCTTGGAGTGATTTAGGGAAATCACGGAAAACCAGATTGTGGATGACTGGACAGAGATTTGAACTGTTGTCCTCGAAAATGCAAGGCCAGCGTGCTAACCACTGTGCCACATCATTTGATTATTATATGCTGGAAATTATCTGGCTTCCTGGTGTATGGCAGTTATGAATACTTATACCTTCGTGTGATTATATATACACTATTACTTCTGCACACTTTCACATTTGATTCTTGGTAATAGGTTTACTCCAGAACATGAACATGTGTTGATAAATATTTTTTCAGAAGTACAGTGTTTATGAGAATGATGCCATCTGAGATAATGCAATACACACTATTTTCCACTTCCACCAGAATTGGGTACAAAATGCTCAATGTGTAAGTGCCAGTTGAGAGAATGATTAATAATTTCAGAATTAATGATTAAGTTAAAGTTAAGTTTTGTTCTTTTTAGTCATCTCCTAATTTATGATAACTGTGGTTCAATATGTTGTCTTCATTTCAGTAGTTAGACTCAGAGTCCTGGCTCTGGTCAGAGACAGTACTTACCTGGGATGTTTTAGAGAAAACATAAAAAGTCTAAGCCAAGATGGGTGCACAAGATCCAGATGATGATTATTATTTTATGATCATCATCTGACACAGCCTCTTCTTTTTGTATCACATGTAGCTAAAAAGATAACAAACAGGATTATAAATCCAATAGTTTGGCATTCAGTTCTTCATTGGGTCTAGGATTTTTTCTCCTATTACTTTCCACTTCATTCACCCCTGGAAATTTTTTTAATGCAAAAAATAACAAAGTTACACAACACAGAAACTGTAAAAATTACTTTTAATGGAACATGTAAATAAGTAAACCAAGCTAAACTTGATCTGATGTCATTATTAACCTACACGTCCCCCTCTATCTGGCTAGATACGTAAGCTCATAATGTTGGAAGATGGCAGGGGCACAACACTTCCAACAGGAACATGCTTTGAAAAGTCTGCCACGTTCAAATCATGCTAAGATTTACAGAGAGCTTTACATTTTTGGACATGTAAAATCTCAATCCATCCAACGATTTAACTAATCAGCTGCATTGCTTGTCAGAACATCGCTCCTCTCTTTCTCCATCCCACCTCATATGAGCAGTACTCATGATGTTAAGAATGTAAGACATGCTGCACAGAGAAATCCTTAGAAATTAACCCATTAAATTCCAAGTTCATGTGACTTTCAAAATTAATCATTTATCATACTTCAGTTTTCCAAACTGTAGTTTTTATTTTACAATGAAAACAATATTCACCTTATAAGAAAATTGTCTTCCTAAATACAAATCCAATGAATGCATAATTTGACATACAGAAATTACACACAGAAAATAATAACTATTTGTTCACTACAAGTAACTGTTATAGATTATGCAGTATGGCTGTAAACTTACAGTTATCAGATGAACTAACAGCAGTCCATCAGGATGTTTTTTTAACTCCTCAACTGAGAATGACATGTGACCCTCACCCTGACGTTTTCTCCACGATGGAAGCCTTTCATGCAGGCTTTATTAGTTTATTTTTATAATGCTCTCTCACACAAGTTTACATAAAAATAAAGTAATATCTGAATTGCTTGAAGGAGTTAACTGCTTGTAAGTAACAACTTACACTTTCTTAAAAAAGAATCCACTAAAATATTTTTCTTGCATCTTAAAGCAGAGCAAAACAATTGTTAAATTTCTTCTAACAAGGAGCGGACCCCAGAGATGGGACTGACTTCTTAAAACCATCTATACGGTGATGCACGTTAAGATGTCTGATATCACAGCTGGCAGTCATTCATCTTGGTGGGCTCGCATTTGTGAGGAATGGGAGGGGGGGGGGGGGGGGGGGAATAAATAAAATAAAAATAAAAAAAATTATGTGATGCTCAATAGCATTAAAGAAATAGTATTTTATAGATTGGTTGCATGATGTAACTGAGAGGAGAAGGTCTTCACTTGCAGAAGGTCATGGGCTCAAACCTTGAAAAGTGCTTTAAATTTCTTTATTTTTAAATCTTTATCAAAATCACTTTGATCATTATTTTTATTCAACTAATTGGATTCAATGTATCTTTTTATTTCTATTCTTTTGTCACATTGTCTTAATCATCACATGAATTTTTTAATTTTGTTCTCATTTTTTCTTTATACCATTCTTTCTTCACATGTAACTTCTGTGAACTTTATTATATTTGTCTATTATAATATTCAACTGTTTGAAAATGCTGAGGCTAAATAATCTATTTAAGATGACTGTGTAATGTTATCAAAAATGTATTCTTCATTACAAGATGTGCTTTTTTTAATGGTAACCATCATACAAAAACGTAAAACATAGCCTAAATTCTTGTTGCACTCTGTCCAAAGTAATGCAGAACAAGATTTAAGCAAACAAAGCAATTACAGGTAAAATGATATTTAAGGAAAATGAGAAATATAAATAATGAATGGAATAACATGGACAAAAAAATAGGATGATAACAGGAAAGAAATTAAATCAGAATTAAAACATAAAACTAATATGAACAAAGATTTCAAGTGGAAAAACAATTACAACAAGAAAAATTGAAGAAGTTAAAATGATGATTAATATGATGTGACAAAGGAGTAGAAATAAAAAAATACATTTACACCAGTTAATTGAATAAAAATAATGATCAAAGACTTTTTGATAAAAATTTAAAAATAAAATAAAATTATAGAACCTGATGAGATTTGAACCCATGACCTTCTGCACACTAAGACCTTACACAATCTACTATACCGCACAACCAGTCTACATAATACTTCTTTTTTAATGCTATTGAGCGTCACACAAAATTATAAATTTTTTTGTCAATTTCTCACAAACAGGGGCCCACCATGATGAATGGTTGCAGGGGTATGATACCTGGGACTTTAACCTACATCACCTTATAGATGGTTTCAAAAAGTCAATCCCCTGCTGGGGACCTCTCCTTGCAAGAAAGTGCATAACAATTTGTGTATGTGAAAATTAGACATTTAGACTGTCACCTGAAAAACCTACATGCACATACATACAATACAAAAATACAGTCTTCTGTACAGTATGTATAAAACAGCCGACCGGTTGCAAAAAAATTTTATTTTTATTTTGACTCGTATAGAATGTGATAAAAGACTCGTGTGACAAATTGGGAAATCTTCTCTACAAGACAAGGCACTGAAGGGTAAGAGCAGCAATATGTGCATAGCTCAACACGAAAACTTTTGCATAATGTAATCTAACAATCTTTGCTTGCTAAGTGCAGGGTAATGTGCCCTTGTGTCTAAAGAGCAGAAACATTCACAACTGCTGGTGTCAGAGCAATCGTAATTCCTTCACTGTCATTTTCTACAGTCTATAAATCATAATTTTCAATGCTGCTGCAAGCCAAACATTTAAGGGAAGCATATGTGTGTGGTGCCTTTGAAGGGTAGGCTACTGAGTAAAGGAGTCAGTAACACTCTTCTGCTTTGTTGTTATATGATTTGAACAAAATGTTCTTAGTAGCCTACAATCAATTTTTTATGAAATTATTCCTATTGTGGCTGCTTATTCTTATGTTTCTGGAGCTTTATGGAGAAGACTGTTATTTTTTGTCTTCTTTGAACTTTTACTGTTACTATTTGTCTGTTCATAATTTAGAATATAAGGTTTTGTTGAAGTGTGGCACCTTCTTCCCTTCACAGTATTCTCTGAACTTTTACAAACTAAGAAATTTTTATAGTCTGCTTCCTGAATCGCTGCAACAATTTCTCTCATTTTCTTTGCATTTTCAAATAATGGAAAAATCTGTAAACCTTCCCATGTTTTTATCTTTTCTTCTCTTTCTGGCTTTTTATCTGTTTCAATTGCATTACTGCTCCTAGAAGGCAAACAGTTATCTTCTGAATCAAGTTTGCAATAAACTGGATTCCTTTTCTGCACTGGGAAACCTGAAACACATATGACTATAATTTATAGATCAACCAAATGAAATAAAGTACTGAAAATATTATATTTTGAACACTGAGCAGAAGAAATAATGTCTATAAATACATTTTACTGAAGTTAACTCCACACTAAATAGATTTCACAGTTGAGAAGAAATAGCTGTACTATAGAAAATAATAAAGAATTCTTCAATGCAGTGTAATCACATTTATCACACTGAAAAATATCTTTTATTTGTGACTCTCTGATTCAGAAATTATCTTATGCATCACAACGTAACAAACAACAGAAACTATAGTAAATGGAAATAACAACATCTGCATTGACACACAAAAAATTATTTTTTTTAAAAAGTGAAAGTATGTTGCAGTCAGGATGGTGATGTTACTTGCTTTTCAGTCAATAACAACAGGGGACAACAGCAACAGCTGAAAAGAACTGAATACCACATTAAGAAGGGTAAGGATCTGAGTTAATATATACATGACTTGCACGAGTTGTTTTAAACACATACATGACATGCACGAGTTGTTTTCCAATCTATGCCTATTCAGGATAGATCCCAACATTTAATTGTCCTGTCACATTGTATCTACTGGACATGAAACAAGTGGTACATGGTTCATATGAAAATAAAAAGAATAGTGTACACAGGGATACATTTCTCACCCAGGACGTGCCGTGCCACACAAAAATCAGCTACCTGCTATCTATAGATCCTGCATGTGTGTGTGTGTGTGTGTGTGTGTGTGTGTGTGTGTGTGTGTGTGTGTGTAAAACTTTGAATATATTCTGGCTCCCTTACTATTTATGTATAATGAAGTGCACTGCACAACTCAGGAACATAATAACAGGATTACTGCCCTGTTGTTACACAAATGTTTTGAATGCGCTATCTGATTCCAATAGTGTAGTGAATGCAATATATATATGTGGTCTACTAATGGAAAAAAACAGTGGTGTATTGGCTACTCAATAAATTGCATCCTGAAGTACCAAGAGAGTAAAAATAACATTACCAAATTGCAATTTTAAATAAGCAACTGTAGTTTCTGGTAAGATCTCCGTATTTAATAAACATTTCTTTTTGGAATACATTTTGGTAAACAAAATCGCAGCCACAATTACACAATCTAACTGCATCTTTACACACCAACAACATAATATTCACAATAAAGCAACAGTCATTATGTGTTATTATATACTAACAAATATAGAAATGTATACACACAGTGCAATAAATTACAAGGCACTAGTTCATCAAGTGAACTTTTCATTAGGAAAAGATAATGTGAGCACTGCTGACACATGCCACAAGACAATAGCAAATACACGACTACACAGTTCTACAGATTCATGGCACTTATGTTTTCAGGGTAATATTAACTGAGGAACAGGATGGACAATAATTAAAACCAGTAAACATATAAGAACCTCCTTTCTGTACAATTGATGCACTGATAATACAATTTAAAAAAGTATTAAGAAATGATGTGAAACACATGGAAATCAGTACAGCTTTTAAATATATGATTTAACAATAAGTGCATTACCTACATTTAATCAGTTCATAGAACCACATAAAATATCAAGCCCCACTAAACTGCAGTGTCAACACAAAAGGGTGACTCATCATAATTTACTTTTACCACAGCTTTTAATCTTTTTCTGGTTCTTGGATACTGCAATTCAAGGTTGCAATGTATGTGATGCTCAGTGAGTTCTTGACTTGTGAAATCATCACCAATAATTGAAAAATGCCACTCCAAAGCACTGTGTTAGGGAAGAGAGTGGAGTTAACTTTTATGTGCATTATATGACACAATTACTTCATTTCATAATCAGATGTCATGAATAAGCTGTTCTTAATAGTGACACGACCAGACTTTTTATAAAATAACAACACATGGAAAATGGTCAATAGTACACCTTGTTTTCAATCAATTCTTATAGCTGATCAGGATTCTAGCTCTATATTCCAAAGTAGAAGAAATAATTAACATCACTAAATGAAAAATAACAATTCCAAATAAAATTACATATAAATTACTTTTACTATAATCATTCACCGAACAAAAGAATCAGTGATGCATTAGTCACTGATTACCTGACAGGAACATCTTATGATGTATTTTTCTCTTTCTATGATTTTATTAGAAGTTGCCTCTGACAACATATCAATATGTTCTAAATGTGTGCTGACTGACAAGAGTAAAAAATTATAATCCTTATGAAATATTAATAAAGGACATATTCCTGTACATATGAATCTTTATTAGTCACTGAGAAATGTAGTTAATTATTGCAGTATGAACAAATGAGCTAAAAAACTATGAATGTAGAAATTCTTCGATTACAATTAGGATTGGAGGTGAAGGAAGAAAATTAAAAAGTCACATGTCAGAATGAACTTTACCAAGGTCCAACACAAGTACATGGAAAGATCAATGAAACTTATGACTTCCACAGAAGCTTGTCATTTTGGAATTAGATGTAAACAGGAACATCCTATTACATAAAAGCCTCAGATATAAGCATCAGTTATTTTGAATGTACAACAAGATTTTCTTTATTTCTTGGCTCTACATTTTGACTGGGAATTCCTTGGGAAGTTACTTAACTAGGTAATTCAGCCTCATTACAACGGGACAGTTCACAAGCAAAGTTTTCTTTAAAAATGTTAATTGACTGCCAAAACTTAAATTCAGTGTGCAAAAAAAGGAATCTTCATTAGTTAGCTATGGTAGAGCAGGAACCACAATCTTCAAGTTGAGCTGCTTGTGAATTTTAGAAGTAAAATTAGCCATTAATTTTCCATATTGTAAAGATATTTTTTCCCAAATATTTAAAAATGTCCTATCCTAATAATAAAAAAATAAACAAGTGAGGAAAATAACAGCATCATCGTAAACACAAAACAACCACCATGTGAAAAGTTATAGACAATGCGCTCTCTCTCTCTCTCTCTCTCTCTCTCTCTCTCTCTCTCTGTGTGTGTGTGTGTGTGTGTGTGTGTGTGTGTGTGTGTGTGTGTGTGTGTGTGTGTGTGTGTGTGTGTGTGCGTGCGTGCGTGCGTGCACGGTGGGCAAATTTTATTACCATATCACTGATAGTGGAAGCATTGGAGGTAACCACTCACAGTTTACTTGAGACATTGAGAAGTTGGACAACACAAAAACAAGACTAAAAAATGAAAAGATTATACAATGTAGGGTCTCATGACAGGACATATTAGTTCCTGGTAAATCTTTTGGGTCATTTGGTCATGTTCCTTGAAACTTTTCCATTTTCAACGTTTCTGGCAAGACTCGGCGGAATCACAAACACCTATAAAGACGTCCAACGCAGCTTTGGATGTAATGTTCTGAATTGGAAAGTTTTTTGGAGCATGACTATATAACCCAAAGATATACCAGCAACTGAAAAGATTGCTTGGTTTCTGGACACTGTCCTTCCTCGAAGCTAAAAGGCTTACTTAACCGCCATTCCTCAGAATTAAAAGGCTTACGTACATAAAGTCTCTCAAATATAATAGCTTCTCCAGTCTTTAAATAGATATACTACAGATAAATCCACTCACTTTTGCAATATGGGATAGGGCACCCACAGTCTACGTGGATAGGACATTCAGGCTTCAGAAGGGAGCAGGTAGATAATTGCTACTACAAGCAAACACCAGTTCTGTATGGACTACTTCATCAAGCATTATTTAATGACTATGTACTTATTGCACATTCTTATGACTATTATGTTTGTAAAAGAGAATGATGAAGTAAGTGTAATGAATAGGTACATTTACATTTACAATAGATGGACCAGAAGTTAATTATCATATGTTACTGAGTCATAAAAGAATAATGGAAATTCTTGAACAGAGCAGTACATAAAATAAGGGAAAGACCACCATTCACCTATAGCAGAGCTCTTTTCTAGCAAAAGCAAACACACACAAACACACATACACTCACACAGACAACCAAACGCACAGTCTCATGGTATTTGGGTGTCTGTATGGTTGTGTGTGTAAATGTGGGTGCTTTTTCTTGAAAAACAGCTAGTGTTCGAAAGTTTAGTGTGAATGTTGTTTTCTGTCACATGTTTCTAAGCTCCACACATCTATCTGCTATATGTGAAAGGTTTCCTTTCAATTGTTTCAAGTATTGAGCCACAAAAGAGCTACAAAACACTGTCCATGTGCAGATGGAAGAGAATTCTATAATATGTTGCCAAATAATATGAAGCAACTCTGTGAAAACCTTTTTAAGGACAAGTTGAAAAAGTTGTTAATGAAAAGACATTTATACTCACTCGATGATTTCTGAACTATTTACTGACAGTAAATGTTTCTATAATAGTATTTAAAGTACCACTTGTTGTATATATGAGCACTTATTACGTGTGTGATATGGCATCTGTTAGAAATGTACAATAAATTATTATGTCCAAGACTGTAACATTAGTATGGACAAATAAATATTATTATTATTATTATTATTATTATTATTATTATTACTATTAATTAATGATAAAATCATACACAGTCATCATTATATGAATTTGGCACTGCACCCTGACTGAGATGAGAGATTGTGTCCACTGGAGTGTGTGACAGAAGCAAGGAGAGGGCAAAGGAAAGGTAGGGTGCAGGGAAGTTAAGCTAATGGCTGAGAGCCAACATTCACACGGGAATGGGAGAATAACATACTGGTATACCAGTGAGCCTGCCCTGGTGCAAAGATTGGGCAGAGGGAGAGGAGGGGGGGTTACTTGTCAAACATAAAGTGGAGGAGGAGTGGATTGGGAGAGGAAGACAGTGAAGAGGAAGGAGGAGTTCCAGACAGAAAAGCGAGTGTTGCCCTCTTCCTCAGTACTATAACTCCTCCATCCTCCCCTTCACAACCCAACACACCAGCTCAATGTGTGCCACACACAACAGTCTCATCTGTGATGAAGAGAGCTCATTAATAGCTTATTCCTATGCCTACGCCTATCCCAATCCCTTACTCCCTCTTCCTCTTAACATTCAGCCTCTCTTCCCTCACACTTAATGCTCTTTCCACACACCACAACCAACAAAAACATTCACCCATCAGGCTACAATGCATGACAAAGTAGCTGACCCGGAAAAGTGTGGCTGTGTGTGTTTTTGCTACTCAGCATCTCTGAAGAAGGACATTGCCTGATTGCTTAGCAAAATCATCACTTTTATCTGTGTCTGCAGACTTCTCAGTGCCTCACAGTATGGTGAGTGTTACCTTTACTCTTTCCATTATTTGTATTCCAACCAGGATTTCACAGCACCATGTTACTGCCATATTACTATTTCTTTTAATACATCTGATGTTTTGTTATTGTACCTTAAGCGGGCAGTTAAATTATATGAAAATTAAGCCTTCAGGTATTATGAAGTCCTGGGGTAGGGCTGACGAGTATAGATGCATAGGTGCAAAATATCAGAAATTAATACAATGAATATTTTTTAACAAAGTGTAATAAAATAAGAAGAAGAATTATGTTCACTTAATTCTCAACAAAAATTTGTGTTGTGAAATCTCTGGCAATTTAGAAGACACTACTGAGATACTGGTGCTACTCTTCTCTGCTAGCTTCCAATGAGCAACACAAAGGACATTGATTCTAACCAAAGATACAAATGTACCACGTCTTACAATTAATATTTATCCAGAGTGTATAGTTATCAACTTTGCTGTAACAGGCTGTAACAGCCCTATAAATTTGCAAATACAATTATTCTATCACAATAACAGCAGCTTATGAGTGCAATCAAAATATTTCTTGGTATTCAAGACACAGTACACATGTATGCACAGTATATATACAGACAATGTTTCTCCAATAAATTGCTCACAAATATATTCCTTCTGAATGTCAAACAGTCCAATCTAATGGAGAGGGGTGTCCCAAATATGTACTTCGAATCTACGGGGTTTATCTAGTGGAGATTGAATGCCACACACAACAGTTTTCAGAAAAGACATGCAAATTAGAACGTATTACACTATGGTGATGTAGGAAGGCAGGGATGTCATGCCAATACAAATTATTTTCTTAGCCCTCATTTGGCAGTGTATGAAACACTTATCCAATTTAAGGCTGAATTCAAACCTAAGAAACTGATGTCTGTATTAGTTCCTCAGTATTTTAAGTAAATCACACTTTTTGAATGCAATTACTGGACCCAACAGACACAATCCATTGCAGTTGTGACCTATACTGCAGTAGTATAACAATATGACTGATAATATTCATTCTACATATTTTTCTAAGTTCTTTACCCTCATCTCACTAAGAACTGCTATATCTACAGGTTCATATGCACAAATTTATCTAGTTAAAGAACTTAATACTCATTACATGTTTGTTTAGTTGCCATGGTAGAACAAAAAGAAAAAGTACAACAATATACAACAAGGGAAACTTGAGGAAAAATATTAATGAGCTTGTTGCAATCTATTGGGTTTTCTTGGCATGATTGATTAATGATGTGCTCCAGTAATTTTGTTATGTGTTCATGCTGCCTGGACCCAAGTGACACTTGTTGGAGTCCAGGCAGCGAGTATATGTAACAAGACAAGACAACTCGCAGCACCTGAAGAAGTTAGTTGGATCGGTCATCAAAATATTGCGCATAAAATGGAAACAACTACCGTATTTACTTGAATCTAAGCCGCACTTTTTTCCGATTTTTGTAATCCAAAAAACCGCCTGCGGCTTAGAATTGAGTGCAAAGCAAGCAGAAGTTCTTAAAAATGTCGGTGGGTGCCGACACAACTTAGTTCTGCCGTCGAATATATGTAGCACTACATAGGCATGCTTTGTAGGCACAAAGATAAATACTGGCGCCAAAACCTCTGCGCCAGTAAAAAAAAAAAAAAAAAAAAAAAAAAAAAAAAAAAAAAACCGTGGAAGACAAGCTTTTTTTCTCCATGCCGAGTTTCGACCACTGCATTTTCATACATTATCCAATGAAGTAAATACAAACTCCGTATTGTTCATCTTCGAATGTAGCAGCATTTCAATGTACTACGAAAATCCGACTGGCAAGAATGTTTAGGATGTTTGTCAATATGGGCAACTCTACGTTCAGAATGTTTTCCTATCTGTGAGAAGAGATGGTTGCTAATAGTAAGTTTTATAAATTGTGAATCACATGCAGTATTCTCGTCACCATAAGAGTAATACGAATATAAATATTTTGCCATGTATTGTTTCGTGTTTGCTGTTATCTCATTTAAATCCTGTCTGCGTAATAAACCACAAAACTAGAGTGAGACAACAGCAAACGCGGAAGAATATACATATCATGTCATGTTTCTATTCGTATTATTCTTATGCTAAACAGTGATACAGTCAGAAATGAAGCGAGACAATTGACTAGAATTTTAAATCTAAGATGACTCTAATTTCTGTGCAGAATGTGATGTACTAAAGAGGTGCCTGCAAAGATTTTCAAACGGAGAAAAATTTTCGCTAAACTCTCGTTCAGAACATCTTCTATCATACGCAGTCTATTATTTGGTTCTTGTTGATCATTATCAAATAAAGCAGCAGTGTAAGTAACAACAAGTAGCAGTCTCTTGCCATTGTTTTGCTAATGAGACGATTCCTCTCTTTTGTTTTTTTATTTGTAAGCGGCGGTAGCGCGCACAATAGCAAGCCATGCCGCGATCGGCGACAGGCCGTAAACATGCAGTATCAGAGTACGACAAACAATGCATGACACAGTACAGTAATGCATATTCAGCATAGAGTGATGCAAACACTTATAACAAAGAAAACTGCGCTTATCAGATCAAAGAAAAATAAGCAATCAATTCAAACCAGACGAAGCACGTGAAAAAGGAAGGGTACCCGTATAAATACGGACGGAGCGCCTGACGCATAGCAATGGCTGCCTGGTAAAGCTTAACTGCTAAGCTTACGACTTGAACCAAACCACTGTAGCTGTACCGTCATTCATTCGACCTAAATTGTCTCATATTACAGTGGACCAACTTTGTTTCGATTTGGAGATGCGGCCTAAAACTTTTCTCCCCCCTTGAATTTCGAGTCTCAAATTTCAGGTGCGGCTTAGATTCAGGAATTTTTTTTTCCCCTTGATTTCGAGTCTCATTTTTCAGGTGCGGCTTAGATTTGAGTGCGGCTTAGACTCGAGTAAATACGATACTCAATTGTATACTCAGAAGCACAGCATCAACTATTGAGCTTATTTTTAAAAAATCACAGTGCATGTGTTTAAAATGAGTAAAACACACATTAAATCCTCCAATGTAATGGTCAAAGCATTAAAATTAGAGAAATTCAGGTTTAAATGGAAGAGTATTGATAATCATCTTCCTGTGCACCATCTGCAAATGAAATACAAAGAGAGAAAAGTCATACTGGTATAGTATGCATCCCATCACACATTGTACCCTGCAGTGCAAAATAGCATTTGTAAATACTTTTAGTCCTTCAAACATATGAAAATTATAAACAAAAATGTAATTATATGATTCACAGTTTGTGTGTGTGTGTGTGTGTGGGTGTGTGTGTGTTTGTGTGCGCATGAGAGAGAGAGAGAGAGAGAGAGAGAGAGAGAGAGAGAGAGAGAGAGAGAGAGAGAGAGAGAGAGAGAGAGAGAACTTATCTTCCATTACTTGTCCATTTCGGGAAAAAAATCATCTTTTCTTCCCCACAAAAGGGTAGAGAAAGGCTTTGCTCCAGTGTTCTGGTTAGCCACACATAAAATCCTACAGCAGATGTTAACCCTTATGGGGACATACTGAGTACAATGAAAACAAATTGTATGGGTTTGTGATAAGAGACGTGTTATGTCTGATGCACAGAAACAGTTCTTCTGGATCTTTAAAAGAACCTGAGCTCGAAAAGACACTGCTCACAAAACCACAGCCTAGAAATGGAAAACAACAAATGTTTAACAGGAATAACAGGGACCACTGGTTAACAGCATCTTTTAAGTATCTAGTTTCACATCTGGACTACATCTTGATTTCTCTTACACATATTCACACTATAAACTCTTTTATTTATGTTCGATATCAATAGGCCCTGACATATATTTACAAGTATATACAATTTGTAAACAGATTTAAAATGTTATTGACAAACTAAATGGCTTGTGCCAATACCTTCTTCAAATTATTTATAAGAAAATGATGAAACTGTAATTAGCTATCATGGACATGATTGTCCTGAATGGCAGGTATTTGGCTTTAAAAATCTTGAGTGCTTTCTGACTGATGTAAAGCATTTAATGGATAACAAAATTAACTTTGAACACAAATTGAAATCATATTGGCCTGACAAAGCCTTCTCTACCATAGAAGAATTTCTGAATTAGTAGTGGTGGTGGTGGTGGTGGTGGTGGTGGTGGTAGTGGTAGTAGTAGTAGTAGTAGTAGTAGTAGTAGTAGTTCTGTGTGTGTGAGTGTGTGTGTGTGCGCGCGTGTGTAATTGGAACAAGCAAATAACTAACTAAACATCAAATGCACTTAATATGACATTTGGCACTTCTGCTACAGATAACACCTATTCTATACACTCTTTTAAAATTCACTTTAGCACACTCTTCTACCCTTTGTTCCTCCAGAAAAACTTTTCTTCCCCAATAATGATTATATTTTTATATCACAAAACAAATAAGAATGTTTTGCAAGCATTTCCCTTTTTTCCTGTATTATAAAACATATGATTTCCTGATATGATCATGTACCACAATTCAAATAAGTTTACATAAGGAGTCCATTTCAACACAATTTAAAAAAATTGCTCAATCTCCAGCAGCATTTAATATTCATACAGATATATGTGTGTGATTTCATAGTTTTGTTGTCCTGTGTTGGGAAACTTGTATATATTAAACAGACAGAGTGATCTCATATCCAAATCACATTCTTAAAGTGAGCTCACTGCCTAAGCATTTATAAATGGTTAATATGAACATCTGCAACAGACAAATAACATTATTTCAGTAGTTTACATTACATGAATCCACAGTGTTCATTTGTTCTGTCAAAGCATGTGATAGATTCATGTTTGCTTTGGGGTAGGGGACCAAACAGGGAGGTCATCAGTTCCATCGAATTAGGGAAGGATGGGGAAGGAAGTCTGCCATGCCCCTTCACCCCAACATTAGCCTGAAGCGATTTATGCAAATCAAGGAAAATCTATATCAGTATGACCAGACACAAGTTTGAACTCTCATCCTCACGACTGTGAGTCCAGTGTGCTAAGCCATCTCACTTGGTGCATGTATAAACATAGTACACTTACACACAAATATTATGCAAGCCATTTCTTGGCTGAACATAACATCTAGTTTCAAACCTATAGACAAGAAATGCTACTGTATGTACAGTTGTACTATGATCTGGAAAACAATGCTGTATTTGTTTTCACACAGAGAACTAGGAAACTAAACAAATACATTAAGAGGAAAATGATGTCATACCTGATTAAAACAGTGCTTCCCACTCTATAAATAAATCTTTCTAACACAATGTAATATAACACAATTCAAAAAATCATAAACGAGATTAAATCTTTGAAAAGTATTTCAGATCCATGTGTCTAAAACTAGTGCCTCTACTGGTGATGAATAGACTTTACAATAAATATTTTCAGGAGGACTTAAAACCGCATAGAATTGTTCCCAACAATCTTCTGTTTAATTAAAAAAGTGGCGGTAATGTATGTGATGAGTTGTGGTGCAACCCAATGTTCCACCTCTTCCTTGCAATCAGATGAAAGACATTCATGTAAAAACATTGTTTAGGTAGTTAGTATGTAGAGAACTTTCCACTGAGAACTCAATGGTTTCATGAATGTACAGAATTGGAGTTAGACATGCGAGCACAGAATGTCACTAAGGTGTGATTGGGAGTCTCCAGCTGCTGTGAAGGGGTCACTTATGCTTTGGTGTCATGACTTCATCCTGTTTTGGAAGGCAGAGGACAAGAGGCACTGCCCATAGTGACTGCTCCCAGAAACAGCTGAAAGAAGCTGAAGAGAAATTCTTTCTTTTCTTTTCTGTTCTGTTCTGAGATTTGGTTCAGAGATGTTGTTGTGATTAATACAAGATCTGTTCACCCAACACTGTAACTGTTACATAAGAGCTACAAAATACAGAAGCATTTTTTTAAAAGCAATTATGTCACTTCATAGCCGAAAAAGGTGTCCCCACAAGTAAATAGAGAAGCTAAAAAGTATCATTGATAGCAGCAGGGTGACAGATCATTCAGAAGATAATGTGTCTTCTGGGTTGAGTACAGTTACAGAACAGCATTGTTACATGTCAGAGCTAATCTGAAATCACGTAAGTGAATTAAAATGTTTTTGCTTGTTCCAGATTAAGAATGCTTCCTAAAATGCACACATTATAACCAAAGGACAGCATAAATGAAATATTTTCGTTCTTTCCTCTCTTCATAAAGACATAATGAACGCCTGGTTGTACGGTACAGATGCTGTGATGGCCTGGTTTAATTACAAGGGGGGCACATGATATGAGGAAGGACTATTTAAACTAGTATGGAGGCACTACTATGCATGCAGACAAAGTTGACACTTGGTGCAGTGGCTGATGGGAGCGATTGTAAATGGGAAATGCCATTACGGTCACTCCCATCAACCACTGCACCGGGCGTCAACTTTGTTTGTGCATCTAGTACAGATGCCTAGATACTCTAAACAGCTATGTGGTGTGGTATATGTAGTGCAGGGCCAGGACAATGCAGTTGGCTTGGAAAATGCATCACTGAGTGTGAGTGTTTCCTTCTTGTTAGTTTGATCTCAAGAAGTCATTGTCCAACAGCTGAGCCACACCTTCACACTTGTTTATGAAGCTGCTGACTGCTCAGTGTCTCAAGTATACAGTGAATGGTTACCTTTACTAATTCAATTAATTGTAGTATAATTTCATAGTACTGTTACTAAATATAGCTGTATCATGAAATTATTCTATCATGAAATTATCTTTGTATACACTACTAGACAGCAGTAACTGATCTCTTACTCAGTTGTAACGCTGAATGTGAACTAAGTAGAAGTTGACAAGCGCCAGCAAGAGACATTACTGCTACTTCTGTTGTTATAGCAAAACACACAAAAACAGAAAGAAAGAAAGAAGAATAAAACCATTTCAATACATTAATGATTTCAACAGAAAATTTGTTTTGATAAATCCAACAGAAATAAAGCTGTAATAAAATGAGATATAACAACGAGCAGGAACTGAGAAGAGCCAATAATGAACTTTGTTTTCTTCCTACTGCATTACTGACTGTTTGCATAAGGCACCAAGTTATCTTACAACACAACCTATCAGGTTCAAGAACACAGCTGAATTGGTCAAACAATGTATACTTCGTTACTGTCAAGCTGTAACAATCACTCTCACTATACCAAAGACTGCTACAAGTTTCATAAAGCTACACAATCACAGGAACACAAATCAATAAATACTGAAATTATATTTACAGTTAAGACTAAAGTCTTCCAGGCACTTAATTATAGTACCTGACAATCTTATTCCAAAGAATTCTGAAAAAATATTAAGAGGAAATATTTTGTAAATTTTCCTGGAATCACAAAATTCAGGAAATAAATGAAAACAGTGTTGCATTTTTAAACATCTGAAATGTGGGACTGCAGTCTAGTTGTGCGATTGGAACAGCTGTATAATGAATGCCTACATACAATTGCCCACAGCTCTTCCACATGAGTATGACACAAAGCTAGTTCATGCTAATCTTTTCTTTATGCATACGTTCGATGTGGCGACCCACATGCATCTTCTGCTTGGCTCGGTAATCACAGTAGGGACATGTAAACTGTGGTTCTTTGCCGCATTCCCACTTCTGGTGGTTTCTCAGTGAACTCTTGAGCTTGTAGCTACGACCACAGCGGTTGCATAGGAAGTTCTTATCGTGGAAGTTCTGGCCGAGCAAGGAGAGATGTGGCAACAGCACCATTGGGTTCTGGGTTGCTGTTGCTGCCCATGGATCCCACTCTGTTTTCACCTTGCTTCCCAGAAAGCCTGCAGCAGATGCAATGGAATCACAAACATTCCTCAGATTGGTTCAGTACACAGAAGTATCACTGAAGCGGATGTATCACAAATTCTTAAGAATCATTAAATATAACAATGAAGAAGACTATCAAAAAAGGAAACAATGAATTAAGTACACAAAATCCAACGAGAAATTGCATTTATCATCAATCAAAATCTAGCACTTGTTAGCAAAGATATGTGGTAATTAAACAATAAATAAATGTCATTTGTCTAGGGCCTCCTGTCAGGTAGACCGTTCGCCGGGTGCAAGTCTTTCGATTTAACGCCACTGCGGCGACTTGCGCGTCAATGGGGATGAAGTGATGATGATTAGGACAACACAACACCCAGTCTCTGAGCAGAGAAAATCTCCAACCCAGCCAGGAATCGACTTGGGCCCTTAGGATTGACATTCTTTGCACTGACCACTCAGCTACAGTGGGCGGACATTAAAGAATAACAACATTAAAAAAAAAAAAAGAAAAAAAGGTTGACACACACAAGAATGAGGATAGTAGTTGCTGACATAGATACATAACAGAAATTAGCAGCATTCAAATGCTCAAAATTACACATTCTTCCTCTTAACTTAACCTGCTACCTTACCTATCTCTCACCCCTGCTATTTTTCAGGAGGTTGATCAGATCTGGAAGAGGTGCTCATTTGAATCCTTACCTGATACCCATTATATCGATGTCAACCAAACAGAGAAGTATAATGATAAATACATTGGCAGTAAGGCATAAAAAATACAACCACACTTATTAGTGCAACAAAAAACTGCATGTTACACTATTACATATCACTGAACAGTGCATCACATTATCTGATAAATTTTACAAATTACTGTAGAAAGTCTCACATGACCAGCAGTTCCAGTCAACTGCATGCCTGATTTTTTTCAACCTGTGAATCTTAATGCGTGGATGGAAGTGTACAGAGTTCATTATATAAACACTACCTCAAATTTGTCATATATACAAATAACAGTAAAGTGCAACAATATTTTATTCTCTACATCTCCAGAGGAAAGACACTGAATATCATTCTGAGAAAACCATCTGTTCCGATGTCTGAAGGTAGCATCTAAGATTGTTTTCTTGAGTGTATTAATTTGTGACAAATATTTACCATGTTTGATGTTCTTTAGCTGCATTTTTAGCTTTGTTGGCTGAACAACAATAAACTTTTATACAATGATTACTGATTTCTTTACACCAGTTTTAAAAGTTTCATCTACGCTCCTAGTCCATTCATATCATTCAAATGTGTGAGATACACCCACAACAATGTTAACTACTCTGCGGGTAAATAAAAATATTAACAAAATGGAAAAAAAATGCCACAAGAGAAAATCACAGCTAAACATATTTTGTCAATGACAAATAAAACACATTACTCATTTGTACATAATATGTACTGCTTTTAACTGCTGTAGGGAAAAATTAGGACTCAAACTAACAACAATTTTTTTACAAAATTATAAATCTCACAGATAAAATTTTTTTGGAAACATATATACTATAAACTGCTGTAAGATGCAGTGGTAAAACAGACAATATCTAAATTTTCAGAGCTTACAAAATATAAGGGGGATTCAAATGAAACCCAGTCACTAGTGTAAAGTAACGGTAATGATGCAAAAAGGATACTAAACGTCTCCAAATTGAGATCGACAGGAAGTGCAAAATGGCTAAGCACGGATGGCTAGAGGACAAATGTAAGGATGCAGACGCATATCACTAGGGGTAAGTTAGATACTGCCTACAGGAAAATTAAAGAGGCCTTTGGAGAAAAGAGAACCACTTGTATGAATATCAGGAGCTCAGATGGAAATCCAGTTCTAACCAAAGAAGAGAAAGCAGAAAGGTGGAAGGAGTATAGAAAGGGTCTATACAAGGGTGATATACTTGAGGGCAATATTATGGAAATGGAAGAGGACATATATGAAGATGAAATGTGAGATACGATTCTGCGTGAAGAGTTTGACAGAACACTAAAAGTCGAAACAAGGCCCCAGGAGTAGACAACATTACATTAGGACTACTGATAGCCTTGTGAGAACCAGCCAGGACAAAACTCTACCATCTGGTGAGTAAAACGTATGAAACAGCTGAAATACCCTCAGACTTCAAGAATAATATAATAATTCTAATTCCAAAAACCGCAGGCTTTGACAGGCGTGAAAATTACCGAACTATGGTTTACTAAGTCATGGCTGCAAAAAACTAACACAAATTCTTTACAGGTGAATGGAAAAACTGGTGGAAGCCAACCTCGCGGAAGATCAGTTTGGATTCCGTAGAAATGTTGGAACATGTGAGGCAATACTGACCCAACGACTTATCTAAGGCGATAGATTAAGGAAAGGCAAACCTACATTTCTAGCATTTGTAGACTTAGAGAAAGCTTCTGACAATATTGACTGGAATACTCTCTATCAAAGTCAGAAGGTGGCAGGGATTAAATACAGGGAGCGAAAGGCTACTTACAATTTGTACAGAAACCAGATGGCAGTTATAAGAGTCGAGGGGCATGAAAAGGAAGCTGTGGTTGGGAAGAGAGTGAGACAGGGTTGTAGCCTATACCCAATGTTATGCAATCTGTATATTGAGCAAGCAGTAAAGGAAACAAAAGAAAAATTTAGAGTAGGAATTAAAATCCATGGAAACGAAATAAAAACTTTGAGGTTTGTCAATGACATTGTAATTCTGTCAGAGACAGCAAAGGACCTGGAAGAGCAGCTGACCGGAATGGACAGTGTCTTGACAGGAGGATATAAGATGATCATCAACAAAAGCAAAATGAGGATAATGGAATGTAGTCCAATTAAATCAGGTGATACCTAGGGAAATAAATTAGGAATTGCAACACTTAAAGTAGTAAATGAGTTTTGCTATTTGGGGAGCAAGATAACTGATGATGGTCAAAGTAGAGAAGGTATAAAATGTAGTCTGGCAAAAGCAAGGAAAGCGTTTCTGAGGAAGATAAATTTGTTAACATAGAGTTTAGATTTAAGTGTCAGGAAATCTTTTCTGAAAGTATTTGTGTGGAGTGTAGCCATGCATGGAAGTGAAACATGGACAATAAATTGTTTAGACAAGCAGAGAATAGAAGCTTTCAAAATAGTGCTACAGAAGAATGTTGAAGATTGGATGGGTAGATCACATAACTAATGAGGAGGTACTGAATAGAATTGGGGAGAACAGAAATTTGCGGCACAAATTGCCTAGAAGAAGGGATCGGCTGGTAGAGAATGTTCTGAGGCATCAAGGTATCACCAGTTTAGTATTGGAAGGCAACGTGGAGGGTAATAATCATAGAGGGAGACCAAGAGATGAATACACTAAACAGATTCAAAAGGATGTAGGCTGCAATAAGTATTTGGAGATGAAGAAGGTTGCACAGAATAGAGTAGAATGGAGAGCTGCATCAAACCAGTCTCTGGACTGAAGAACACAACAACAGTGATTTTATTAACTAAAAATGTAGTTATACACAGAATACATACTCAAAAATAGTTGCCAAAACTGTTGGCAGATTTATCCCGTGACACTAGCTGGCCGATTCCATTTTCGAAGAAGCTAGTAGGTTGCTGTCAGATCTAGGCCTGGACCCGGTCACACACTCCATTGTCCAATGTGAGTCAATGTCCACGAATACCTTGTTTTAGAGGTTCAAACACATGAAAGTCACATGGTGAAAGGTCGCAACTGTATGGTGGACGTTCCAGAGTTTCCCACCGAAACTGCTGCAATGTCGTCTTCACTGCATTGACCTTATGAGGGCGGGGATTATCATGCATGAAGATAATGCCATTGGACAACATGCTTTAGTGTTTCGACTTGGTGGCTCATCTAAGGTCCTGTAAAGTGGCTTGATAACCTTGGGCACTGATGGTGGTTCCCCGGTCCAGGAGCTCGACAAGCAGTAGGCCATTGTGTTCAAAAAAGAAGGACATCAAGACCATATCAGAACTGGTGTGCATAGCCTTTGATTTCTTTGGAGGTGGTGAAGTCGCATGTTTCCACTGCTTGCTCTGATGCTTTCTTTCTGGTTCAAAATGGTGACACTGTTTCATCATCTGTGACAGTATGCGACAGAAAGCCGTATTCCTCCTCATGATAACATTGCAGATGACGCAAAGATAGTGCCATTCGAGTATTGCGCTGTTCAACGGTCAGTTGGTGGGGAACCCACTGTGCACAGATTTTGTCGAAAGTTCAAGTGTTGATGCATTATGTTGTGGACGGTGCCCATGCTAATACCCAGTAACTGATGTATCTCACCCACAGTGATTCTGCGGTTATCCAAGACTAATGCAGTCACTTCTGCACCATCTCTAGTGTGGTCACATGATGAGCCTGCCCAGGATGAACATCATCTTCCAGTGAGTCGCGCCCCTCAAGTAATCATTTGCTCCCCTCCATAATACTTAACGACTCAAGACTGTACTCACCATACACAGCATTTCACAGCTTCCAAGTCCCTCTGCCACAAAAAATCGAATCTCTCCTTGTTGTTCCTGTTTACCCGCCTGCATGTTTGTGCGTGTTTGGTAGTGGATGATAAATTATGTGACCACCTTCTCTTCGGTGTGAAACCACACTGGCGCTAGGCAACATTAAACATTTCACATGCGTCAGTCTCTCTACCAATAGATGGCACCAACATACCTGCAGTTACATGGTGCCACCTTATGTGTAAGACAAAGGTAGGTGCATTGACCACGTTTCATTAGAATGCACTTCATATATTCCAATGAGGTGTGAATAAAATTGGTTGGAAGCAATTCTTTTAAATTCCCACTTGCAGCTACATAATATTATAATATTGCACGAGATTTCATAATAATGTTTTACAAGTACATTGTAATGAACCATGGACCTTGCCGTTGCTGGGGAGGCTTGCGTGCCTCAGCGATACAGATGGCCGTACCGTAGGTGCAACCACAACGGAGGGGTATCTGTTGAGAGGCCAGACAAACGTGTGGTTCCTGAAGAGGGGCAGCAGCCTTTTCAGTAGTTGCAGGGGCAACAGTCTGGATGATTGACTGATCTGGCCTTGCAACATTAACCAAAACGGCCTTGCTGTGCTGGTACTGCGAACGGCTGAAAGCAAGGGGAAACTACAGCCGTAATTTTTCCCGAGGACATGCAGCTTTACTGTATGATTAAATGATGATGGCATCCTCTTGGGTAAAATATTCCGGAGGTAAAATAGTCCCCCATTCGGATCTCCGGGCGGGGACTACTCAGGAGGATGTCGTTATCAGGAGAAAGAAAACTGGCGTTCTACGGATCGGAGCGTGGAATGTCAGATCCCTTAATCGGGCAGGTAGGTTAGAAAATTTAAAAAGGGAAATGGATAGGTTAAAGTTAGATATAGTGGGAATTAGTGAAGTTCGGTGGCAGGAGGAACGAGACTTCTGGTCAGGTGATTACAGGGTTATAAACACAAAATCAAATAGGGGTAATGCAGGAGTAGGTTTAATAATGAATAGGAAAATAGGAATGCGGGTAAGCTACTACAAACAGCATAGTGAACGCATTATTGTGGCCAAGATAGATACGAAGCCCACACCTACTACAGTAGTACAAATTTATATGCCAACTAGCTCTGCAGATGATGAAGAAATTGAAGAAATGTACGATGAAATAAAAGAAATTATTCAGATAGTGAAGGGAGACGAAAATTTAATAGTAATGGGTGACTGGAATTCGAGTGTAGGAAAAGGGAGAGAAGGAAACATAGTAGGTGAATATGGATTGGGGCTAAGAAATGAAAGAGGAAGCCGCCTAGTAGAATTTTGCACAGAGCACAACTTAATCATAGCTAACACTTGGTTTAAGAATCATGAAAGAAGGTTGTATACGTGGAAGAACCCTGGAGATACTAAAAGGTATCAGATAGATTATATAATGGTAAGACAAAGATTTAGGAACCAGATTTTAAATTGTAAGACATTTCCAGGGGCAGATGTGGACTCTGACCACAATCTATTGGTTATGACCTGTAGATTAAAACTGAAGAAACTGCAAAAATGTGGGAAATTAAGGAGATGGGACCTGGATAAACTGAAAGAACCAGAGGTTGTACAGAGTTTCAGGGAGAGCATAAGGGAACAATTGACAGGAATAGGGGACAAAAATACAGTAGAAGAAGAATGGGTAGCTCTGAGGGATGTTGTAGTGAAGGCAGCAGAGGATAAAGTAGGTACAAAGACGAGGGCTGCTAGAAATCCTTGGGTAACAGAAGAAATATTGAATTTAATTGATGAAAGGAGAAAATATAAAAATGCAGTAAATGAAGCAGGCAAAAAGGAATACAAACGTCTCAAAAATGAGTTCGACAGGAAGTGCAAAATGGCTAAACAGGGATGGCTAGATGACAAATGTAAGGATGTAGAGGCTTATCTCACTAGGGGTAAGATAGATACTGCCTACAGGAAAATTAAAGAGACCTTTGGAGAGAAGAGAACCACGTGTATGAATATCAAGAGCTCAGATGGCAACCCAGTTCTAAGCAAAGAAGGGAAGGCAGAAAGGTGGAAGGAGTATATAGAAGGTTTATACAAGGGCGATGTACTTGAGGACAATATTATGGAAATGGAAGAGGATGTAGATGAAGATGAAATGGGAGATACGATACTGCGTGAAGAGTTTGACAGAGCACTGAAAGACCTGAGCCGAAACAAGGCCCCCGGAGTAGACAACATTCCATTAGAACTACTGACGGCCTTGGGACAACCAGTCCTGACAAAACTCTACCAGCTGGTGAGCAAGATGTATGAGACAGGCGAAATACCCTCAGACTTCAAGAAGAATATAATAATTCCAATCCCAAAGAAAGCAGGTGCTGACAGATGTGAAAATTACCGAACTATCAGTTTAATAAGCCACGGCTGCAAAATACTAACGCGAATTCTTTACAGACGAATGGAAAAACTGGTAGATGCAGACCTCGGGGAGGATCAGTTTGGATTCCGTCGAAATGTTGGAACACGTGAGGCAATACTGACCTTACGACTTATCTTAGAAGAAAGATTAAGAAAAGGCAAACCTACGTTTCTAGCATTTGTAGACTTAGAGAAAGCTTTTGACAATGTTGACTGGAATACTCTTTTTCAAATTCTAAAGGTGGCAGGGGTAAAATACAGGGAGCGAAAGGCTATTTACAATTTGTACAGAAACCAGATGGCAGTTATAAGAGTCGAGGGACATGAAAGGGAAGCAGTGGTTGGGAAGGGAGTGAGACAGGGTTGTAGCCTCTCCCCGATGTTATTCAATCTGTATATTGAGCAAGCAGTAAAGGAAACAAAAGAAAAATTTGGAGTAGGTATTAAAATTCATGGAGAGGAAGTAAAAACTTTGAGGTTCGCCGATGACATTGTAATTCTGTCAGAGACGGCAAAGGACTTGGAAGAGCAGTTGAACGGAATGGACAGTGTCTTGAAAGGAGGATATAAGATGAACATTAACAAAAGCAAAACGAGGATAATGGAATGTAGTCAAATTAAATCGGGTGATGCTGAGGGAATTAGATTAGGAAATGAGACACTTAAAGTAGTAAAGGAGTTTTGCTATTTAGGAAGTAAAATAACTGATGATGGTCGAAGTAGAGAGGATATAAAATGTAGACTGGCAATGGCAAGGAAAGCGTTTCTGAAGAAGAGAAATTTGTTAACATCGAATATAGATTTATGTATCAGGAAGTCGTTTCTGAAAGTATTTGTTTGGAGTGTAGCCATGTATGGAAGTGAAACATGGACGATAACTAGTTTGGACAAGAAGAGAATAGAAGCTTTCGAAATGTGGTGCTACAGAAGAATACTGAAGATAAGGTGGATAGAGCACGTAACTAATGTGGAGGTATTGAATAGGATTGGGGAGAAGAGAAGTTTGTGGCACAACTTGACTAGAAGAAGGGATCGGTTGGTAGGACATGTTTTGAGGCATCAAGGGATCACAAATTTAGCATTGGAGGGCAGCGTGGAGGGTAAAAATCGTAGACGGAGACCGAGAGATGAGTACACTAAGCAGATTCAGAAGGATGTAGGTTGCAGTAGGTACTGGGAGATGAAGCAGCTTGCACAGGATAGAGTAGCAGGGAGAGCTGCATCAAACCAGTCTCAGGACTGAAGACAACAACAACAACAAGTACATTGTCAGATACACTAATGTATTCTCTAGACCATAGCACAGTTCCCATATTCAGAGGACACTTGCTCACTGATGCCAGTGGTCTCACGTTTAACTTTCGTAACTTACTTTGAATGTTATAAATTAGGAACATTGAAGTAATAAAGAAAAGTGAGCCCCACGTACAAGTGTAATTTAGATCTAACACCAATGCATGACAGACTTCAGTGCCCCCCCGCCCCCCTCCCAATCGTTTCCTCCATACACAAAAAAGTGGATTAGGAAAACAGATCTAAGAACAAACACAGTGAAAAGTGAGTTACTTATTACTATGAAAGAAGTTACTGTTGAACACGTCATTCATATCAAATGCCACAAAATATTACAATATCAAAATTTTAAAAAAAGAAAAGAAACTAGAAACTTTACAGTGCTAAGCTTTGAAGGAATGTAAGAAAACAGGGAGAAGGTTTGACTTCAACATTCAATTGACTTCAAGATCATTGGAGATAGTGCTTAATGAGCCTAAGGATTAAAATATTAGGTGGTGTGTACAAATTCACGAACATTGTTCTCAACATTGGCAATACCTATGAAAATAGAGAAATGTTTTAATCTGACAGTGTGCAATTAAAAGCAGACACTGCTGCACAAAATGAGAGATAAATTAAATATGATACTGAAATATTTTTGTTTTCTCAGTTTTGTTAATCTCAATATAAATATTAACAAAAATCTCACATTATTTAAATTTCCTGTTCTTATCCACAATATAACCTCCTACACACATTGTTTTCAAACTCAATATAAACTTTGAAAACAATTCTGCTCCATACAGAAACTGGCAACAGGCCTTAAAAACATAAAATCTGTAGTTATGTAGCCACCAAATGAGATGGCTTGGTAATCCCAGATAATGTGTGAGGCACGCAGAATGTCTGCCACACACCTGAACCATCAGAAGATGTCTGCAGATTGGAGCCACAGGCTGAGGACAATGCCACAGGAAGCCCCCCAGCCTCTACTGCATTTATTTAATTTATTTATTTAACATGATAAGGTGCTATCCTTGTTTGTCCAGAGAGGGACTGACAGGACATAGACCCAGTGGCTTTTTTTTGGACGCGACTAAAAGCACACATCTGCAAATACAAAGCATTTCTCAAACACAAAAGTATATATCCACCATACTTGAGACATTTTTAGATGTCAGGGAAATCACAACTTGCCACAACGAAAAGATATCTTCTGTGAAAAAGTGTCTTGTTAAGGTTTCATGGTCTTTCTATCATGGGAAAAGGGGACAGCACTCAACATTGACATTAAATAATTTGATTTATGAGAAGATGGACATGAGCTTAGTGATTAGATGCATTGACACGGCATAGAAATCTTTGCAGAATGCTAAGTGGGATAACGTATTAGTGTGGCATTTCACTGCTATACTTCAGAGAAGAGATATTGAAGACAGTGGTGATGACGTACACATAGCCACAGCTTGGAGGTCACTCAAGACTTTGGCTTCTGAGAACAATGATATCCAGTGGGAGTCACTGGTGCTAACTATGGAGGTCATGCACTGCCTGCTACATCCACATCAGCACCCAGAGATGCTGCTGGCCGATTCTTATGCATATAACTGGAATTACTGAAAGCCCCATTATCTCCTGGTAATGATACACACTTAAGCACTCCTGTCATACTGCATGCATCAATATTCCATTTGTCTCTGTGCAACAGCAACTAAACAAGCTATTAATGACCCTGAGAGGCTTTCATCAATATATATTCACATTATTGTTTTATCATTTAATCACAAGGATAGCTAGATATTCATTGTTTTGTAATAGTTATATGTAAGGGGTAACTGAAGTTCATCATTGTGATTCAAGCACCTTTTTGTGAAAATAAATGGCTGGAACAACAGTATATTTACATTTCTACTGCTGATACACCTAATCCCTTTTTGCAAATGCTGCACTCAGGTCAATAAATTATAATAAATAAATAAATAATCTTAACCATAATAAAATCCATCATTTCACTGTTTAAGGAGGAAAACGCCATACTTTGTAAAAATACGCTTTATATAAAATCACGTAACTATATTTTTTTAGAAACAATTATAACACTGTAACAAAAATTCAGAATGCTAGCAGACACAAAACGTTAAGATCTGAAATGAGAAATTGTTGATGTGGGTGAATTATCAATATTCCTCCCACTTCCAGTAAGCCTTTCAGTCAGTCTTATAACTTTTAATAAATTACAAGTCACATACGAAAGTGCACAATCCCCTTTTTTATGGTGCTGTAATTTCAAAATCTAAAGGAATAGGATATGTATACTATTTAATAGTTTTTGCACATGTTGCAAAATGTATCAGGTTAGCACATAAATTCAACTAATTAAATGAAAAAGAAAAAACTGAAAGCAGAGTACTTTGAAACTAGCCATACGAAAATAATGTTAAAATGTCAGCTCAACTATCTATAGGTGGTCGAGTCAACATTTTAAAATTTGTTTTTAAAATCATAGCCTCACATCCATTATGGTTAAATCAAAAGGTGTGAAATTACATCGAAACTAGCACCATGAAATATTTAACTTACCAGCCAACTGTGGAACTAGAGTAAAACACATTTTCTGGTTGTTTTTACGTATACATAAAAAGCCACAGAATTGCTGCAACAGTAGATTCTATGGGACATCAGAAATGAAAAACATCAGTAAGTCACTTTTCTTTTATCAGCTGAATACCAAGCTTCTAGAAAAAAGTACTTTTAAGTCATAGTGTAAAAAGCTGCAGATTCTTTATGACATGACAGCGCATGAATATCAGTTAGTAATCTAAACATTTTCTCAATTGATGAGCCGTAATACAGAAATCATGTACAGTTACCACAAAAACCCATTAATGTCGTTAAAAAATTATAACATTATTTCCAGCCCACTGTTGACATGAAACCTGCACAAAGCAAGCAACTTCAGTTTAGTTACAACACTCACATTTATCCTTATGATGACCAAAATTCTCATATAAAAGAATCACTTATTTATGAAGCAGTTTCCAGCAGGCACTGTCCACACTTGTTATTGAATGTTACAGTAAAGTCCGTAATAAAGGTCTCATATGATGATGGTACCTGGTATCTGGAAGAGTATTTTATGTAGCACATCATAATAATCATCCAGCAGTCAAAGATTATCTAAAAAATTTCTAACCATTCAAACAACAAAAATCTGACATGCAGTTGTGTCTGCCCTCAAATAATATCACACACATCTGAGTTTTTATAAAAAAATATAGTCTATGGATGGCAGGACAAAAATACAAGAGATCCACAAGATGACGAAGTTTATATAGTCATAATAAAAACTAAATACAGCTAACAATCACTTAATAAGACTGTTACTATTCGCCACAATACAAAATATGTTTCCTTACTTTATAATGAACAGTCCTTTTATTTGATCACAATGAGGTGACATTCCCAAGTCAAAACCATTAACTTACAAAATAAACTATTCAAGTTCCACAGGCAATTCTTTTACAATTGAAAAGTGTAGCATACATAATGTAAGACAATAATACACTTACTGCTGTTAAAAACAAATTATTCACCTTTATCTGGAAAGTGAGAAAATGTAACCACATATAAAAATAAATTATGTTAAAGAGTTTGTAAATGGCTGTCACACTCATTACTATGATGACTCGTGCAAACACTCGATCAAACAGTTAGCTAACTAACTTCATTCACAGAAGAGATCAAATTCGTGGTGGATTAATACTTTCAGTGTTGCGGCTATCAAGGAACTTGAGATACACAAAGGATATTTCACAAAAAAGAATCAATAACTCATAAAGTTTGGAAAAATGGGTTAAAGCTGTAAGCAAAAAGATCTAAATAGGCAAGTATTTTTACAGAGGTGTTGACTCATCACGAGACACACACAAAAGTGGTCTTCTTCACAACTGTTATTTCAAGTAAGTAAACTGATGAGTTTTAGGCAGTGTGTTCTTCATGTGCCACAAGAATTCTAAATTACGCGATAAAACAAGTGAAGAATAACTGTTGATGGTGGCTATATAACGCAAGATAAATAATGGAAGGAGTAAAATTACAATTAACTGTATGGATGAAGCACTGAATCATTAAGAGGCACATAAACAAGAAGAAAAATTATGCTAACCTTCAGGCAAATCCTTCATCAGAGCTAATCAAAATTATTAGCTCTGAAGAAGAATTTATCTGAAAGCAAGTCAAGTTTTATACAGTGAGTTGTTAAATTTACTCCTGCCATTATTTACAACATATTAAGGTCATTCTTTTACCATACTTAAATGAAAATAAAATTATAGGGGTTTCTTTTGCCATTTAGATGAAAATTATATCTATTGTCCTGCAGATACCCAACTAAAAAAAAAATACTTGACACACAGTAATTTATGGTCAGAACAATTAACAACTGAGAATGTCTTAACTCAAATGGACTCAGCAGAAAATATAAAGGTAAACGAAATACTGAAATAATAATTATTAATATTTCAGTATATGGGTAAGCTATCTTACCAACGAAACATGGCAAGTAATATACTTATTGTTACAAACATACTTTACTTGAAGAAGAGGGAAGTTATTATTCCATAAATCCGTGGAGCTGTGTTCTTTTTACGAGTTTGTATTGGGAGTATTTGAAGTTGCACATACTGAATACAAATGTTGATCAGCCTTTCTGTCTTTACATAATTTTAACAATTTCATGAGTGAAATATTTCTTTCTATATACTTAATATTTTCTATATACTTAATATGACTTACAACACAACTAAAAATTGTTGTACAGCTCAAACTCTAATTAGCAGCATTTTCATTTACAACAACACATTTCAGGAAATACAGAGACAAACTAAAGGAGTAGCTTTGGGGAGAGGGAGGAGGGCGATACCACAATATCAAAATATTCTAAATTTATGTGGCTCACATATACAAAACACATTTCAAATGTGATGCTGTAACTTCATAGTTATGACTAATCTTGACCTACGCAACTTTCAGAGTTTTATTTCAATGAGTTAATGTTATGTGCAACACAGAAAATGACACACACAAGATGCACAATCACCTAGTGGCTGGCAACTCATGCTACCGGTACCTGTGTGCGATGGCTCCCCTCCCCCCTCTTTTGAAATGTGTGAATAATCCACTTACGAATAATCGGGAGTATATTGTACTTGTGGTGTGTGGTCACACTGAGACTATATTATCTTTCAGAGAAGCAACCACTATTCACAATTTAACACAACTTTGTGTGTGTGTGAAGATTAATTCACATTACTTTGTCATAGTTAAGAGTAGGATCATACAATCTGAACCATGGAAGTCTTACATGTCTTAGTGCTACAGAAAACGACATAACAGTAGGTACATGAAAATTTCACTTGAATGATACAATATTATGAAAAAGAAAGTAACCAAACACCATATAGCAAAGATGCTGAGTTGCAGACAGGCACAGCTTGCGCCCAGCATGGCCTTTATCAAAAACAGCTCACACACACACACACACACACACACACACACACACACACACACGCGCGCGCACGATTTCAGTCACTGGCAACTGCAGTCACACTGCCAGTTGCCAGAGACTGCAGTCGTGTGTGTGTGTGTGTGTGTGTGTGTGTGTGTGTGTGTGTGTGTGTGTGTGTCTGTTTTGTCTCTTTTTGACGAAGGCGTTGCTGGCCAAAAGCTTATTAGAGACTACTTTTTTGTTGTGCCTTTCTGCAACTCAGCATCTCTGCTATAAGGCAAGTTGCAACTTTCCTTTTCATAATATTTTAACATCCCATACTGGAATTTCCATTATTTCACTTGAATGATAATGTGAAAAATAAAAATTTTGGCAATTTATAAGGCTGTATTTTGAAATTGGCAGTTCTCAGATAAAATGTTGAAAATCTGAGAGAAGTAATTTACTAAGATTGCTTATTGATACTTACTCAATATCAAAACTGTATCTTGACTTTTTCCTCAAGGCTGAGGTTTGTGTCTAACTTCAAAATGACTATTCAATACATGCATAAGGAAATGATAACACAGATGTGATGTCAAATGAAAATACCCTACTTCCAACAGCTTCCATTTTGTTAACAGGATTAAATGCCCTCACAATATTTCTCGATACTTTAGGACAGTAAATTTATCAAAATTTATGTTTTGGAGAGATCTTTAATGCAGTGCATCAACTTAATTGCATATTTTCATAATACATAAGTATACGTATGAAAACTGCTAAATATGGCACTTTAGCTCCATAAACACACAAATCAACATAGTGTTTTCTCTGTTTGCCCCTGTAAACCAGTAGCGGTACAGTAAGTTTCAACAACTGTGGGTAAAACTGTTACCTCCATTCCAAGCTAAAATGGACTGAAAACTTATACATTAATGTGGGAAAGGAATTTTTTCAGACAGAGGTAAAAGAAACATTGAAACGCATTAGGTTGAACCTTCAAATCAAGCTATCAGCTCTTATGGCCACAGATACATGCAAATTGGTGCTCACAGCCCTAGGTTTCTGCTTCAATGATAGGATTATAATGATACACTCTTTATCAGTACTGACATTTCAAAGAGTCTTATATCCACCTGAAATGGCAGGTCTTTGTGTTGCACATATTCTGAAGGGATAAAAGTAAATACTTTCAGAATTCACAATAGAAAATATGTGAATTGTCAAATATCTGCAGACAATCAAACTTGATAACCCATAATTAGTGCTGTGAGACAAGGAAGTGTGGCTTCCATAGCAGTTATAAGCCCCAAGCAGCTATTTCTTAAAACATTAAAATTTAAAAAAAAAAAGTCAAGTGTTGACAAGTCATAATCTATTAGAAGAGAAATTAAGTGTAATGACAACGCTTTCTTCTGAAAGTTTTCAGCAGTGTTAATTTTCTGAGTTGGTTTTTCCAATAATAGAAATGAATGTATGATGTCAAGAAATATCACATAATTGGTAGTTATATATTTTCATTTTCAACATACCATTGAAAGACAATGGAATACAACAAAAATTAAGAACACACTTGAAAAATAATCCACCCGAAAATAACTGTCTCCACACACCATACACTACACTGTTTAACACTCTGTTTGGCTATTAACCAGATGACATACAAAACAGTAATCTTTCTAGATTAATGTGATGATATTATGTCGGGAAGAGCACCTCTCCACACAAACATGTACCAGATTCACTTTGAGCATTAACTCATTAGGAAAGCACCTGCAATATCTCACAGGATGGCAAAGAAGGAGCAAGCAATAGGGGAAAGGACTGGGAAGATAAAGGAAAACTATTGAGTATGCTAGAGAAGTAGCCACCATTCTAGCTTATGCAACACAATAGCAGGACATATTTATAATCACTCCCATTTTTGTCGACATATTGGCCATCTCGAGACTCTGCAATGGGAAAAGGAGAAAAATTCTAGATTACAATACTTTAAATTTTAGCCAGTTTTACTTACACACGATATAATAAAAATATATGGGACTTGTAGGGATATATTACACATCACATTTGTGAAAGCGCTGTTGTACTGAACCAGAGAACTATAAACAAGAGGTATCTCACTTTCTCTACTTCCGGTGGAGGGAGGGGTGGGGAAGGGGGGGGAGGGAGGGGGAGGTTTCCATTTCATTCCAAAAGGAATGCATTTACATCCAATACTTTTTTTGTTAAATACAGAGTATTTATAATAGAAGGAAAGCTAGAAGGATCCATGTTACTGGATCATATTGCCAGCAACTCCTGTGTCGGTTCCAGTGGCAACATATTTCCATCACAATTTTTGTTTTGTGTCAATCACATGCAGAATTAACAAAATTTTTAAATATTTTAATGTAGAATTTTCTTATTTTACATTCCAAAAATGGCCATAAATAGAAACTGGTAATGATTGTAAAGTATTTCTTTCATTGTGACTGAAAGAAATATATACATACATCAGACATCTTCTCCAGGTCATTTTTTTTTTCAAAACTCTACCTTATTTCTGTTATACACTCAGAGAGCACAGAACATGTCAAAAGCTTCAAGAAAAGGTACATCTCCCTCCATTTTAAGGTGGACGCAAGAGAAAATTAAAAATTACGTACCTTTAGACACACACACGTCAGATATTTTGACGTTATGAGAATATCTTCTATGGCCACCAATACACAAAATTTCATAGAATGAATTTTTTCAAGAATTAGGAGTGATTTTTAGTTTAATCATACAAGTCTCAGTTCATCCTCTGATAGTATTCAGTGTATTACTGTTGCAGTGCATTATTACCAGAAATTTTAGCCTTTCTTTCAAAATAAGGATGCTAACAAAAGTTACAGTATAATGCCCTACTGTCAGTGAGGTTATTAATGACAAAGCACGAATTCAGACTGGACAAGGATACGACAGGAAATTGCTCATAGCCTTTGAGAAGAAGCAGTCTTTGTGTTCTCTTGTGATACAAGGAATTTGCAGAAGATTTAAGTCACACTGCCCATTCCACTCAGTACTATTATCTAATTATCTAGATTGCTATACATTTTGTTCAGTTAGTGAAACATATGAGATAAATAATTGTTGGGTGTATGTCCTGATCCTACAGACAATATTTTGGCAACAACCATTTTATCTTCAGCACGTGCACTGACTGACTGAATACCAAGAGGGCTTTTATCTCCTTGCTCTCTCCCTGCTTCTCGCACCAAATCCAGTATTTTGTAACAGTTCACTGCCAGTCCAGTGTCAACATACTTTCTTTTCGACAGAATGTACTCCAAGCAGACACATGGATTTGTTGTGAGCAGTTAAATCTCGATGGATCTGGCCAATATATGCATGGAACACTTCAAGGAAGAAGCTCTAGAATCAACCTGTTGGAAACTACCATGTTTCTTGTATTCTGAGTATGACTTGTTCATTATCTAGTCACATGGACGAATAAGGAAATAAGCTGGACTTGGCAGTTGAAGTGGGTGGAGGAGGGCTCCCCTTTTTGGATAGCCTCATTGAAGGAAGAGCTGATGGCACACTGCAGCAAAGCATGTACCAGAAAAAGAAGCAAACCAACCTGTATTTGCACAACGGCACATAAGAGATTCTCATGAAAGAACTGGAACACTCAATTGTGTTTTGTAAGAATGGTTATATAAATGACAAATTCAGCATACACATGCCAAACTTTTGGCAGTACAGCAAGAGGAAACAGATATTCCTATGAAGACAGAGGCTACTGTATCTCTTCCTAACAGTGAGACATTAGATGGAAAAATGAATCAGATTCTAGAGAGAGACAGAATTAAAACTACAAGGGTTGCCCACAAAGTAATGTACCACATTTTTTTTTCTTGAACAATTTTTTATTGAACATAATGAGAATTATACACATGAAAGAATTGTGTTTTATCCACACACCCAATTTTCCCAAGTAATCTTTACCCCATTCTACGGCCTTCCTACAATGTGAAACAAGGGTGTGTATGCCCTGTCGGTACCAATCCTTGTCCTGGAGGCAGAGCTAAAGCTTTGCTGTGAGAATCACCTCCTCATCATCCTCAAAATGTCTTCCATGAATGGCATCCTTTAATGGCCCATACAAGTGGAAATCCGAGGGGGCCAGCTGAGGGCTATAGGGTGGATGGGGCAAACCTGTCCAACCCTGTTTTGCAACGTGTTCAGCAGTCCTCAGACTTGTGCAGGACTGAGTGTTAGCATGTTGTAGCAAAACATCTACTGGGTTGCTGTGCACCAAAGTCATTGGAAGCATGTCTTAAGTGTTGTTAATGTGCTCACATGTGGTTCTGAATTAATGGTACCGTCTCTTGGTATCACATCAATGAGAACCACACCTTCACAGTCCCAGAACACAGTGATCACAACCTTACTGGCAGAAGCAGTTGCTTTGAATTTTTTCTTCTGTGGGGAGTGGGAATGGTGCCATCCCATTCACTGTCGTTTTGTTTTGGGCTCAAAATGGTGAACCCAGGTTTCATCACCTGTCACAATCTGAGACAAGAAGGCCTCCCTCAAAGCTTCAAAACATTGCAACAAATCAAAACATATGTTTTTTCTGTGTGACTTGTGATCCACCATTAGACAGTGCATGACCCATCTTGCACACACTGTTAAATATCGAAGAGTGTTGATAATTGCATCCACACTTCCTTTGCTGATTGACAGATGCAGCATCAGCTGCCATATCATAATGCATCTGTCATTGCAAATGACATCATCAGCTTGCTGCAACACATCAGATGTGACAGCTGTGGATGGTCTCCCCGACCATTGAAAATCACGGAGCTCTGCCAAACCACCTTCTGATGACATAACCCTCCGTACACAGTGACTAACTGTATTTCTGTTGAAAGCAGATGCTCCATAGACTTTGCACAAGCATCTGTGAGTATTCCCCACAGCGAGAAATTCAATGAAGGCATGTTACTTGTAATGTACATCACCTACAGGTGCCATTCTGAAACTGTCCTGCAGCTATGCTATCTGTCGGAAGTGACGGAAACTTGTCGTGCTCACTCATGAGATTTCAAATAATACATATGTAAAATTTCACACTGGTAGTATTGTTTTTGGCTGAGAAAAAAAATTGTGGTGCATTACTTTCTGGGCAACCCTCGTATTTATTGCCAATCTAAAAAACAGGAATTCTGAAATATTGTCTTCTCTGGACACAGAATCCTGGTCATGTATCTAATATTGTCTATCTATGCAGGGATAAAATGAAGAGCATGAGTCTATAAAGGGGACCACATATAGGATACTAGTGTGACCTATTCTTCATTATTGTTCATGGTACGTTTGAACAAAAGGCAAATAATACAGGGATACTTTGGAAACTCAAATAGGAATCTCTGAACGCAAGGCAACATTCTTTTCAAGGAACACTAATGAGAAATTTTGTAGAACCACCATTTGAAGCTGACTGCAGAACAATTCTACTACCACAAATGTAAGTTTTGTGTGAGGACCAGGAAGATAAGATATGAGAAATTATGTGACTCATACAGAGGCATATAGAAAGTTGTTTATCCCTCACCCAATTTGCAAGTGGAACATGAAAGGGAATGACTAGTAGTGGTATATGATACACTCTGCCACACACCACATGTTGGCTTGCAGAATATATATGCACACGTAGATGCAGATGTAGACAAAACATTCTTGTATAACAGCTAACTGGATGGGTGAGTTCTCAAATTTTACAGTTCAGAATGTCACTATGGAAGGAAAATTATCATCAGAAATTCATGAAACGTCAGACTGGAAAAAATCTGATGGGACTGCTGTTATTAATTTTACATACACAAGTTGACAGAAAGACTCAACAGCAATTTTAAAAACATGATATGCAGTTTATTTATGAGTACTTTCATTGGAAAAAGCAGTGAATTTACACAGTCTCTTGTAAACTTGTTTTGTCAAGATAACACTGTTTGGATAAGTTACATGGACATGTATGGAAGTCATTGCCAAAAGAAGTCTTGCATAAGTGCCAAACTGTTAATCCAATCATCTGGAGTTTGATCACCCAGTCAGTCCTAGGACTCAATAGTCACTCACAGATTCTTGTACATCTGGAAATGAACCGCTATATGAAAAACACTATGTTGCACTGTGCTCCGAGTTCACATTAAATTTAAGTTCCCCTTATAACAGGCTGGGTACATCAATTTGAACGTCAGAGGATGGTGTAGGTGTACTGCCTTCAGTGGGGTCGTGCCTAGTGAAGCACTGTGCTACTCATTTCAATCTTCAAGTTGAGAAGAGATTTACACGGCCCTTTAGCAACAAATTAAAAATAATTACAGAATATAGAGGATACCACTGAAGCTTAAGGAAATATTTATGGAATGAAAATCAATACAAAGAAAACCAAAGTAATAGCATTAGGAGGATAAAAGAAGAAATATAAAACTGAACTGAGAAGTATTAGACCATGTGCAAAGCTCTAAATACATCAGAATCAAGACAGAAACCAACCAGAAGAGCGGCACAGAAAGTAACCTGAAACAGCAATGCTAGAAGAGGTATTTTATAAGAAAACGAAAATTTTCTGCAGCAGTATGAACAAAGACTTGAGGGAAACACTAATAAAATATTTGTCTGGAATGTCCTGTATGGTGCTGAAAAGTGGACAGTGAGGAAGAAAGATGGAGCAAGGTTGGAGGCTTTTGAGGTGTGGACATGGCAGAAGAAGGAAAGAATAAGCTGGAAAAGGGCGAAAAATGAAGAGGTACTGAGAAGAGCATGACAGCAATGACAATTCCTGGATGTAATAACACGAAGAAAGTGAAACTGGCTTGGAGATCTAATAAGAAAGAAAGAGGGTCTTATACAGTCAGTCTTAGAGGGTATGTGGAAAGGAACGAGGAGGCGAAGGACGAAGAAATTTCACATCCTAGTTGATATGATGGCTGGCAGCACATACATTAAGAAGGAAACAATGAATTGCATTAAGTAGAGAGACAAAGAAACAGCTAATATGGCAGAAAAGTGATGTGGTGGTGGTGGTGGTGATGATGACAATGGTGTGAATTTTGATGGTAGTACACTAGTAATAAAACAGAATTTCCATCAGTGCAGTGGTCATTTCAGCTTATGGCAAATATGTTGATTCATTTACTATTATTCCTAGTGTTTCCCTTTTTATTCCTCTGGTTTATGACAAATATTTATAATACAGTGCATTTAAAAAAGAATGACCTGATTTTGGACGGTAATAATTATGAAACATGGGACAAGATGGTGAAGAAATACATGTTGTTTGAATGGGTGTGGCATACAGATTCAGAAAATTGCTGTTAGATGTAATTCAATGCATCTTCTCAGTTTGCAGTCAGTCTGAAATAAGATGGTGTCCTCCATCTTACCATGGCACCACCTCACTTGGTGGTCTACCTCAAGGTAGTGTGATGGTGCTATTACTATTCTACATACATACATGAGATAGGAGAAAAAGTTTGCAACCTTTTGTGTGCTGCAGTGTGTAAAGAGTGAATCAGTGATTTTGGTCCAGTAAGCTTTTCATCAGTGTTTTAGCATTGATCCACCTGCATCCAAAAATATTCATTGTTGGTATCACCAATCTGAAGAGACAGGATGCTTGTGCAAAGGTAAGAGTCCAGGTCGACCTTGCACATCTGATGATGTGGGGGAAAGGATTCGGCAAACATCTGAGCAGAGTTCATGAAAGTCTGCTTGCCACTCAACCCGAGAATTGGCAATGCCTTATATGAATGTCTCGCGACTGTTAAGGTGCGGTTTGGTCTACAAATCATACAGACTACAATCAGTACAAGCTCTTCAGGTTGGTGATAAGAGGAAACAGGTGGACTTCACCAATGCACTGTTCGAGAACATGGAAGATGATACATTTTTGCCACGGTTAATTTTCAGTGATGGCGTAACATTTCAAGTTTGCAGTAAAGTTGTTGTTGTTGTTGTTGTTGTTGTCTTCAGTCCTGAGACTGGTTTGATGCAACTCTCCATGCTACTCTACCCTGTGCAAGCTTCATCATCTCCCAGTACCTACTGCAACCTACATCCTTCTGAATCTGCTTAGTGTATTCATCTCTTGGTCTCCCCCTACGATTTTTACCCTCCACGCTGCCCTCCAACACTAAATTTGTGATACCTTGATGCCTCAGAACATGACGTACCAACCGGTCCCTTCTTCTTATCAAGTTGTGCCACAAACTCCTCTTCTCCCCAATTCTATTCAATACCTCCTCATTAGTTATATGATCTACCCACCTAATCTTCAGCATTCTTATGTAGCACCACATTTCAAAAGCTTCTATTCTCTTCTTGTTCAAACTATTTATCGTCCATGTTTCACTTCCATACATGGCTACACTCCATACAAATACTTTCATAAACGACTTTCTGACACTTAAATCTATACTCGATGTTAACAAATTTCTCTTCTTCGGAAACAGTTTCCTTGCCATTGCCAGTCTACATTTTATATCCTCTCTACTTCGACCATCATCAGTTATTTTGCTCCCCAAATAGCAAAACTCCTTTACTACTTTAAGTGCCTCATTTCCTAATCTAATTCCCTCAGCATCACCCGACTTAATTCGACTACATTCCATTATCCTCGATTTGCTTTTGTTGATGTTCATCCCATATCCTCCCTTCAAGACACTGTCCATTCCATTCAACTGCTCTTCCAAATCCTTCGCTGTCTCTGACAGAATTACAATGTCATCGGTGAACCTTAAAGTTTTTACTTCTTCTCCATGGATTCTAATACCTACTCCGAATTTTTCTTTTGTTTCCTTTATTGCTTGCTCAACATACAGATCGAATAACATCGGGGATAGGCTACAACCCTGTCTCACTCCCTTCCCAACCACTGCTTCCCTTTCATGTCCCTCAACTCTTATAACTGCCATCTGGTTTCTGTACAAATTGTAAATAGCCTTTCGCTCCCTGTATTTTACCCCTGCCACCTTTAGAATTTGAAAGAGAGTGTAGTAAAGTATACTAATACAGGGTGATTCAAAAAGAATACCACAACTTTAAAAATGTGTATTTAATGAAAGAAACATAATATAACCTTCTGTTATATATCATTACAAAGAGTATTTTAAAAGGTTTAATTTTCACTCAAAAACAAGTTCAGAGATGTTCAATATGGCCCTCTCCAGACACTCGAGCAATATCAACCTGATACTCCAACTCGTTCCACACTCTCTGTAGCATATCAGGCGTAACAGTTTGGATAGCTGCTGTTATTTCTCGTTTCAAATCATAAATGGTGGCTGGGAGAGGTGGCCGAAACACCATGTCCTTAACATACCCCCATAAGAAAAAATCGCAGGGGGCAAGATCAGGGCTTCTTGGAGGCCAGTGATGAAGTGCTCTGTCACGGGCTGCAGACAGTGCTTGAACCAATTTCAGATGATAAGGTTTCATAACTAACCTTTTACGTAGGACTCTCCATACTGTTGATTGTGGAATTTGCAGCTCTCTGCTAGCTCTGTGAGTCGATTTTCCTGGGCTACGAACAAATGCTTGCTGGATGCGTGCTACATTTTCATCACTCATTCTCGGCCGTCCAGAACTTTTCCCTTTGCACAAACACCCATTCTCTGAAAACCGTTTATACCAACGTTTAATACACCACCTATCAGGAGGTTTAACACCATACTTTGTTCGAAATGCACGCTGAACAACTGTCGTCGATTCACTTCTGCTGTACTCAATAACACAAAAAGCTTTCTGTTGAGCGGTTGCCATCTTAGCATCAACTGATGCTGACGCCTAGTCCACAGCGCCTCAAGCGAACAAATGTACAACTAAATGAAACTTTATAGCTCCCTTAATTCGCCGACAGATAGCGCTTAGCTCTGCCTTTTGTCGTTGTAGAATTTTAAATTCCTAAAGTTGTGGTATTCTTTTTGAATCGCCCTGTATAATGTGCACATATGGGGCCTCCAGGACCTTTGTGACATTATCGAGCATGAAAGAGAATCATCCAAAGTGAACATTTTTTATGCCATTTCTTGTGAAAAAGTGTACAGTCTCTTCGTTTTTGAGGAAAACACTGACTAGAATGAGCTGCCTTCAAATGCTGCAAAATTAGTTTTTTCCACAACTTAAGGAGGATTCTGATGATTTAATTTTCCAACACAATGGAGAATGCTCTCCTTTCTTGGCCTTCAACATTGTCAGAAATGACTCCGTGCCATTTTTTTGCTGTGGGGTTATGTAAAGGAAAGTGAATCCACCTCCCATTTATCTCATGACACAGAAGAAGTGAAGAACAGAATAATAGCTGCCATAATTTCTGTAAAAGCAGATACATTGTGTAGATGAAAGTAGCTATCATTAAGATGTTGTTCATGCTGCTGTTAGTGGTCACAAAAGAGCATTTGTAATAGTGTTGCTAGAACATTAAGATTTTGTGAGTATATTGCAATTTATCCCATATTTGTAGTATGTTTATATCAATAACTATGGAGTTTTGAAATCAGGTCATTCTTTTTTAAATTAGCTAACCATCATAAAGAAGAAGACTTCATTACTCACATGCAGGACAGTCACATAAAGGACTGATACTATGCCTCTATGCATCGACTCCTCTGGAGAATGAACAGTTCGTAAGTAGGAATCAACAGGGTTTCTGTAAGTACCAGTTACTTGAAATCCAGCTCGCACTGCTTGTTCCAGAAAGCATTAGATTGCGAAGCTTAGGTTGAAGCCATGTATCATAACTTCGAATAGCCTTCGCTACAGTTCCACACTATTCCCAGTACTACAAATAAGTGCATAAGGTATGCACAATCAGATAAGCAATTGGATTCAAGACCTACCACCAAACTGAACACAATAACTTGTTCTGAGTAGGAAGAACATTGTCATATGTGAAGACAGTGCATGAAATACTGCAAAGAAGGAAGATTAAGGTTTAATGTCCTGTTGACAAGGTAATTAGAGATGGACTACAAGCCTGGACCAGGTAATGATAGGGAACCGACAGTGACCATGTACTTGCAAATCAGCATTTACCTTTCGTGATATACTGAACTCACAGAAAATCTAAATCTATCCTCCGTCTTACCATGGCACCACCTCACTTGGTGGTCTACCTCAATGTAGTGTGATGGTGCTATTACTATTCTACATATATATGTGAGATAGGAGAAAAAGTTTGCAGCCTTACAAGGCTATTAGCAGATGATTCGGTTATGTACAGAAGGATCAGAAGCACGTTACAGACTGCAAAGGAATTTACAGATAATCACTGCCTGGTCAAAAGAATGGGGCCAACCCACAGCATGTACATAAATGCAAAGTAAATACATAAATGAAGGATTTGATTTCGTTTGGCTGCTGAATGGTAGTCAAAGACTGGACTCAGTTACAGCCTTCAAGTGCCTTAGTGTGTCTCTCGTAAGTGATTTAAAATGGAACAGCCACACAAATATAGTTGTTGAGGAAGGGAGGTTCCAGGCTCAATTTTACTGAAAGAACTGTCCAGAAATAGACTGCTTACCAAACTCCGATTCGACTAGCTCTTGAGAACTGTTTACTGAGCCTGGGATCCTTACAGAGTTGGATTAACATTAGGAGACAGAAAAATATTTAAACAAGAGCTGAAAAATTCATTACATTTATGTTTAGTCAACATGACAAGGTCATAGAGAAGTTCAGCAAATTTCAAGGTAGACACTTTACAACCAGTGCAGCATTATTCACTACTATAAGTGCCCATGTTCCAAAATGAGTCGAGAAACACATTACGTCTCCCAACACATATCTTGTGCATTGAGCATGACAATAAAATTAGAGAAATTCAAGCTAAGTACTGGCATGTTATTACCCCTTGTCACACATTGTACAGTGATTTGTGGACTATAGATGAAAGACAAGATATTAATTAAATTAAATGACTAATATAAAAGAAGAAATGAGTTAAGACAGGTAACCACTTACTGCATAGTGGAAGCAATGAGCAGTGGAGTAGCACACAATTAAGAATTTGAAGCTAGTTGTCCATATGTATTCTTCTCCACAGCACACAGCCACTTTGTGCCAGCAATGACCCAATTGGTTTGAAGAGTTGTGTAACTCTCTTCTTCTAGTACACTCTGCTCCATCTTCATCACCCAAAGTGCAACTATAAATTACAACACTCTAACCATGGTAAGCTTTACATATTCTTCCCTTTCTCTCACTTCTATAACATTCAATTCACCTGTTTTTCTGAGAACAAGCATTCATTCCAGAAGGGCTGCAGTGCTTGGACAATGTGGCTGTGTATTTGCATGTCTACGTCGTCTGAAAAAGAACAAAAGTACATAATCCCAGCTATAATGTTCATGCCCTTGCTTATGATCCATCACTGCTCAACAACTATACACATTTGCATTTACTAGTTCCACTCTTCATGGTATTCTTACAATTTTTCTGTATCATAATCCTAAAACCTTTCATTCCTCAGCAATGCCTTAGATGGACTAACATAATTATGTGTGTTAAATCAAATGCCCTAAAATAAACTGAACCGATTGATGGTGATGAAATCAATGACAATGTAATGATATGAAATGATGTCAGCGCAAATCATTCGAAAATGCTGAACCTGCAATGTAATGGCTATTTTGTTTTTTAATTACACTGTCTGACACAACACAGTTAAGCAAACAGAAGACACAGTAAAATGTGAACGTAACACTCTATGCGTATAAACCATTGCGGGGTATATAAATGGTTTAGAGTTGCAATTCTCTATGATAGGTAGAAGGGCCATCAGACAGCGTTAGGGTTGTTTGTGTTTAGTGTTGTAAGGTGACCAGGCAGGATATAACGGGTGTTAACACAGTCAGATGTTGAGCAGTCACTGAAGGACACAGAGTTGGTGAGTGCTCAAATGAGACAGTGTTATCAGCACATGACAGAAAAAGGGGCCACTTTTTGGGTCTGCAGTTAGTTGGTTGGTCAAACTGTTGAATATACAGATTTGGGGGCATTTGGATTTGACAGTGCCCAATGGTGAATTGCACAAGAACCTGAGGCCAGACATACTAGCTGTCAAAGTTCCCGTCGACAACATCTGACCAAAACGACGGAGCCTCACTGTATTCTGTATGAAGAACATTAACAACTCTTTCACATCTGCACCTGGCAACCAAAAACAAGTTATGGATTTCCAGCAACGTTTTATGTCATCCCACACCATTGGTTGGATATTAGCAGCAGCCAAACTAGGGGTCAACTGTCCCATGCTCCCATGTATAGGCTGCCACTAGCACAGCACAAATGGGTGCATTTGGAGTGGTGCCATGACTGGGATGCATGGACTGCTGATGAATGTTATCACATTGCATTCAGCAACGAATCATGGCTCTGCACTATCCAAGATGAATATCGTCTACAAGTATGGTGGCAACCTGGAGAGATGCTCAAGTCTTTCAACTTACTGGATAAGCACAGCAATGTTACACTTGGCATCATGGTGTGGAGAGCAAACAAGTATGACTTCAGGTCATGACCGGCAATAATTGAGGGAACTCTGATAGCACAATGGTACATTAACATTTTACAACAGGATAATGCTCATCCACACACAACAGGTGTGTCCATGAACTGTCTGCTTGATGACAATATACTCCACTTGACAGTAAGAGCCCCAGATCTGGCCCCAATAGAACACGTGTGATCAGCTTGGGCCTCAACTCCTGACCTTGTGCCAGTACATGGAGGATCAGTTACTAAAGTTGTGGGCCAGACTGCCTCAGGAGAGGATACAATGGCTTAATGACATCATTCCCAACTAAATCAGTGCATGGATCTGGGGCAAAGGATCTGCAACATCATGCTGGTAGACGGCTCATACTGCCAAGTTACTTGCAAATTTGACTTGATATTATAATCACTTAAATAGCATTACATACCATCTTAATCTGTGAAGTTTCATTTTGTTTCCTCCTCTTATTCTCTGTCTGAGTGACTTTTTTTGTCGACCAATGTATACAAGAGGTTCCAGGAGGAATGGTCAATGTTCAGAGACACAACAGGAACAATCATTTGAAGCAAAAACTTTCACATGGACATATGACCTATTGCAAATGATTTCTGAGGTAGGACAGACATAATGTTCATGTTTATTTATTTTCTGCATCAATCAATACAGTCAGGTTTACACGTGTACTGCAATTAGTAAACATACATTTTACAGAGTATCAGTTAAAGGATACATATTTTTAACACATGCACCACTAACCATTACTATAAATGTTACATTTCATCTGTTGTACAGTTCACAGCAAATGTTTGAATATTCCACAGTCAACTTCTGTGCTTTTATGCATTCTTGGAGAATATGTTGTGTTGCTTGTCTGACTGCCTCCACACATTCCCTAATAAGGGCAATGGTGTCAATGTCTATGTCAATGTGATTACTCTGCTATTCACAATTAAGTGCCTGGCAGAGGGTTCAATGAACCATCTTCAAGCTGTCTCTCTACCGTTCCACTCTTGAACGATGCGCGACAAAAACAAGCACTTAAATTTTTCTGTGTGAGCCCTAATTTCTTTTATTTTGTCATGATGATCACTTCTACCTACGTAGGTAGGTGCAAACAGAATGTTTTCGCAATCAGAGGAGAAAAATGGTGATAGAAATTTCATGAGAAGATCCTGTCACAATGAAAAAGCCTTTGTTTTAATGATTGCCACTCCAATTCATGTATCATGTCTGTGGCACTATCTGTTTTATTTCGCGATAAAACAAAAAAAGCCACCCTTCTTTGAACTTTTTGGATGTCATCCGTCAGTCCCACCTGATGTGAATCCCACACCACACAGCAATACCCCTGAATAGGGTGAACAAGTGTAGTGTGAGCAGTCTCTTCAGTAGATCTGTTGCACCTTATAAGTGTTGTGCCAATGAATCGCAGTTTTTGGTTTGCTGTACCCACATCATCATCTATGTGATTGTTCCAATTTATGTTATTTGTAATTGTAATCCCTAAGTATTTAGTTGAATTTACAGCCTTCAGATTTGTGTGACTTACTGCATAATCAAAATTTAGCAGATTTCTTTTAATACTCATGTGAATAACTTCACACTATTGTTTATTCAGGGTCAACTGCCACATTTTGCACCATACAGATATCTCAACTAAATCATTTTGCAATTCGTTTTTATCATATGATGACTTTACAAGATGGTAAATGAAAGCATCATCTGCAAATGATCTAAGAGGGCTATTCAGATTTTCTCTTATGTCATTAATATAGGTCAGGAATAATAGAGGGCCTACAACACTTCCTTTGGGAACGCCGGATATTACTTCTGTTTTACTCGATGACTTTCTATCTATTACTTTGAACTGTGTCCTTTCTGACAGGAAATCACAAATCCAGTCGCACAACTGAGGTGATATTCCATAGGCACGAAGTTTGGTTAAAAGACGCTTGTCAGAAATGGTGTTGGAAGCCTTCTGGAAATCTAAAAACATGGAATCAATTTGACATCCCCTGTCGGTAGCACTCATTACTTCATGAGTATAAAGAGCTAGCTGTGTTTCACAATAATGATATTTTCTGACTCTGAACTGACTATGTGTCAATAAATTGTTTTCTTCGAGGTACTTCACAATGTTCAAATACAGTATAAGTTCCAAAATCCTACTGCATATTGACGTTAGTGATACGGGCCTGTAATTCAGTGGATTACTCCTACTTCACTTTTTGGGTATTGGTGTGACTTGAGCAATTTTCCAGTCTTTAGGTATGGATCTTTCTGTGAACGAGCGGTTGTATATAATTGCTAAATATGGACCTATCATATCAGCATACTCTGAGAGGAACCTGACTGGTATTCAATCTGGACCAGAGGCCTTGCCTTTATTAAGCGATTTAAGGTGTTGTACTATTCCGAGGATATCTACTTCTTTGTTTCTCATCTTGGCAGTTGTTCTTGATTGGAATTCTGAAATATTTACTTCGCCTTCTTTGGTGAAGGAGTTTCGGAAAACCATATTTAATAACTCTGTTTTAGTGGCAGTGTGATCAGTGACTTCACCGTTGTCATCGCGCAGTGAAGGTATTGATTGCGTCTTGCCACTGGTGTACTTTATGTATGACCAGAATCTCTTGCAGTGAAGTACGCACTATCTTTCGAACTTCTGCAAAACTTTGCCAATCTTTGGGATTTTGCAATGTGGTATATATCCCTCAATTGCAGTCAATACTATCTCTTTGAAATTATTCCATGATGCGAGCAATCAAGCAATCAGTTCATATCACCTATTCACCTACCATTTGACAACCTCTAACTTTATATATAACCATAAACAAAAATCTAAAGGTATAAAGTCTGGAAATCTTGGTGGCCATTTAATTGTACTACTACTACTACTACTACTACTACTACTACAGTGAATTCAGCGATTAGGGTAAGTGTGGTTAAGATGTCATCTCACATATCCATAAAATGAGGGGCTCTATCATGCTGAAACTACATTGCAGTCCAAGGGGCCAAAGATACATCCTCAACATGTTCAATACACGAATTTTCCAAAAAAATGCAAGTAATTCTGTCCTGTCATTCACTCTTGAATGAGGAAAATAACTGGACCTATCAACATGTTACCAATGATGCTCCACCAATCACAGATAGAAAAACGATCCTGTAAATTGGTTTCCACTGTAGTGTGTGGATTTTCCTGCAACCATTGATGATTATTACTTGTGTTGTTGGATCCATTCCATGTAAACGTGGGTACCTTGGTGAATAGTATTAGTGGAAGCAAATGATGATTGTCATTTCACCAGTAACAAAATGCAAGTTGTGCAGGACTGTTGCAAATGTGATGACTGTGGACACACTGTACGTGAAATGGGTACAAGTTTTCCACATGTAACGTTCACCACACAAGTATTTGTGGGACACTGACACATGCAGAAAGTCACCATGTGCTGCTATTAGGACTAAGCTGCACCATTTCAACAAGATGCTACTGTTCCTGCAGACAATACTGAACTTCACATGCAGAAGAAAATACTGGGAGAAGCATTCCGGATGTGGAAAGGCTGCTTCTGGATGCCTTGAAGAGTATAGTGGGCAGCCAGCTGCTGAAAGTGTGTTGTGTCAGTACTAACAATGTATGTAATTTTGGATTGGAAGGGATTCTTTCTGGTTTTGGGCAACTAGCTGAAGTGGTAAAGACAGCCAGTTTCGTTTGCGAGATGAAGGTGGAGCTCACCATCTATAGCACTGCTGACAGGACAGACTGTGGTCCTTCGGTATAGAGTTGAGTGAGGGGTATGAATCAGAGGCTCAGATATTTCTGTGATCATGTAGGCTGCAGATTCTTCAACTTGCACAATAAAATGGTGGTTTTCTGGGTTCTCCTTAACACATCAAGGGTTCACTACACACATGAAGGGTAAAAGGCACTGTGTGCAGGGACTGGGTGATAAGAGGGTCTAGGGAAACTACAGAAAGGGTGTCAGTCACGGCAAACATGAAAAGATAGCCATAGCAATAACTGGTATTGTAGTTGTGAACTGTTGTAGCTGTGTTGGGAAAGAACAACATCTCTGAGTGCTAAAAGAAAGCACTGAAGCTCAAATGGAAGCTGGCTAAAGCCGGAAATAAGTTCAGCCAAAATTTTTACAAATGACCTAACTGTGTTCAGAAAGGACAGATTAAATACATTTGGCAGTGAAGTGTTTATTCCTGTCATAATTAGTTTATTTTGTAGTGAAATTGAAGTAGATAAATCGTGTGGGTAAGTATAGGTACAGGTTACACTTGATAAACAGAATAAATTAATAATTGGTTCTCTTTACTGATCCACCAACTCATATAATACAGTCGCCGAACAGTTCCACACATTTATAGTTGGTGGTGAATTCAAACTACCCTCAACATGTTGGCGAAAATCGATATTTAAAGTTGGTGGTACAAATAAAATGTCGTCCAAAATTGCACTAAATGGTTTCTCAGAAAATTATTTTGGACAATAAGCTCAGGAGCCCACTCAGAGTGTAAATGATTGCAAAAACATACTTGAGCTCTTAGCAATAAATAATCCTGAGCAAATAGGGAGCATCATGATGGATATGGGGATTAGTGACTACAAGGTCATTGTAGCAAGACTGAGTACTGTAGCATCCAAACCCACAAAAATAAACACAAAATATATCTAACAAAAAAAGCAGATAAAAATTCACTTGACGCCTTTCTAAGAGAGAGTCTCTGCTCCTTCCAATCTGACTATATAAGGGTACACCAGATGAAGTTTAAATTCAAGGATATAGTATTGATGGCAACTGAATGATACACACAAAGTAAATTAATAAGAGATGGTCCTGATCTTCCATGGTACAGGTGAGAACACTGCTGCAGAAGCAATGAAATAAGCATACCAGATTTCAAAAGAATGCAAAAACCCAAATATTTGCAAAGTTTTACAGAAGCTTGAAATGCAACATGAACTTCAGTGCAAGATGCTTTAAGTCGTTTATATGACAAAACCCTTGTTTTGAAATCTGGCAGAAAACACAATGAGATTCTGATCATTTGTAAGCACACAGAGGCAAGTCACAACCAACACCTTCACTGAATGATAACAATGGCAATGGTACTGACGTCAGTGCCATTATAGCAGAGTTACTAAACACAGTTTTCTGAAATTGCATCACCAAAGAAGATGAAGTAAATATCCCAGAATTTGAATAAAGAACGACTGTCAACATAAGTAACTTAGAAGTAGATATCTTCTTTGTAACTAAGCAACTTAAAGCACCTAGTAAAGACAAGGCCTTCAGTCCAAACACTAAACCAGTCAGGTTCCTTCCAGAATTTTCTGGTACAATAACTCCATACTTAGCAAGCGTAAAGAATCACTCGCTTGTTGAAAGATATCTACCTATAGACTGGAAAGTTGTATGTCTCACCAATACCAAAAAAGGGAAATAGGAGTAATCTGCTGAATTACAGACTAGTACCACTAATGTCTACTTGCAGCAGGATTTTTGGAAGATATACTGTGTTCAAACATTATCAGTTACCTTGAAGAAAATGATTTGCTGACAAACTGCCAACACAGATTCAGAAAGTGTCATTCTTGTGAAACACAACTGTCTCTTTACTCTCATGAAGTAATGAGTGCTATCGATGTGGGCTGTTAAACTGATCCCATATTTTTTTTTATTTCCAGAAGGCTTTTGATACCATTTCTCCATAATTCCTTCTATGGACTATTGTCTCAGTAGTGGTATTGGATTTGTGATTTACTGTCAGAAAGGTTACAGTTTGTAATACCTGATGGAAAGACATCGAGTAAAACAGAGGTAATATCTGGTGTTCCCAAGGAAGTGTTACAGGCCCTCTGCTGCTCCCGATCCACATAAACAATTTAGGATATGATCTGAGAAGACCTCTAACATTGTTTGCAGATGGTGCTGTCATTTACTGTCTGATAAAGTTATAAGACGATCAAGGCAAATTGCAAAATGATTTACACAAGATATCTGTAGGGTGCAGAAAATAGCAGTTGACTGTAAATAATGAAAAGCAAGAATTCGGTTGCATGGAAAAAATCACACAAATCTAAAGGCTGTAAATTCAACTAAATACAGGGTGTACATAAAGTCTGGGAACACTTTCAATTATTTATTGCACAATAACCAATCATTGTACATATGTCATTTTGAAGAGAAACCCTGAAAGTTTGGTAAATTGCAGATAGTCAGCGCTAGTCGCCAACATGGCAAGTTCAGGTGCAGAACAAGCTTTCTATGTGTTGGAGTACGACAAAAACAAGTGTGCTACAGCTGTTCAACGGATGTTTAGAACCAAGTATGGTAAGAAGCAACCAACAAGGAAGGACATTTACCACTGGCACAACAAATTCGTTACGATGGGTTGCTTGTGCCCGGCAAAGAGAAGCAGACATCCCAGTGCGAGTGACGTGAATGTGGAGCAGGTACGAGAGAGATGCTGGGACGGGCATGGCAAGAATTCCATTAGCATATTGGCACCTGCGGGGTCACTTATGATTCACATTTCAAATGTCTGTAAAAAATACTTTCAGAGTTTCTCTTCAAAATGCAATATGTATGACATCTGTACAATGTTTAGTTCTTGTGCAATAAATAATTGAAAGTGTTCCTGGACTTAATGTACACCCTGTACTTATGGATTGCAATTACTAAAAAGTTAAACTGGAATGATGACATAAATAATGTTGTGGGGTAAGCAAACCAAAGACTGCAATTTATTGGCAGAACATTTACGAAATGCAACAGATCTACTAAAGAGACTGCTTGCTGTATGCTTGTCTGCTCTTCTCTGGAGCATCACTGCGTGGTGTGGGATATGCATCAGACAGGATTTACGGAGGACACTGAGAAAACTCAATGGGGGCAGCCCATTTTGTATCACTGCAAAGTAGGAGAGAGGGTGCCATAGATACAGTATGCAAACTGAGGTGGCAGTCATTAAAACAAAGACGTTTTTCATTGCACCAGGTTCTTCTCATGAAATGCCTGTTACCAACTTTCTCCTCAGAGTGTGAAAACATTCTGTTGGTGTCACCCACATAGGGAAAAATGATCACCAAACTAAAATAAGAGAAATGAGTGCTTGCACAGTAGGATTTAAGTGTTTGGTTTTCCGGAGTGCTGCGTCAGAGTGGAATGGAAGAGACATAGCTTGAAGGTGGTTTGATGAAATCTCCGCCAGGAACTTAATCGTGAGTTGCTAAGTAATCATGGAAATGTCGATAATTCTGGTAAACACTCTACAGTCAGGAATTTAAAATGTCAGACAGTGCCGACTGTATTCCTCAACAGCAGCAGAAGCCGTACCACAGCACAAGCCACAAACATAATACGCATGTTCTTCATTACTGTAATGTGTGGAGTTTTAGTCAGCACATGAACATACACAGTCAACCAATGCTTCTCTCTGCTATGCTCTCAATCCCTCACACTACTTCACTCCCAACATACCGTGGACAACTGCACATTCAACGGGCTATTTTAATGGCAAAAAGAAATCTCGAGCACAGATGTTCAAAGTATTAACACAGATAGGGCTAGAATAAAATGTTAAAGAGACTGGCTAGGGTACGACGCATACATGTGTGCCACTTGTCCAAATACAAATGTACCTTTAATGTTTTCTATTTTGGGAACCATTTAAAATAGGGCATATGTCCATATGAAGTTTTTTGCTTCAAATGAGCATTCTTGTCATATCTCTGAATAAAGACCATTCTTCCTGGAACACCCTGTATACGTGGCAGAATAAGCCGAGTATCCAACAAATCTGTCTGTTCCCCCACTGGTGCTATTCTCAAAATTTTGTAGTAGACCCTCTGGTTGTAGTATTTAGAAATTATAGATGGCAACATCACTGACAAAGAAAATTTGAGTCAGGTCTTGAGCAGTGCTCAGATATCTTAATAGTTAAGGTGACTGCTTGTGAAAACCAGTAGAACCAGCTTCATGTCCTTGGCTGACAAGTTTTCAATTAGCGCAATATATTCATTTCAGTCAGAATTATAAATTAGAATTAAAAAGATAACTATGCTGGTGTTGTAGACTGTAGAGTTTTCATGTCCCTAGATATGTAAATATAATTTGATGTTCACCAACTAGGTTTTTTATTATTTCTAGAAATAGCAACATTAGGAAAGAGGACATATTGTTCACAGTAGAGCTGGTCTGCAGATATGATTAACTGGTAAGTCAGAGAGAAATGGGAGAAGCGGACAAAGCCAACAGTAGGGAAGGCAAATAGCCAACAATGCTTTAAGAGTTCTGCCAATGTTTAACAGATATATAAAGGAAACCATGTACGCATCACTTGTGTAATTAATTCTTGAATGCTGTTAAAAATGTTTGGGGTCCACTCCATGTCAGATTAAAGGAAAACACTTAAGTAATTCAGAGGCTTGCTGTTAGATTTGTCATGAGATGGTTTGAGTGGTATGCGTGTGTTACATAAATGCTCTGTGAGCACACACAGGAAATCTTGGAGATAATAAGACTACCTTTACCCAAAAAGTTTGTGAGGAAGTTTAGAGAACTAGCATTTACAAAAAGTTGCAGAACAATTTGACCACCTAGACATTAATTTAGCACAAGTGTCATGACAAAAATAATGTAATTATGGATTGTACAGAGGCATATATGAAGATGTTTCTTCCCTGTTTCATTTGCAAGTGGAACAGGAAATGAAATGACCAGCAATGGTACATATTAGCCTTGTTATGCACTGTACAGTGGAAAGCAGAATATGGATAAAGATAACATCAAAAAGTTACTGGCTAAACCATTATAAAAATCCATATAATAATAAGGTTTCTTTTTGGAGATAGAGAGAGACAGAAAGAGAGATAGATAGAGATAGAGAGAACCTTTCATTATACTAGTATGATTTCACAATTAAATTTCATCAGGAGGCGAGACGACAGAGTGAGAAACATGAGTTCTATGTTCATTCGTGCAGAGGCCACTTTCAGTAAGACACACAGTTTTGTTACACAGTTTTTTTGGTGTTTACTCTGACACTACATGGTGGAACTAATTGCTCCTTGCTATACTCCAACATGTATTAGTTACTAATTGCCTGTTGTCTGGTTAAGCAGTATTTACAAAGGCTTACTAAATTCTGAAAACCTTTTATCAGCTTCATATTTGACTACACACTGCAAAGCAGAAGTTCTGAATAGTCGACAAGAATATGTACAAAGAAGGAAAACTTGCTAACTTTTGGAGTAACCATTTTTTGAGCTAAAGCACAAATATACACAGAAAACACACCCATACATAAGAATACACACTTACACACACCTATGCCCCTGCACGGTGCTGGCTGGACGCACAAAGCTGCATTTCAGCAGGTGGCCATGGGTGTGGTGTGTGGTGTGTTGGGTGGGGTTGGCAGATGGGGAGGGAAGTGGAAGACAGGGAGAGGAGTTGAGGTGAGTTGCTTGTGGCTTGGTGGGAGGTAACCAGTTTGCCGGGCTGGGAATGAGGAAGTGAGGGGATGTGATGCACAGTTGTCGGAGATGATGGGGAGCACCACAGGATGTATGTGACATCAAGACTTGAACTTGGGAAGGGATGACAGGATGGAGGAAGGGGAAAGTGTTGGATGGAGGGTGTGGAGACTGTGGATTACCCAAGATTGAGGCCACTATGTTTATGGGAGCGTAGGGTATATAGTCCAGAGAAGCTGGTAGCAGCTGCAAGGATCCAGCTGACCTAGATTGTGACGAAGCTATTGAAATTGAGCATGTTATGGTCAGCGGCATATTGTGCCACTGGGTAGTCAACTTTGTTAATGGCAAATGTTTTGGGCTGGCCATTCAACTGGTGAAAAGCTTGTTCGTAGTCATACTGACATTAAAAAATAATTGTTCAAATGGTTCTGAGCACTATGGGACTTAACATCTGAGGTCATCAGTCCCGTAGAACTTAGAATTACTTAAACCTAACTAACCTAAGGACATCACACACATCCATGCCCGAGGCAGGATTCGAACCTGCGACCATAGTGGTCGCGCGGTTCCAGACTGAAGCGCCTATAACCGCTTGGCCACACTTGCCGACTACTGACATTAAAAACAGTACAGTATTTGCAGCAGAGTTGGTGTATGATGTGGCAGCTTTGACACTGGTCCAGCCTCTAATGAGATGGGACAAGTCTGTGACAGGACAGAAGTAGGAAGCACTGGGTGAGTGGATAAAGCAGATCTTGCACCCCAGTATTCCTCAGAGATATGATACATGTGACAAGAGGTTTGAAGTGGAGGTAGCATAGGAATGGACTAGAATGCAGTGTAGGTTGGATCGGTAACAGAACACCACTTTAGGGCAGGTGATATGAATCTTGGGTAAGATATCCCTCATTTCAGAGAATAATGGGAGATAATCAAAACCCTGACAAAGGATATGGTTCTGTTGATCCAGTCCAGGGCTGGGGAGGGGCAGGTTGTGGTGGCACTTCTCTTTAGCTGATTCTTGAGGGTGGTGGGACGATTGGGAGTGTGTGAGGATATGGAATGGGAAATCCATTTGTGGACTAGATCCTGGGGACCTAGTGACTGTCTGTGAAGGTCTTCTGGACAAGGGAATTCTCACCATTGCTAATACACAGTCCAAGGGTGGCCTGGGTGTATAGCAGGGATATTTTAGTGTGGAAGGGATGACAGTGTCGAAATGTTAGTACTGGGGGTGTTAGAGTGTTTAATGTGGACTGACATCTGGGTGGAGCCATCAGAGAGGTGGACACGAGCATCCTAGAATATGGTGTGTTGGGTTGAGAAGAACCAGATGAAGCAGATGGGAGAGGAGGTGTTGAGGTTGTGAAGGAGTGAGGATAGTTTGTCTAGGTTCTGAGCCCAGATCATGAAAGTATCATCAATGAACCTAAACCAGATAAGGCAATTGGGGTTTTGGGAGGCTAGGAAGGTTTCCTCTAGATAGCCCACAAACGGGATGGCATAGGACGATGTATTGAGGTGCCCATGACTGTACCGCACATTTGTTTGTATAACTTGCCTGAAAAGAAAAAGTACTTATGTGTCTGGGTACAGTTGGTACGGTGTATAAGGGAAGAGGCAATGGGTTTGGATTCAAGGACATTCGGAGAGGTAATGTGCAATAGTGGCAAGGTTACAGGCATGAAGGATATTGGTGGGTAGGGAGGTGGCAGCAACAATGACAAGTAGGGATCCAGGAGGAAAATCGATGGGTGGAGACAGTGGAAAGTTGGTAAAGGAAGTGGTTAGTATTTTTGATGAGGGAGGCAAAGTTCCTGGCACAAATGATTGGAGGTGTTGGTCAACAAGAGTGGAAATTATTTCACTAGGAGCACAATAGCAAACTACAATGGAGCATCCAGGATTATTGGATTTTTAGATTTGGGGAGCATGTGAAAAGTGGATGTGCAGGATGTCGTCACGATGAGACAGAAGGTGGACTCATGGTAGAGGTTCTGGGATGGGCCTATGGTTTTCAGTAAGGATTGGAGGTTATGTTGGGCATGTGGGATGTGATCACTCTGGAAGAACTTGCAGGTGAAGGAGTCAGACACCTGACAGAGGACTTCTGCCAGGTAGTCAGTGCAACTCATGACAGTTGTGGAGCCTTTGTTTGTAGGAAGGATGATTAGGTCAGGGTACGTTTCCAAGTTGGGTTTCGCTATCCTTCTTCTGCTGAAACATTAGTGGTCATAAGGGTGGATCTTGCGGTCAAATTGGATTTATGGCATTCATGAAAGGTTACAAGAGTGTGGTTTGATGGGATGGAGGTTGGGTCTCAGCTGGATGATGTTATGAATTGGGAGAGAGACAAGATTCAATATTGGGATAAGGCTGGTTTTGGATGGAAGGACTGGTGGCAAAGAAGTGTTTCCACTGTAGGGATTGGGAGAAGAATAGATATCCTTACACATCAACAACTATCCTACACCCAGTGAAACCCCTTGTCAATCCTCATGGCACTCAGGTCCAGCCTAGCTGACCTCTTCACTCTACTACATCCTACAAGACTCCAACACTCCACAAAATCCAGATATCAAATAAACCCAAAACACTGTTGTTAATGTTTCCACAAAAAGTCCCAATTCCACAATAGTTTCAATTGTGTCCAAAGGGCTTACCTTCAGCACCACACAAATTTAACTATATTCAACTTGGCAAAGACTTACACACTTTCCAACCCCGATATGGGGACATTTCTTTGCTACCAGTCAATCCAGCCAAAGCCAACCTAATTCCAACATTGAACATTGTCTCTCCCAGTTTATACCACCGTTCCAACTGAGACCCAACCCATCTCGCATCTAACCACCACGTGGTAACCTTTCAGGATTTCCTTAACTCCACCTTAGCCACACCATCCTTCCCTAGGTCCCTTCCTATGACCACTAATCTTACAGCAGAAGAAAGGAAAGCCAAACACAACCTGAAAACAGATCCTGACCTAATCGTCCTCCATGCAGAGAACGGCTCCAGCACTATCATGATGGGTTGCACTGCATACCTGACACAAGGTCTCCACCAACTGTAAGATACCTCCAACTACAAGCTCTGTGAGAATGATCCCATCCCAGAAGTCCAACATAGCCTCCAATCAGTACTGAAATCCACAGGACCTTCTCAGAAGCTCTCTCCTAAGTCCATCACCTTTCTCATCCCAATAACGTCCTGCACACCCACCTTCTAAATGCTCCCCAAATCCACAAACTGAATGATCCTGGACACCCCACAGCAGTTAGCTACTGTGCTCTTAGAAAATAATGAGATGTGGACTATGGGGAAACTGATATAAAAGAATCGATGCCCTGAGATGTGGTGCTACACAAGAATGTTGAAAATTAGGTGCACTGATAAGGAATGAGGCAACGAAAGGAATATGTGGAAACCACTGACAAGAAGAAGACACATTATGATAGGACATCTGTTAAGATGTCAGGGAATGACTTCCATTGTACTAGAGGGATCTGCACAGGGAAAAAACTATAGGGGAAGACAGAGATTGAAATACATCCATCTAATAATTGAGGACAAAGGTTGCAATTACTATTCTAATATGAAAAGGTTAGCATAGGAGAGGACTCTGTGGCAGGTCCCATCGAACCAGTCAGAAGACTGATGCTTCAAATAATAATTACCACTCTTGTTCACCAAAGTCTAAAACCAATTGCCAGAAACCTAGCTTCCTACATCAAAGGTAATAACTACTTCCTTTCCAGACTTTTCACCATCCCCACCCATCAATTTTCCTCCTGGATCTCCACTTGTCACTGCTGATGCCACCTCTCCATTCACCACCATCCCTCATGCCTGTAGCCTTGCCATTATCAAACACTACTTCTCCAAACATCCTTGACTCCAAACCCATAACCTCATTCCTTATACACCTTACCAACTATATCCAAGACATACGAATACTTTTCCTTTGAAGGAAAGGTATACAAACAAATAATATACATAGCCACAGGCACCCATTAGCATCTTTCTGTGACATCCTGTTTGTGGGCATTGTAAAGGAAACCTTCCTAGCCTCCCAAAGCTCCAAATCCTTGCTCAGCTTCAATTTCATTGATGATATCTTCATGATCTGGACTCAGGGCCTAGACCCCATACCTTCACAATCTCACAACACCTTCTCCCCATTCGGTTCAACTTGGTCTCCTCAACCCAACACGCCACCTTTCTGGATGTTGGTCTCCACCTTTCTGATAGATCCATCCAGGCCTTGGACCACATTAAACCCCTTCTAACCACCCCTAGTACCTACATTTTGACAGTTGCCATCCCTTTTACACCTAAAAATTACTCCCATACAGCCAAGCCACTCGTGAACATTTATCTGTGGTGACAAAAACTCTCTTGCCCAATAAGATGACAGCCTCACAACGCTTCCACAGACATGAACTACCCTTGAAGCTAGTCCACAAACACATTTGCCATGCCACATCCTCAGGCATTCAGTGTCGTCCCCCCCCCCCCCCCCCCTCTCTCTCTCTCTCTCTCTCTCTCTCTCTCTCTCTCTCTCTCTCTCTCTCTCTCTCTCTCTCTCTCAAGAATCAATTACACAGGAATGCCACCCTTGTCACCCAGTATCACCTGGACTGGAACAATTGAAACATAGATTTCATCATGGCTTTGATTATATTTCATCATGCCCTAAAAAGTGGACATCCTACCCAAGATCTGTACCACTCCTCCCAAAATTGAGTTCCACTGCCCACCCTGTGTGCTAATGACTGTGCAGTTGAGCGCCCCATAATCCAAACATCATCATTGTCGTCGTCGTCATCATCAACACCACCACCACCACCACCACCACCACCACCACCACCACCACCACCATCACCCACCCCAACATACACTACGTCCTTGTCCACCCTTATGCCACAGGGATCATATACTTTGGAAAGGCCAAGGTGCAAGACCTGCCCAATCCGCCCACCCAATACTTCCTACTGCAATCATGTTACAGGCCTGTCCTACCCTATCAGAGGCTGGGCCAACTATGAAAACAGCAATGCCACATGCCAACTCTTTTGCAAGCACTGCACGTCTTTTAATGTCATTATCACCACCGACCCTTATCCATCAGGATGAATGGCCATTGCCAAACTTTTACCACAAACGAAATTGACCACCTAGTAGCACTAAACGCAGCTGCGCATAACAAAAATGGTTCAAATGGCTCTGAGCACTATGCAACTTAACTGCTGAGGTCATCAGTCGCCTAGAACTTAGAACTAATTAAACCTGACTAACCTAAGGACATCACACACATCCATGCCTGAGGCAGGAATCAAACCTGGAACCGTGGCGGTCGCTCGGTTCCAGATTGTAGTGCCTAGAACCGCACGGCCACTCTGGCCGGCACGCATAACAAGCTCAATTTCAATTGATTCTTCACAAAAAGGGCAACCTGGAGCCTTCCCTCCACTATCAGCTTTTCTTAACTGTGTAGGTGGCAGCTGTCATTGTAACACGTCCTTCACTCCTAATCTCAATATCCGGTAATCCACGATGTCCACACCCTCCATCCAAATTTCCCTGTCCTTCATCCAATCACCCCTCCCAAATTCAAATCCCAAAGTCACCTTCAGCATGTGCTGCTCTCCACTAACTCTCTCAACTTGTGTTTCACCTGCCTAGTCTGTGCTCCTGCCATGTCTCCCTCCCTCATTCCTAGCTGCCAAACTTGCTACCTCCTGCTGAGCCACTCACTAGTCACTCACCCCAACCACTCTTCCTGTTTTCTACCCCCCCCCTCCCCCCCCCCCCTCTCTCTCTCTCTCTCTCTCTCTCTCTCCTCCCCCCCCCCCCCCTTCACCCACCTCAACCTCAAATTACACAATGCCCACCACAACGCAGACCACTTGCCGAAATGCAGCACTGAGTGTCCAGCCAGCGCCATGTATGGGAATATGCATTTGAATGCACTAAGTGTTAGTGTGTTTTCTGTGTGTATTTCTACTCTCGATCAGAAAAGGAATACTCCCTAAGGCTAGTAACTTTCCTTTCTTTATCAGTGTGCCTGTCAACAACTCAGTGCCACTGCTTTCAGTGAATGGCATATTTTAATTCAAAAGAATTTACATTCTCTCAGAACTTCCCTACAAATTTATGGCAGCATACTGCCTGTGTTAATATAACAAATTGTGCCCAATGATAAACCCCTCAAGGAACAGGATATGTCAAAATGCCTTAGTAAAAAATGATATCCATGATGCACAGCCCACCTGCTATCAAGCTATGGATAGCACGTGGATTATTAAACACAATGCACCAGCTTGCAGAATCTACAATCCCACGTATCTCTTAATCAGTCCACTGCTGTGGCCGCCCTGGGTACTGCCTGCACTGAGGTTGACCGCTCACCTGTGGTAGAGTGGAAGATCATTCCAAAGTCTGGCAGGCAGTGAAAGACTTTCCAAGTGGCTGATCGTAGGGGCTCCCCGGTTCATCTGACGAACAGATTTCAGGCATTAACTGTGACTGACGAAGTCTCCGAGCCGGATGCAGTCATTCACACTCCTCCAGGGGAAGCTTCTCGCCCCACAAGATCTAGGCATTCACAGAGGGTAGGTTATCTGGTAGTTGGGAGCTCCAACGTTATGTGCATAGTGGGGACCCTTAGGAACATGTCTGCCAAGGAGGGGAAGGAAGCCAGTGGGCATTCTGTGTGCATAGCTGGCGGAGTCATTTCAGATACCATGAACAGTACAGAGTGCAGCCAACTGCAGGTGGTGGCTCATGTTAGTACCAGTGACGTGTGTTGCTTTGGATCGGAGGAGATTCTCTCTGGTTTCGGGCAGCTAGCGGAAATGGTAAAGACTGCCAGTCTTGCTTTCGAGATTAAGGCAGAGCTCACCATCTGCAACATTTTTGATAGAACTAACTGTGGTCCTTTGGTGCAGAGCCGAGTGGAGGATCTGAACCAGACGTGAGCGTGTAGGCTGCAGATTCCTTGACTTGCACCATTGGGTGGTGGGTTTCCGGGTTCTGCTTAATAGGTCAAGAGTCCACTACACATAGGAAGCAGCTACACAGGTAGCGGGGGCTGTGTGGAAGAGACTGGGCAGATTTTTAGGTTAGAGAGTCTCACGAAACCACAGAACGGGCGTCTGTCTAAAAGGTGGCATATAAAACACAGTAAGGTAGTTGTAGAAACAATATGTATTGTAGTTGTAAATTGTCATGGTTGCATTGAGAAAGAATCAGAGCTCCAAGCCCTAATAGAAAACACTGAAGCTCAAATAGTTAATAGGTACGGAAAGCTGGCTAAAGCCAGAAGTAAGTTCAGCTGTAATCTTTTCAAACGACCTAACAGTGTTCAGAAAGGATAGACTGAATACAGTTGGTGGAGGAGTATTTATGGCTTTCAGAAACAGTTAACCTTGTAGTAAAATTGAAGTATATTTTTGCTGTGAAATAGTATGGGTAGAGGTTATACTTGACAATCAGGACTAAACTATTGTTTGGATCATTTTAATGACACCCCCCCCCCTGCCCCCTTGACTCAGAAGATATAGTTGTTGAAAATTTCAAAGAAAACTTGAGTGTCATTTCAAATCGTACAATTATAGTTGATGAGGACTTCAATCTACCCTCGATCTCCTGGAAAAATTATATGTTTTTAAAGCTGGTGGCAGGCATAAAACGTCATCCGAAATTGTACTGAAAGCTTTACCAGAAAATTATTTTGAACAATTAGTACATGAAACCCCTCAAAGTGTAAATGGTTGCAAAAGCATACTTGATCTCTTAGCAACAAATAGTCCTCGACAAATAGAAAGTATCACGATGGTTACAGGGATTAGCGACTACAAGGCAGTTGCTGCTAGGCTGAATACCATAACACCCTCATAAAAACAAGCAAAGTACATCTATTTAAAATGAAAAAAAAACCTGATAAAAATGCTCTTAACGCCTTTTTAAGAGACAGTCTCCACACATTCCGTTCTAATCATGTAAGTGTAGAAAAGCTGTGCAATGATTTCAAAGAGATAGTATCGACGGCAAATGAGAGATACATACCACATAAATTAATAAGTGATGGTACTGATCCCCCATGGTACACAATGAGTCAAATTGCTGTTAAGCAACCAAAAAAGCATAACAAATTTAAAAGAATGCACAATCCCCACGATTGGCAAAGTTTTGCAGAATTTCAAAATATAGCATGTGCTTCAATACAAGATGCTTTTAATAATTTCCATAATGAAACTCTGTCGCAGAATTTGGCAGAATACTCAAAGAGGTTCTGGTCATACATAAAGCTCACCAATGGCAAGACGCAATCAATACCTTCACTGTGCGATAACAACGGTGAAGTCACTGATGACAGTGCCACTAAAGCAGAGTTATTAAACACGGTAGTCAGTAACTCCTTCACCAAAGTAGATGACGTAAATATTTCAGAATTCCAAGATAAGAAACATAGAAGAAGATATCCTCGGCATAGCACAGCAGCTTAAATCACTTAATAAAGGCAAGGCCTCTGGTCCAGACTGTATACCAGTCAGGTTCCTCTCAGAATATACTGATACTATATGTCCATATTTAGCAATTATATACAACTGCTCATTCACAGAAAGATCCATACCTAAAGACTGGAAAATTGCTCAAGTCACACCAATACCCAAAAAGTGAAGTAGGAGTAATACGCTGAATTACAAGCCCACAGTATGCAGTAGGGTTTCGGAACATTACTGAATTTGAACATTGTGAAGTACCTAAAAGAAAACGATTTATTGACACAGGGTCAGCACAGATTCAGAAAATGTTGTTCTTGGGAAAGACAACTAGCTCTTTATACTCATAAAGTAATAAGTGCTATCAACAGGGGATGTCAAATTGATTCCAAATTTTTAGATTTCCAAAAGGCTTTCGACACCGTTCCTCACAAGTGTCTTTTAACCAAACTGCGTGCCTACGAAATATCACCTCAGTTGTATGACTGAATTCGTGATTTCCTATCAGAAAGGACACAGTTCATAGTAATAGATGGAAAGCCATTGAGTAAAACAGAAGTAATACTCGGTGTTCCCAAATAGGAGACAATCTGAGTAGCCCTCTTAGATTATTTGCAGATGATGCTTTCATTTACCATCTTGTAAAGTCATCAGACGATCAACACGAATTGCAAAATGATTTAGATGGGATATCTGTATGGCGCAAAATGTGGCAGTTGACCCTGAATGAAGAATAGTGTGAAGTTATTCACATGAGTACTAAAAGAAATCTGCAAAATTTTTTATTATGCAATAAGTCACAAATCTGAAGACTGTATAACCTAAATTGGAACAATCACATAGATAATGTTGCAGGTAGAGCAAAACAAATACTGTGATTCATTGACACAACACTTAGAAGGTTCAACAGATCTACTGAGGAGACTGCTCACACTACACTTGTCCGCCCCATTCTGGGGTATTGCTGAATGGTGTGGGATCCACATCAGGTGGGTTTGATAGTTGACATCGAAAAAGTTCAAAGAAGGGCAGCTCGTTTTGTATTATCATGAAATAGGAGAGATAGTGCCACAGACATGATACATGAACTGGAGTGGCAATCATTAAAACAAAGGTGTTTTTTGTTACGATGGGATCTTCTCATGAAATTTCAATCCAATTGCGAAAACATTCTGTTGACACCCACCAACATAGAGAGAAATGTTCATCACGATAAAATAAGATAAATTTGGGCTCACACAGAAAAATTTAAGTGCTCGTTTTTCCCATGCACCATTCGAGAGAGGAACGGTAGAGAGACAGCTTGAAGGTGGTTCATCGAACTCCCTGCCAGGCACATTAATGTGAACACCAGAATAATCACGTAGATGTAGAACAAATTACACCAGTTAGCAGAATTTACATATCTAAATGTCAGTGGCACCATCCAGCATTAGGGGATTTGTCAGGCCACAGGTTCTTACAGACACCAAACTTATACCCTGTCCCTGTGCTGAGTGTGGAGGTAAGAGTTGTCATTTGGCAGCAACTCTTCACAAGTGTGACATGCACACACATTCTTCTCCACAGACCTCAGCACCCTCTATCAGCACTCAGTACAAGCAATATCATCATCTGGGATCTGCACGAAGAATTACCTAGTGGGATTTGGCATAGAGCAAATTTCAATGTACAGAGTGGAGAATAAATCAGTTGTCAAAAATGCATTTCTTCAGTAAAATTAAGCAAATGAAAATACTAATTTATCATCAGCACAGAAATACGATGCAGAGTTAAGTGAACCTACAAAAAATGCCCAAAATTGTTTACATGTTCTTCCATGCAAACGTTGCATCTTCTCAATATCAAATTACAAATTTTGTCACAAAACTTGCTGGACTGTAGGTTTTAAAATTCTGGTTGTATTCATTCCTTCAAATGCTCAACAGCACACATTTTGGCGGAATGAACCTAATTTTTTGGCATACCTCAGACTAAAAAATGCACAGCTGTGATATCTGGGGACTGTGAAAGGTCATTCAATAATGCCCATTTGCCAATCCACTCATCAAAGTTTACATTTAGAAAGTCTCTCACAATTGCTATATAATGTGAGAGTGTTCCATGTTGATATGACAACAACTTTTCCTTAACCATCTACTGATGTTCAAAAAATGGACTATTTTCCGGATCTAACAACAGCTTTTGAAGCGTATCTAGGTAATTTACAAAATCAGCAGTACCTTTAAAAAAATAAGACTTGGATCAGCTCACTGCTGAAAACCCCTGCCAATACACTCAAGCCAGGAGAATTTAACTCTCTCTCCTTCACCAAATGGGGATTCGTAGAATCCCTGTGGATATGGTTGTATCTGTTCACTCTGCCATACATCTTAAATGTCACATCAATGTTTAAAGGTAGGGTTTTGTAAAACTTGGGATCAGCTTCTTGTGTGGATTGTGTTCAACTCACAAAATTCCACTTGCCTGTCCAGATCATCTTCATTTAGGCCCTGAAGTAAAGCGATCCTATATGGTCACAACAACAGGTTTTTTTTCTGAATCATTCATACTATTTCTTGCTATTCCATACTCACCGAATACTTTTTTTTTTTTTTTTTTTTTTTTTAAATTTAGTAGGTGACTGCAGAAAACACTGAGCAATAACATTAAGATTCTCACTTGCAGTAACATACTTTGTCCTGCCTGGATGAGGAAGTTCAGCTACCGACCAAATCTCTTCAAATGTTAAATTTAATCTGCGAATACATTGTCGAGTGCAGGTTGGATGTACAGAAAACAAATCACAAACTCGCTGTAATTATAGTAATGTTTTCACCATGTTAGCAAAACAAACATTGTTCTATAGTTATCTTTCCATTCATAAGAGACCACAAACAACATAACCTCAAAGTGCTAGAGTCATATGACTTATTGGCACTACACACTACTCAAGTCCAAACCAGATTACCACTATGATAGGCAAAACAATGTCTAAGGACTGCCAGCAACAACTGACTTATGATCTCTATATCTGGGATCGAAGTCTTAGCTGTTCTGCTGTTTCATGAATTAAGGTCCTTCAGATCCATTCAGGAAACGAATTCAGCATCTTTAATGAGAGTTGCACAAGACCTTGAGAGATATGGAGCAGATGACACACATTTGTACTATGGAGCTCTTCATCTGATCCAACTTCCAATGCATAAAGAAATGCAGCAAAATGAGACACTCAGTGTAGCAGCACTAGGGCCTCCATGCAGTACACAGCTACAGTTTAGCCAACTTGTTCATTTAAACATGGAAAATTTCCTACAGTTGAATGGCTGGCTTGCTGCTCCTTAAGAAAATGATAATGTAGCCCCAATCAAAAGGACAGGCGCTTGAGGTTCTCAGGCAATACTGCGAACTGGGGGTGCAGGCCAACAGGCAGTTACCATATTTCCAAAAAGTGTATCAAAGTGTAGCATGTTACTACAGATTCAAGCACACAGATTAGGTTCTCTAGTATGCCACTGATCCAAAAAGTTTTAGAGTGATAAGACCTAGTACAATGACATGGGTGGCAAGTGTTTATCAAAGACAAAGGTAATGCCAGTGTGACAGGACCAGCAGACAGTAATCTGAGACTGTTCACTGACGGTGCTGCTGTGTATGAGAAAGTATCGTCGTTGAGTGACTGGGGAGATTCAGGGTGACTTGGACAGAATTTCCATTTGGAAAAATGAATGGCAGGTTATTTGAAATGTGGACTGATGTAACCCACTCCACCACGCCCTCCCAAATTATGAATATGTACCACGGAAAATTATATAAGTGGCAGACACATGCCTGCAACACTCAAAGACAGTATTAATGGTGTGCTACTTCACTAGACGAGTCTTCACACCACTCTGTGTTACAATATGAAATATAATGTTATTAATAATGGAAACAGGAGATATCAGATGGCTAAGAGTGAACAAAAATTCTTTTAAAACACAGAAATGTGCCTGTTCCACCACAATTAAGGCCTTTTAGCTCTGAGACTCTGTGTTTGTGTACAATCAACATTTAAAGGACTGCAGAAGCCCACGTCACTGAAGAAACAATAGCATGTAACAGACATTAACAGACTTTTTTTTTTACATATGGCAACACTGAGTGGTAGGGGGAGATCCCCTGATGAGAGGAAACATTGCAGAAACATGGTAGTATATAAACTCACACTGTAGTGTCCAGTTAAGTGAAAGATGTCGATAAGAAATTCCACTAAGTGCAACCCACATGCTGTGATTCGCTTCCTAATCACAAAAGGAGTAACACTTACCAAAATTTTTTCAAATATCAATATTGTTTATGGAGAGATTGCTACGAGCAGAATAAGTGAGCACTGAAATTTTTTCACATGTCAATATTGTTTACAGAGGGGGTGCTATGAACAGAATGTGTGGGTTTATGTGGTATAGAGAGTTTAGTTGAAGCAGAACAGATGTTCATGATGAACAGTAGTCGAAGACCTACAATTCTGACTGATGAGTTACTGCAAAAAGTCAAGGAAACGGTCGGTGAAGCCCACCAATTGACAATGGATGAAATTTCTGCAATGTTCCCACAACTCTCCAGAACACACTTCCTGACACTCTCACAGTAATGATGAAATACTGGATACTATGCACAAGCTGGTCTCAAAACAGCTGACAGAGCAGAACAAGAAAAACTGGGTCAATTGTGCCCTTGAATTTCTTGAGTGACCTGAATTGGAAGGTGAGAATTTTGTGAGCTTTACTGTGACTGGAGATGAAATATGGATAGGACATGACACACCTGAGACCAAAAGACAGTTGTCAGAGTGGCATCACATCAATCAGCCAAAAAATTCAAGGCCACAATTTTGAGCAAAAAAGTCATGGCCTTAATGTTCTGGGACCGAAAAGGGATAATTTTGGTCGAATTTATGCCTCAAGGGGATATCGTCAATGTACAACAATAGTGTGACATCCTAAAAAAAAGTCAAAAGGAGCATTCAAAACAAGAAGAGAGGAATGCTGATGAGAGGAGTGTGCTTATTGCACAACACCCATCCTCACATGGCCTTAGCCACCACAGCACTCTTGGACTCATTTGGCTGGCATGTTTTGAACAACCTCCCATATTCCCTTGACTTGGCACCTTTAGATTACCACTTTTTTTTTACCATCCTAAAGGAACACGAGTCGTTTTAAATTTTCAACCAATTACCCGATGCAAAACGAGGTTCTGAAATGGGGGAAGGAGCTGGCAGGAGAGTTATATGAGGAGGGCATATAGAAGTTTGTGAAACAGCCTACCATATCCACTGAATGGGATATCAATTATGTGGAAAAAGAGTCAACAAGTGTATCAACAAATCCTGTAATTTTTGTCAAATGCACTTTTTCTAAAAACAAATACAAAAATCTAGAACACTTACTTTCTGAACATGTTTCATAGAAAATATTATTGGGAAGACAGCCTCAGTTTTTGCTATATAATTTACTTCAGCTCTGAAAACAACTGCCCAAATGATAACTGAGCGAGGTGGCGCAGTGGTTAGCACACTGGACTCACATTCGGGAGAATGACTGTTCAATCCCATGTCCGGCCATCCTGTTTTAGGTTTTCTGTGCCTTCCCTAAATCATTCCAGGCAAATGCTGGGATGGTGCCTTTGAAAGGGCACGGCCAACTTCCTTCCCCGTCCTTCCCTAATCCGATGAGACCGATGACCTCGCTGTCTGGTCTCCTCCCCCAGAACAACCCAACCAACCCAAATGATAAACTTAATGTTTCATCACATACTTACAGCCAAACTCATTTAAACACCATATGTATCTGTGAATGTACTGGCAAGGCTACAGCTACATTGTAGTGTAGTACAACTGAGGGGTCAGAGCACTGTAGTGATCAGATAGAGCAAAGCAGATGAAACAAATCAGTGCTTACTGTGAGTTTACACTTTTCTTTTCCAAACAATGTACACCAATCACATGCCATGGATCTAGAAATCCTGTTTGGCTCTGGACAGAGTTTCCAAAGCCACAATGATTAGCAGGGCAGCAGATCTGGCAAATGAGGCAGATATGCTAAGATTTAATAGGCTAAGTACATATAAAGAGTCACAGTTTCTTCACTGGTGTGAACTGGCACACTGTCATGCAGCAGTCACACATTTTTTTGTAATCTCCCTTTTTTCTTCTGTTTGATCTCAGGCTGCATCCCGGTGAGAAAAGTTTGGTAATAGAGGGCCATAATGACCTCTTATTTCCTCAAAAATCCCCCAGTCCTCTGGAAGAGGACAGTACCTCTGCATTCTTTGGCAGGGGAAATTCTTTTTCCACTGTTGGCGACTTTCATTCATTTATGTGTAATAATGATGATATGAACATTTGTTCATTGGGGTCCAATGGCTGAAAAACATGTCTTCTTGCACATTCTCAACATTTCCAATGCAGATATTGTACTGGTCCCTTTGAATGGGTGTTAAAAAATGAGAAATCTATTGTAGCAATACTCTTGTCATGTGCAATGTTTTGTGCAGGATTTTGGACACTGATTCTGCATTAATATCAACCTTTCTCAGATTTGTTAGGTGGTAATGCACCTACGACAACTCAAAAGTCTCCTTCTCTGCTATGACCTACATTTCCTCTGTTAGAGATGGTCTTCCACGTCTTGGTGTGCTTTTCAGATCTGTGTGACCATACTGAAACAACTTTATCCCTTCTCAAACAATGGAAAATCCTGGATGAAATGTAACAATATTGTGAGAAGAAAAGTTGCTACTCACCATATAGCAAAGATGCTGAGTCGCAGATAGACACAACAAAAAGATTTTCACACTTAAAGCTTTTGGCTAAAGGCCACACACACACTCTTGCAAACGCCACTGTCACACACGTGACTGCAGTCTCAAGCAATTGAAATCACACTGCGAGTAGCAGCAACAGTGCATGATGGGAGTGGCGACTGGCTGGGGAAAAGGAGGCATTCCTGTTACGTTCCCGTAACGCTCCTGCCCTCAAACTTCATTAGTCGCTGTCATCACCCATCCAGCCCCTTCCCTGCTCCAATTCCAGCATTACACAGCTGTCATTACACCACCACACCCAGTCTTATTTCTATTTATCTCCATTTCTCTCCTCCTCTGCTAGCTAATCTCCCCCCCCCCCCTCCCCACCACCACTCACCTGCCCACCACCAAAAATTCACCACTTCACTGTCTACCATCCTCACCATACTATCCCTCCCCCTCCCTGTCCCCATCCCAGCCTCCTCCTTTCCCCCACCCTGTCACCACTCCCAACATGCACTAGTGCTGCTGCTTGCAGTGTGGTTTCCATTGGCTGAGACTGCAGTCGTGTGTGTAAGTTGCATTTGTGTGAGTGTGTGTGCGTATGTGTGTGTCTATTGTTGACAAAGGCTGTTGGCCAAAAGCTTTAAGTGTGAAAACCTTTTTGTTGTGCCTATCTGCGACTCAGCATCTCCTCTAGATGGTGTGTAGCAACTTTCCTTTGCATAATATTATCCACTTTTCCACACTCTCATATGTTGGTTTATTATCCCATCCACAAGCACTATTTAATCCTGAATTTCCTACACTGAGTTCCTTTAAAAATGCAAATGATGAAGCACTGCCTATGCTGCCACATTACTCAGAACAACCATCTTGCTTCTTTCCAGTACAGCGATGTCAACATACGACACAACTAAAAAGCAATTGAACAAACAACTCTTACGCAGGTACATTCAAATATTCACATTATTTCTTGACAAACATTAAATTTATGAACTCCACTACTCATGTGCAGAACAGCTCTCCCTGCTGACTGTGATATTTCGGTGGTCTTACAGTATGTTCGTCACACACTGCTGTGGCATTCTGTTGTCCCACCATACTCGCACACACAAAGTGGCACAACATTGGTTGACCAACTATCACTTTTCCTGATTCTTCGTATATTGCACTGCTTTAATCTGGGACTATCAGTTGTGTAAAGAGGTTATTGAGAAGGTTACACAAATCACGGTGAAAAGAACCAGATCAATTGAACTCCATAACTGGTATGAGACACAAGAAAGTGGGACAAAAAATGGCTCTGAGCACTATGGGACTTAACATCTGTGGTCATCAGTCCCCTAGAACTTAGAACTACTTAAACCTAACTAACCTATGGACATCACACACATCCATGCCCATGGCAGGATTCGAACCTGCGACTGTAGCAGTCACGCGGTTCCAGGCTGAAGCGCCTAGAACCACACGGCCACACCAGCCGGCAAACTGGGACAATATGGAATCTTGCCAATATGTTTCTGAACTGCTCCCAGGTATCTGAGAAAGAAATAAACTGGGTTATATGAATACAAGTACTGGCATGATCCAGTGCATAAAGGAACATGGATAATGATATCTCTATCGGTATATAACCTGGAAAAGACAATCAGACAGATTTAAATGTGGAGACGTCAATAAACCAGATCATGTGGTACTGCAGTGTCATTTAAACAATAATATGAGAAGCAAAAATATTGTAGACATGGGTCTTTGTCATGAATTAAGACCCCTTCATTTCTGGGCAACTATAAACAAGAACGACAATCTAATATATCCCACAAGATTCTGCCAAGGTTCAGGGCACAGTTCAAGACAAATAGCTGAAGTGTCGAACGCTTATAACATTATCACTATTGTTTACAGACAGAGAGGGAGAGAGAGAGAGAGAGAGAGAGAGAGAGAGAGAGAGAGAGAGTGCAAAGGAAGCATTATGGAGAGTCATAAGGTCAGCTCACCACTCTCCTAGCTGTCAGCTTTCTTGGCCTTCTTCTCACTCAAGTAGCTCAACAACTGGTATCACAGGGCCACATGCACCAGATTCCAGTCCTCCCACAAAGGGAAAAATTCCAGGCAGTCCAAGAATGAAATCCTGGTCCTCTACATAGCAGCCAGACATGCTGACCACTGGGTTATGGAGGAAGACGTTACAACTTCAGACACCATTAAATACACAATATTGTCACATAATATAATGAACACATCTATTAAACAGCTGTTTCCACTCTCCTCTTATAGACCAAGGAACCAAAACGTTATGAGCATTACGAATACTTACGATGGATACCGGCTGATAGCAAAGCGGGTGCGTGATGCAGTAAGGAAAGTATATAAGTAGAGCAGAGAATAATAGAGAGGCATTCATGCTATGATTTGGACTGCAAATGGAGAAATGCACTGAAAAAACCGATTTTGACAAAGGTCACATTGTTGTGGCCTAGCACATGTGATAGAGCATCACAGAAACAGAAATCTGGTTGGTTGTCTGTGCACTACTATCAGGAGCATCTATGTACAGTGGTTGAAGGACAATGGAACCATGAGCGCATGATTAGATGTTGGGCGTCCAAGATCTAATTACAGAAAGTGGGAGCTAGGGGCTTGCCTGCTCTGTAAAGCAGGAGAGGCAGTGATATATGGCAGACATGACAACAGGGTACAATTGGTGGGTGCACAAATGTTTCGGAGCAACCCACTCAGTGCACACTGTTGAACTTCTGCTATGGAAGACTCCTACGAGATCCTCTGTTAAGTCAACAATATTGTCAATGAGTCCAGTGACCATGGGATCATTGAGTTTGGAGCCTAGATCATTGGAAACATGTCATCTAGTCAGATGAATCACATTTCTTGTTACTTTAGGTTGATAATCTTGTCCAGACACACCATCATCCACGGGGACACTCACCCAGATTTCCATGAGACCTGTGCTAGTAAACGAAGGCAGCACGACAGATGTGAACTATATGAACATTACTGTGGATAATATGCATGTATTCATGCTTAATGTCTTCCCCAAAGGTAATGCCAGCTTCCAACAGAAAAAATGTCAATGTCACAAGGCCAGAAACATGCTACTTTGGTTTAAGGAAACATGCTCATGTCATGGCCATCAAATTTGCCTGATCTGAACCCAATTGTGCATACCTGGGGCATTAGTGGATGTCAGCTCTATGCCCTAAAGCTCCTAAAACTGCTGGCCCACAACATAGGAATTATGTGACCTGTGCCTATACATCTGGTACTGCATACCACAAAAAACCAACCAAGAATTTGTAGAACCCATGTCAAGCTTAATCATTGCAGTACTGTATTCCAAAGTGGACTAATACACTATTAAGCAGGTAGTCATAATGTTCAGGTCATTAGCATGCATTGTATTTTTGTTTGTAACTGGAATTAATATGTTATTTATTGTTAGTACAGGCAGACTCAATTGGTGTATAATACACTGTGTGTACTACATAATTTTCATTTAAAACTGCATATCACAAAACAAAAAATTGGCAATTACAGTTTTAGAAAATACACTGAAGTGCAAAAGACACTGGTATAGGCATGCATATTCAAATGCAGAGATATATAAACAGGCAGAATATGATGTTGCATTCAGTAACACCTATATAAGACAACAAGTGTCTGGTGCAGTTCTTAGATCGGCTACTGCTGCTACAATGGCTGGTTATCAAGATTTAAGGAAGTTTGAAGTTGGTGTTACAGTCGGTGCACCAGCGATTGGATACAGCATCTTCAGGATTGTGATGAAGTGGGGATTTTCCTCTTTGACCATTTCACAAGTGTACCGTGAATAATAGGAATCTGGTAAAACATCAAATCTCCGATATTGCTGCAGCCAGAAAAAGATCCTGCAAGAATGGGACCAACGATGACTGAAGAAAATCTTTCAAAATGATAAAAGTGCAACTCTTCTGCAAATTGCTGCAGATTTAAATGCTGGGTCATCAGCAGGAGTGACAGTGTGCAAACAATTCAATGAAACATCATCAATATGGGCTTTCACAGCCGAAGGCTCACCTGTATACCCTCAATGACTGCATGGTGCAAAACTTCACGCCTTGCCTGGGCATATCAACAGTGACATTGGACTGTTGATGACTGGAAACATGGTGCCTGCCCAGATGAGTCTCATTTCAAATCGTATCGAGTGGATGGACGTGTACGGGTATGGAGACAACCTCATGAATCCATGGACCCTGCATATCAGCAGGGGACTGTTCAAGCTGGTGAAGGCTCTTTAATGGTGTGGGGCATGTGCAGCTGGAGTGATATGGGACCCCTGAAACATCTAGGTATGACTCGTGACAGGTGACACGTACATAAGCATCCTGTTGATCACCTGCATCCATCCATGTCCACTGTGCGTTACGACGGACTTGGGCAATTCCATCAGGACAATGCGACACCCCACATATTCAGAATTGGTACAGAGTGGCTCCAGGAACACTCTTCTGAGTTTAAACACTTCCGCTGGACACCAAACTCCCACAGACACAAATGTTATTGAGTGTATCTAGGATGCCTGGGAATGTGCTGTTCAGAAGATATCTCCATTCCCTCATACTCCTACGGATTTATGGACAGCGCTGCAGGATTCATGGTGTCAGTTCCCTCCAGCACTACTTCAGACATTAGTCGAGTCCATGGCACATCGTGCTGCGGCACTTCTGTGTGCTCACAGGAGCCCTACATGGTATTGGGCAGTTGTACCAGTTTCTTTGGCTCTTCAGTGTAGAAATCCCAAACAGTTTGTATACATGGTGCTGTAAATCAATTTTATAAAGGCCAATGCAGAATCAATCATTAGTAAAGTTTAAGTTAGAATTAATTTGCCAACTGGTAAGAGTTTTGTACATATTGTGCTTGGGGCATAAGATTTTATTTTATTTCAATTTTTGTGATTTTCTCTATATTTTTTCTCTTTTATTACTACTGCAATAAATGAGTAACATTTATAAATATACTACCATTGTCCTGTTATGATAAAGAAAGATGTGTTTACACAATTTCTCACCAATAGTTAGGGAACAGGAGGTGTAAACTGCTAAGTTTCAATACATGTACTAAAAAAAAATGTAACCACATGCAAATTTCTATAGAGCAGGCTGACTCTCACAGCACCTAACACAGTAACAAATGCAACACTTATGTCTGTACACTGGACTTTGCATTTTGAGTCCAGCATGCAATGTAAAGGACCACAAGAGAAGAGGGACAACAACACTATGACAGTGGTGGCAGCTGAAAGGCCCAAGCCATTGCAATGTCTTCCGGTCAACATAAGAGGCAACTTGTTTGGTGGACAGCAGAAAACCTCACAAAATTTTGGAGTGCAAGAGCACAAAAATAGATAATACTTCAGGAAAATATGAGAGAGCCAATACAAAAGTTCTGATTTCGTATATGTGTTCGCTGACAGTTATCACAGATTGGCATAATTTGCAGCTAAGTCTGACTATTCAGCAATGCACGCATATTGTGTTCCTTCAACCTCTCCAGGTGATGAGGTGCACAAAATACCAGATTATATTTGTACCCTATCAGCAAATGACATACTGGATCTTATATTTTTACTCCTGAAAATGTACAGAGGGAATGACAGCTGGATTTCAACAGAGCATGAGCCATACATGTTGCTCCTCTCTCTGAAGTAACTAGAGGCTTCCTGCCTGTGACACAATCCATTATTAAGGCCATAATTATATCAGCCAGTACAGCAAGCTGAGACATCTAAATATAAGGAAAAAGAAATACTTCTCAAGTTAATAGAAAACACAGAGACTTGTGGATGATAAGTGCATGGCGCAAAAATTGGCATCTGGCTTTGTACAAAAATAAATATTATGAAACGCACACATAGAAAAAAGATATGATAGGAAAAAGATATGATAACATTTGACTATGCAATTGGCAAACAATCACTGAATCAGTCAGAAGTTTCAAGTATCTAAAAGTATCTGTCCAGAGCCATATATGGTGTACTGACACAAAAGTCTAGCTCCAAGGAATGTTGATGTCAGACTCGGATCTACTGGAAGATTGCAAAGGAAGTGTCATTCACATCTTACAGGTCACTTCCACAACAACTGCTTGATAAATCTCGAGAACTGTTCATCGGTTAGAGATCCTAATCAAGTTGGGTTAATAACAAGACAAAAAAGATTCAAAAAAGAACCAAACTTTTTGGTGCAGCTTTGTTTATTCAACATGAATGCATCATCACAGAAATTATCAACAAATTGTGGTGGGAGAAGTTACAAGACAATGTGCATCATCATAAAAATTGTTAGGAGTCCAGATTCCAAAATGAGCCAAAGAAGTAACACAAACACACATATCACAAGTTGACTAAATCAGTAAATTAGAGAAATTCAGGTCCATATAGAGGGGTATTGACAGTCTTTCTTCCCAAAAACTATCAACACATGAAACAAGAAGAGAGGAAATAAGTTTGGTACAATACATACCATCCGCCTGCATGCCATGAAATTGCTTGTGGAACACAAATGTAGTAGTTGACTTGAGTGAGTTACTTCAACCAGATGCTACTTTCAAAATTGGTTCATGGGCAACTACTCATCACTTGAAAAGATTCTCCTTGAAACAGTGGCACAAGTAGCATCTCTTAGGTGCTTTTCATAATGCCAAGGAGGCTTGTAATGAAGGAAGGGTTAGAATTTAATGGCAAGTTGACATCAATATCCCTGCAGATAAAGCATTTAACTCATGCTGGAAAGGAAGTAGAAGGGTAGCAGCCACGATCTCGCCAAAAATGACTGAAAGACAATAGAATACCTAAGAAGAACTGACCTGACATGAATTTTATCCATGCTCCACCCATATATAAAGTTCAGTCTCTTATCTGAATGGGATGGAAATTCGTAGATGTGATAAAATAAATTTTGTGAGGCACCACGGCCTGGGGCAAGTCTCTCAATTGGAGGCTACTTGGGCAACTTGCACGGTCCTTAAAACCAACAACACCCAATTTTCTCCAAGTGTTCACCCACCCAAGTAGTAGCGAGGTCCAATGTTGCTTAGCTTGAGTGATAGAGCGGGTAACAACATGGCAAGGATGCTGTCTGGTAGATGTGATGTGTATGTACATATAAACAAATGATTACAATTTCTGAAAAAAATGGATGATTTATTCAAGAAAATGAGCTTCACAAACTGAACACATTAATAATGTGCTGGTCCACCTCTGACAACTATGGAAAAAATAACAACACACTACAAAGGAATTACTAATTGATAGAGTTGTTATGCCAAATTCTTTCCAACTGGCACATCAGAACATCAAAATCCTGAGTTAGTTGGAGTTCCCTGCCCCCGTCATAATGCTCAAAACATTCTTAATTGGGGAGAGATCCAGCAACCTTGCTGGCCAAGGTAGGGTTTGGCAAGCATGAAAAAAAGCAGCAGAAACTCTCACATTATCTTGCTGAAATGCTGTAAGCCCAGGATGGCTTGCCATGAAGGACAACAAAACAGAGTGTAGAATATTGTCGATGTTCCGCTGTGCTAAGGGTGCCATGATTGACAACTGAATACTGGGCAACAGTCAGGCTGGCATCCCATTTCTGTACGTGGTCTCCACACACATCTTCAGACTGGTATTTCCTTGACTTGAGTAGAATTGGTTTCAGTGACGAGTCCCACTTCGAACTGAGCCCTAATGGTTAGTGAAGATATGTCAGTGGTGGGATACCAAACTGACTGACATTTCTAACACGGCCTAATAACCAAGCCTGATGGTCTGTACTGCCATTTCTTTTCATAGCAACACCCCTTTGATGTTCTGCTAAGTAGTATACTCTGCTATTGCTATTAAAGAAATAATATGCTTTTTAGACAGCCTAGTTTATTCCTCTTTGTACACAAACTGATTTTCCATTTCAAAATCTTTTACGTCCTGCAACTAAAGGTGTGCTGAAGAGTAATATTCTAATTTTTTTGTGTGAAAACTCTTAATGATTTTTAACTAAAACAAACATTATTAACAATCTACACCATTCTTCTTCTTCATGTCTACATATTTGTAACCCTCTGCTTTCAGAGGAAATTGCAGTGTGCAACACGGCGGTATGTGTAACATAATTATGTCGGTATGAGAAACAGTGTGCTATAATCGAGTTTTGAATTTGAAGAGTTCGCTCACACATGAGAGTACCCTTCCCTTCAGCATGATAATAGCAAATAATATACAACTGCTGTGACATTTGCAACAGTCCGAAACCTCGATCCTCCTCTATCCAGTCCCAACTTGGCTCCATCCAACTGCAATCTGTTTCGAAAGCTTTAAGAACACCTTTAACTGATGAAGCAGTGCAAGCAGAGTTTAGGTTGTGGCTATATCAACAAAGTCAAACATTTTACGGTGACAGCATCAACAAACTGGTGTCTCGCTGGAAGAAATTTGTTTGTCACCATGTTGAGAAATAAATATGTAAACAGCTAAAAACCACCTGTACATCATACCTGGATATGTGCTGCAGCAATAGGCCGCCGGCACACTACATTCAAATACTCTGCAAATGGCATCTGTGCAGGCAAGCCACTAGAGGCAATCTGCAACTTGTGCACATGGCACGGCATCTGCCCTATCGTCTGTCGAGTTCTCCTCTATATAAGTTGTGTTCCACTGCTTATTGTACTGATCCTGTGTTTGTTGTTTTCTTGAATGTGGATAAATAAACTCTTGTTCTTTGTGGCTGCACTACTGTTCGTGTCCAGCATTATGACACAATTGAGTGTACTCAGTCCAGTTGGTTGTTCTAACAGTTCTTATCACCATGAAGATAGTACTCCAATCTCTCCTCGGGCAGCGGCAGACTCTTAAAGCTGTTGCTATCACAAATTTGTCGGCAACATTTACTATGTAGGCTTCATAAGTGCACACATGTTGTTGTTGTTGTTCTTGTCCAGTTCTATTGTCATCATATGCAGCCCCACCAGTCTTACCAAGCTTCGGTGGCCGAACTGCACGGCCTTGGGCAGCCACGATTGCCAGTGTCAGTTTGCTACCAACACTCATCAGGAGTCCTATGCTGATTCTACGGACCATGGTGCCATCATTCAGTGGGCTCTGGACAAGGAGGTGCAGCAACACAGTACAATGTGAGAATCCAATCTTTCATGGTATCTCGTTCTACCGGTGACCCGATTGAGGCTTGATGTCATATCGCCATGGCTGCTCCTGTTCCTGGTTGTCAGGGGTGGTTGGTTCTCAAGAGGAGGATGACGCTGCAGCACAGCAGCAGCACTGCTCAGCACTCCTATTTTGTTCATACTGGGGTTTCGTGCAACATGGCAGAGCCATGTGTTCTGAATGCTGAACAACTAGCAACAGCCGTAGAAAAAGATGTATAGCAACTCTATGTCATTCCCAGCACTCTCCTGCAGATATGGACATGGATGTTAATTGTATGTCTCCAGGGCTTATGAATAACAACAAACCATTTATTACAGTGCATGGAGAAAGAGCTCTGACTACATATGGACATGGATGTACCTGTGACACTGCTGAACTTAGAAGCTGATATCAGATTGGGATCTCTGGCATTGTCTCTGGCCAATCGATGTCTGGTGAGTTACAAGAAGCAGCATATTTCAATTTTGGGGCAATTTATAGCTCCCACTGTGTATCAATATGTGGTCTGCTCTTTAACTTTTCTAATAGTGGATGATACTTGTGCTGACAATTTGTTCAGTATGGACACTTTCAAAGTTTTTGGCTTTCCATTGTGGATGTGGTGCACCTCGTTTCTGACCATGTCCTTTACCAGTTACCTACTTTCGTGTTCTGAGTTCTTGTCTATTTTGTACTGAGGGGTTAAACTGTGTCACCAGTTTTACAGCCCACATTACCTTGAAACCAATGGCATGGCTGTGCTTTTTCCATACGCGCCCTATTCCCAGAACTTTGCGTGATCAAGTGAAATCACAAATCACAACTGGACATACTGACGTCATGAGGGGAAGATTGGGGGTCATACAGACTCTTACTTTAAATGAGTGGTCTACCCCCTAGTGATTGTTAAAATAAATTATCAGCTTCACTTCTGTGGCAACTTTAAAATTTCCATGAATGCTCAGTCCATCATTGACACCTACTCTCTGTCCACCAGGATAAGGCATCAGCCAAACCCAAATGGCATAAGTTTTTCTCTAATATTGATTTACCTGAAGCCTATTTACAGGTTCCGTTGCATGAAGATACGAAAAGGCTTCTTGTGATTAACAGCGCTTCGGGTTGTACCAATACCAGCTCCTCCCATTCGGCATGGGTAGTGTCCCTGTGATTTTGCAGCATTTTCTGAAACAACTGATGATGTCAATTACAGGGTGGATCAACTATCTCAATGACATCATCATCACAGGTACATTCAAGGAAGAGCATTAACACAACTTAAGTTCCTTGTTCACAGTTTTATATACTGCAGGACTGAAGTGCAACTTGGCCAAGTCCAACTTTTCTCAGTCATCCACTGTGTATCTGGGGTCGGTGGGTGGTTGCTTGTCGCTGCAGTCACAGCTCCGCATTTAACTTCCAATGACAAAGAACTCCAAGCGATTTTAGGGGAACCTGCCAACTATCGCAAACTAATTCCAGGTGCACACATGTTGGCCCATCTCCCCATGAATCGCTCCACAAAGATGTTCCTTTCTGCTCCTTGTTTGGCTATCCTCCATCCTGGCCACTACCTCATCTTGGCAAAAGAAGTCTGTCACTATGGTCTCGGAGATATTCTTGCACATCACTATGTGGATGGTTACGAACACCCTAATACCCTACACGCATCAAAAACGATCACTCATTTCCTCTCAGCAGTGCTACTCCCAAGTTGAAAATGAAGTGCCTGCTATCACCTGTGTCCTCAAAAAAAGTTTGTGTGTTCTTGTATGGGTCTAAGTCACATGACATTGCTGACCACAATTCCTGGGTTTTGTTGTTTGATACTTACACTCTGTTGCCCGATAATGCAGTATATTTTTTCCACTTTTGGCTCTTGTTTTTGTCTCACCACAACTATAAAATACATGTCCGGATTACCATACAGCATGCCAACACCAAAGCATTGCTTCCAATGGAGCTTGATCCTACTTTTGATCAAGGTGATCTCGTTTGTTTTCACTTAGATGTTGAGGCCCAATGTCCAGTGGAAAGGTTTCCAGTTATGGACTACCGGATCGCCAGTGCTGCTGTTGTTGATTCGGTTTTGTGCCAAGTTGTTCACCTATAATTGGCCAGACTTGCCTCTGGCCAGGGCTTCTGATCCTTTATAGAACTATTAAGCCATATGTCTCCACCTTTCAGTGTTTGATGGTGTTTTTCTCTTAGCTGTGTTGTTGCTCAGAGTTCTGATCCCATTCGCCCTACAGTGGGATGTGATTCAGCTGTTACATCTAGACATTTGATGGTGGTGGTGGTGCTGGGAGGGGGGGGGGGGGGGGCACTCACGAGTTATGCAAATGGCATGGCACCCATCACACCGTTTGATGGAGCTCTCCTCTATATAAGGACAGCACAGCAGGTACCTGTCCACAGATTGTGTTCTACTGCTTATTGTACCATTTCTACATTTATTGTTTGCTTGAATGTGGAGAAATAAGCTCTTGTTCTTTGTGGCTGCACTATTGTTTGCATCTAGCATTACAATGCAGACATGAAAAATAAAGATGTTGAATGTTAATAATGTTTGTTTTATTTAAAATGTTCAGTTTTCAGATAAAATATTTCAAAGAGTTCCTTTTCAGCATGCCCTCATAGACTCTACAACTCACACTTAAGTGCTTGCAAAAGGGTGCAAGACTGATTTATCTTCTTTTATAGTGATGTTCATTCTGCCTTTATACAAGTCGAAGGTAAGAAAATGTTTTGTCATTTGGAGGAAATTGTTGATTGAAATTTTGCGAAGAGCTTCTGCTGCAATGAAAAAGCATTTGTTTTAAAGTTTGCCCTTCCAACTAACATTACACACAGGTATTGGTAGTATATAAGGCATGCTCTTGTGTTTTCTTTAGGGTGGACAAATGCCTCCACTGTCCCAAGTGTTATATTCTCATTTAAGAGAAGGAATAATATTAGATCCATTAACTAAAGAGAGTAAATTTAATTGTAGTAGTTTGGAGAAAGTACATGTTAATATGGTATTAGTTAATTGCACGACTGTTCACCGAAAGGTCCCAGAACTAGTCTCACTTATAAATGGCAATAATGTCCACCCAGTACTAGCAGCAGAAAGCTGGCCGAAACTGGGAAATTCGAAATTTAGAGTGGAATGTTTATCACAAAGGTAGGCTAGACACTGGTCATGGAGTTCAATAAGCTGTAGTTGCAGAATACAAACATGACATACACAAGACAATACTGACCCAACAGCCTGACTCAGAAGAACAAAAGCAAATCTACGTATGCAGTATTTATAAGTTTAGAAAATGTGTTGCACAATATAGGTAGAAATACACTCTTTGGAATTCTGCAGTTATCAGGGATGAAATACACACACTAAAATGTTATCTGTAATTTGCATAGAAACTTTACTGCTGTTATGCAAGTCATAGAGGATATGAATGTTACACATTAATTGATAAAGAAGAGTGAAACAAACTTGTAGCCTTTTTTATATTGAGGAAGCAGGAAACTAAACAGAAATTTGGAAAAAGTATTAAAGTTTAGGAAGAAGAAGAAGCAAAGAGGCTTGCTGACAACATTATATTTCTATCAGAGATGGCAAAGAACTGAAATATCAGGTGAATGGAATAGGTATTTCCTTGTACTTATGTTATAAGGTAAACAGCAACAAAAGTAAAAGCAGAGTGATGGATTGTAATTGATTTGAGCCAAGTGTTGCTGATAGAAATAGTTTAAGAAATGAGGCACGAAATGTAGTAGAGGAGATTTGGTGCTTGTGCAGCAAAATAACTGATGATGGTTGAAGTAAAGGCGATGTAAAATGCAGACTGGCAACAAGTAGAAAAGCTTTTCTAAAAAAGAGAATAATGTTAACATCAAATATAAATTTATTGGTTATAATGAATCATTAATTTGTTATTTAAATTGGCATCAGAATTGCTTTTAGATGCAAAAAACTGACTTTACTGTTGTTCAAACACAAGTATGTGCTGTTAGTAACCCAAAACACTTACATTACTTTTTGGAAGAGCAGCTGGGGAACTTTTGTGCATTATTTAAGTTGAGAATGAGATGTTCATATGTTCCTTATTACCATTTTTTTCAAAATAGTTACTTATTCCCTCCTCCTCATTTCTTAAGAAGACAAAAAAGTAACATAAGTAAAAAAAAGTGCATTTCTCTCTGTTGCGTAGCTAGTAAATTTGCAAGTAACTGTTATTTAAAAAATACATATGTTGACTTGACACTCTATTACCAAAAATGAAAAACTATATGTTCTAAGTATACATTTTCGTACTGAAGGCAATTAAAATGTTCTGATTCACATTAACCATAACACAGTAGTTTACAGTGGTTTTCTGCGACAGTTCTCACTTTCAAATTTAGAGAGACAATGTATTCAGTTCTGCACATACTACACCAATGATATGTGTAACATGGGAAAGGAGGGAGCAGGGGTGTTGGAAGGAAAAAAAAATAAAAATAAAAAAAAGAGGAAGAAGAAGAAGAAGAAGAAGAATGGTGTCCATATTGATGACAATTTAAACTGGAAAAAAAATATATTTTGGGACTCCAAAAACAACTCAGTTCACGCACATTTGCATTTTGAATAATTGCAAATCATGGGGAAGGGCATATCAGGAAGCTTACATATTTTGCTTATTTTTATTAAATAATATCATATGGAATAAAGTTCTGGGGTAATACAACATTAAGAACAAAAAGTGTTCGTTGCTCAAAAACATGCTGTAAGAACAATATGTGAGGCTCACCCATGATCATCTTGTTGACATCTTTTAAGGAGTTAGGCATTTTGACTACCGATTTGCAGTATATCTATTCCCTTACAAAGTTTGTTGTTAATAATACACTACAGTTAAAAAGAAATAATGATGCACATAATTACAGTACCAGAACAACAACTTACATTCATTAATCCACATTAACACTGTGTGTAACACAAAAAGGGGTGCATGTTGCTTCCACCAAAATTTTTTATTGTTTAACAAATGATGTAAAATGCCTTACAAACAGCAAAGTTAAATTTACATACAAGCTGTATAATAATAATAATAATAATAATACGTGTTGTTTCAATGTTTTAGCCCTCACAGCATTACATCACTGTATATATGCTTGAATGAGTTCAAGTTTCTTTGATTTTTACCATCATGGTCACTTGTAAGATACATGTGGAAGGAAGGAGTCTAATTTTCTTTATCAGTAAATCACACAGTTGTGTACACCATCTCTCTTACTGCACCTGCCACTGCAGTCGGCTGAGCATCTCTGACACCCCTGTGCTTCTTAATTGAAACTTTTACAAAACACCTTGTTGATCTGGGAATCATATCCTTCTGCTTTATTAATCCTGATTGGTAAGGATGACAGACTGATGGTCCACAGTGAATAATTGGTTCAATAACAGTTTTGTAATCTGAGTTCTTTGGAACTCTTCTGAATCTCATTGGGTATTTTCTTTTCTTACCACTAGTTTCACGTAGTCATTTCATCTCCATTTTTCTAATGCAAACATACAGATATTTAATGGCTAGGACTGATCATAAATCATGTAAAACAATAAGGGGACGTTCTGCCAAATAGAATGTAATGTTTCAACACTTTTATGTCACGAATCAGCTGAGAGACCCTACTGAAGCTCTGCAGGTCACTCTGCATTTCCCTTCAGTATTCTGGGATTGAGGATTTCCTCCATAGAACACTGTTTTATGCATAAATAAACTCCAGGAATTTCTGATATCATTCATCATGTCATTTATGTAAGTATTTTGTGAAGAGTAAAGGTCCTATACCATTAGTTTCAGTTACACTCGAAGTTCATCTACATCTACATTTATACTCTGCAAGGCACCCATCGGTGTGTGGCAGAGGGCACTTTACATGCCACTGTCATTACCTCCCTTTCTTGTTCCAGTCGCGTATGGTTCACGGGAAGAACGACTGCTGGAAAGCCTCCATGCCTGGTCAAATCTCTAATTTTACATTCGTGATCTCCTCGGGAGGTATAAGTATGGGGAAGCAATATATTCGATACCTCATCCAGAAACGCACCCTCTCGAAACCTGGACAACAAGCTACAACGCAATGCAGAATGCCTCTCTTGCAGAGTCTGCCACTTGAGTTTGCTTAACATCTCAGTAATGCTATCACGCTTACCAAATAACCCTGTGACGAAACGCGCCACTCTTCTTTGGATCTTATCTATCTCCTCTGTCAACCCCACTTGGTACGGATCCCACACTGATGAGCAATACTCAAGTATAGGTCAAAATGAGTATTTTGTAAGCCACCTCCTTTGTTGACGGGCTACATTTTCTGACTGTCTCATCTGAGAATTTGTCCTTGTCAAAATGACATATGGAGTTCTATTGGCTGCATAATTTTCAATCCAGTTGCAAAGCTGGTTCAGTATTCCACAAGCTTGTGTTTTGTGCACTAAGCAGCAGTTACTCAACACCTGCCAAAATTCAAGAAACTCTATATCAAAATGGGTCCACGAAACTACTGTCTTCTGGATCTTATAAATGAACAGAACAAACTGAGCTTTATTTCACACAATTGCTGTTTGTTGACTCCATACTGATTCCTATGCTGCAAATTTTCAAGCTCCAAAATGGTAATACGTCAGCATAAAACATGCACCACAAACCTACAACTGATTTATGTCAGTAATAAAGGCTGATAATAATGAGGATCTGTCTGAAATCTCGAAAACAGGAAAGAGCTGGACTTTCCCTCATCACTTCACATGCCTTGTTATTCTGGTGACCTTTAATAAATTATTCTTGAAAGAGAACATGTTCTTTTTCTCATGACTTGGCATGCTTTGGTGTTCTGATGAATTTTAATAAACTGTTTCTTGAAAGGGAACATGTTCTTTCATGTATTATATACAAATCAGACATTTCATTTGGGCTGTTGAGAGATTTTAGCAGATTTTTTTTTTCTGTTCTCTCGTGTATCTGTTGTCTCAGCATTCAAATGATGATGCGGGCAAACTGTAGTACTACCTTCATCAGGGAAACAATTTCAGAAGACAAAATTCAGTGTTTTGGCCTTTTCTGTGCCATCGTACACTTTCAGCCTTCTACAAGGTGCATGAGAAAAGTAATGAGACTGATTTTTTATATACCACCATTTTATTTTTTACTTTTTTTCAAAGTAGTTCCGTTTGGCAACTATACAACAGCAGAGTTGTCATTCCCAACCCTGACAGCAGCACTGCAAGGCATCAGCTGATACGGCCTTTAATATGTCAGTCCTATTCTCTTGAATGTACTCCAGAGTCCCAAAATGACATCCTTTTTAAGATGCGTTTCAATTTTAGGAAATGAAAAAAAGTCACAAGGACTCCGATCAGGTGAACAGAGGGGTTGTGGAACAACAGGATTGCCTTTTGAGGTCAAAAATTCCCTGATGGAAGTGGCTGTGTGACTTGGGATGTTGTCAAGATGAAACATCCACTTGTCTGCAATGTCCGTTCTCACTTAGTTCACCCTTTCCCTCCTTTCAAGGACATCTTTGTGAAACATTTAGTTGACAGTTTGTCCTGTAGGAACAAATTCTTTATCCATGAAACTCCTGTTTCAAAAAAGCAAATCAGCATTGTTTTGATCTTTGATTTGCTCATTCGAGCATATTTCAGTCCAGGATATGTCTCAGTGTGCCACTCTTAGTTTTGCAGCTTTGTTGAACAATCGTACTCAAAACTACAGAATTCATCCATTGTGTTCACGCGACTGAATCCTTCATGGTCAATGGAAATTGTCACAACAAGATAAACATGTTTGTTCAATTGTCCTTTGACCCAACTTTCCTGAAAAAGTTTTGAATGTGCAAAACTTCAGTCAAAGTTTGATATAGGTGAAAGTGTTTAAGTTTAACAGGTCACCCATCATCCTTATTGTTAAATGTCAGTCTGATCTCACAAGAGCACACACATATTCGATGTTTCTGTCAGTTTTTTAAGCTGAAGGTCCCTCTGAGCGTGTTCACGGCGTATAAAAAATGATTTTTTTACAGTGAAAAACTTGTGCTCTTGATAACCAATGTTCTCCATAGGCCTGTTTCAACTTTTCAAAGGTTCAAGTTTAACACAAAACTTCTTGGCATACCATTGCTCTAAATTCTGCTGTTCCATTTTCATAATACACAATAAAAACACAACTTCACTAATGGCGTTCTCAAAACTCATGTGATAGCTATATGAAGCTAAAACTCAGACTGAGTACCTGGAAGGGATGAAAACACCGGTCCACACAAGTAGAACAACATGGCATTGCCAGATCGCTCACAGTGTTGTCAGCCTAATTACTTTCTCTCACCCCTTGTATGTGCCACCCTACACTTTGTTACTAGGAAGCCCAGTGAATGAAGGGATATATTACTTTGATCTGTGTATTCATTCACTGAATACTTATTACATTGTTCTGCTGACACTCATTTACTCATTTCAGCTTCATTTAGCTTGGGTTTGTCAACAAGCTATTGGCTTAGTTAAAATCTGTGGAGAAGCTCTCTTTGCCTTCAAACAATTTTCTAACAATTCCTCTCACTCTTGTTTGGCATAAATTTGCTTTATCCATCAATGCTCAAATTTTTTTAGCCCCACAAAAGAATATCTGATGTTGCATCCTAAGTTAATCTGACAGAGAAAGTGGGCTAACGGAATCTGTTAAGAGGACATTTGCATCACTGTCACTTATACTGCCTCCTTATGTGAAACATTTTATATTTTTCAGAATATCCACAACTCAGAGAGCTATATTAAACATAGTATGCAGAACAGTCCCACATGGTCATTACAAATTTTGATGATGTGTTTCAGATGTCAAGCATCCATTTTCAAAATTCAAACACTGGCTTCACAGCTACTTGAAAGTGTATGTCTGACAGCTATAACACTGTAAATAAATTGTAATGTGCAAGCAGACTGCATACCATGTACTACATTCTGACCACGTGCTGCTGGTATCATCATGGAAAATACTATCTATAAGTAACATATTCTACCTTTTATCACACTGAAGTGTCCAACACAATGCTTTCAGATTAAGTATGTGACCCTTCTGCATAGCTCATGTACAGAATGAGCCTGAAATAGCTCAAAACAAGTAATGAAAATAAACAAGTATTTAGTTAAATGACTGACTGCAGCTATCCGTTGTTATAACAGACAGTACAAACCGTTCAGGAGACCATCCAGCAGAGAAACTGTTTACACACATACAGTATATTATTATTTTTAAAGAATATTATTCTTTTTAATAAGTGCCGGCCTGTTGGGAGGTAGGTGACAGGAATTTGCAGCACATCTTAAAATACTGTTAGGGTATTCATCACATCACTACACTATTATAGAAAGCCATGTAATGTGATAATGCCCAACTTTTTAACCAGATAAGCATTTTAGATTTATTACTTTCAGAGTTATCTATCAGTTTATCTTCCCTTTTGAGCATGAGATAGCACATCTGACACTAGGCATTAGTATATTACACTCAAATTACAGGAGAAAAACAGGTGCTCAATGTATGTTTCATCTTCCATATATTACGCAATGCATTTGAATCCCACTTGCAGAAAAATCCTGTATTACTGCTAACGACCACCTCACCCCCACCCCAAAATAAATAAATAAATAAATAAATAAAAATCACCATCACTAATGTACCTTGACTTAAATCATAATTCTCAAACATTATCCTAAGCAAAACAGTTGTGAATATAAGTAATAGGAATTTTTGCAAATAGATCGTAGTTTGCTGTCCGTCCTTCATGGATTATAAGCGAATAATATGTTATATATGACACTGGACCATTCAAACTTTAATTTATATCACATACTTCATACAACCTAGATAACATACATTACTATGCAGCATTCAGAATGAATTCCTTTTCTTTCTTTTCCTAGAGACGGTATCAGGAAACTTAGCACTAATAACGTAAGACATCCCAAAATAAAACACTTGCCTTCCAGTACCTGGAAGATCACTCCAAGACAGCAACTACAAAAGTTTTCCAATTTACAGATGTTCTGTTCCCAACAAAACGCACTACAAGCCATCAACATCCATTCCACACTGCTGATCATTGAACTGCTTCTGCAAACAACATCACAGGGCAAAGGCTGCAATTAGTAAATACACCCCACTGAAAATGTCTGGTAGTCACTCTTGCTCATACTCTCCCATACAACCAGCACTAAGAGAACACAAGAATTAAAAAGAAGTAATATTCTTCACAAGATCACTGGTAACTCATGAGGCTCTTCAACATTAATCCTGAGAACAGCAGCACTAAACGAAATGTGTAGGGTTATTACAGGTTGTTTGAAACCCCAAGCCATTGTAAAACTCTACCAGCTCACAGGAACTAGGCACCAAATATCTGTCATTACACAGCTACTAACATGAAGAGAACCAATCAGGCTCCTCAGGAAAACCACCCTTCACATGGGCACATTCCAGGAGCCCCGAGATTGAGGTCCAGAAGAAGTTTCCTCAAAAACACTTCAGTCTTACAAACAGCAGCTGTTACAGCAAGAAAATAATTGTAGATTTCTTGACTTCAGAACAATTCTACTTGGCCTCTCCCTTCAGACAACCTCCCACCCAGCCACAGTCATGAATGGAATTGGATCGTATCGAGGTCAATAAATCGCTTTTGTTCTGAAGTTGAAAAATCAAAGAGTAATCTTTAGAAATGGCACTTCCCTGTGGATATCACCAACTGGATTGTGGAGAAGCACTGACCATGAAACCCCTACTGGAGAGTCAACTTTGTCTCTACATCTTACACAGGTCTTCTGCTTTGCAATTTTGAGTGCAACTGAAGTTGCAAGACTTTGGTCACCAGTAGTGTAGCCTGATAATGCTTTCACCTGTTTGCTTTTAATAATTACTGTGTATGTAATTACTAAGTATGTACCCCTCCCTGAACTCCCTTCTCAACTCCTCATGGCACACAGACCTTGCCTTGTTAATATTTCCCTCAATACTGCCTCCAAACATCCCACAAAACCCAGAACTGAAACAAAGCCAAAACCCATTGTCAACCTATTCGCCAAAACAACAACCCTACAGAAGTTTCAGTCCTACCTACTCATCTCACCTTCGTCCTATGTACTCATCTCACCTTCAACACCACATTCAAGTTCAATCATGCCGAACTTGTCAAAGACATTTTCTATTTCTCCTGATTCTATAGTAGACTTTTTTTTTCTTCTGTGATGTAAGACATTTTCTGGCAAGCTATCAGCTTCCCAAAGTTACTGAAATCACTGGAGTTCTAAGCAACAAGCTAGATGAGGACACAAGACTGGGCCAAGCCCACATTAGTTGGAGCTTGCTCTTATCCTCTACATACATTAAAGATATTAAAGACAGAGTAAACAGCAATCTGTGGCTGTTTGCTGATGATGCTGTTATGTGCAGGAAGGTGTTGTTATTGAGTGACTGTAGCAGGATAAAGAATGAGTTATGCAAAGTTTGTAGTTGCAGTGATGAATAGGAGGTTGCTTGAAATGTGGAAAAATGTAAATTACTGCAGATGAGTATGAAAAACAATCACATAATGTTTGAGTACAGCAGTAGTAGAGTGCTCCATAACACAGTCACACTGATTAAATATCTAGGCATAATGCTGCAAAGGTGTATGAAATGGAATTAGCATGAGGACGGTAATATAGATATCAAATGATCAACTATAGTTTATGGGGAGAATTTTAGGAAAGTGTAGTGGATCTGTAAGGGAGGCTTTGTATGGAATACTAGTGTCATCCAGTTTTCAGTACTGCTTCAGTGTTTGGGATCCCCACCATATCGAATTAACCCATTTGCGCCGTGCGTTGCCATATGGCAATGTCTGTAACACTTTTTTAAAATCATTGATTCCACGACATCAACGAAGCGAGAGTGCTGGCAGCTATGGATTCCATTCTGCAAGACTGTAAAGATCACTACAATGTAACAGTTCTAAATAGAGTATAAGTTCGAGTAAGTATGTTTTACACAGTAACTTACGACATATAATTTGGTTTTTTAGTATGGTCGTGCTTTAATACTCAAATATATATTCTTTGGAGGTTACTGCTTGCTCTGAAATAAATTACTTTCATTTAGGTCGTTTGAACGTCGGTGTTGCCCTATGGCAATGCTAGGTGCTTGTACTCAGTAGAAGGACAAATTTTCTCTTTTGTTTTAGAAGAGGTTTCTCACTTGCTGAGGCGCTGTGGATTCTTCATAATGACGATATTGAAGGTGATAAGTTTGTTGAACCCCCCAGATGGATTATTGTATGTACAGTGGCCGGACAACTCACTTGTCACAATGATCTTTTCTTCATGTGGTGCACAAGAAGTTGGCCAAGTCAAGACATTCTCACAACTAAAAAAGCGAAATATAATGATTCACACACCAAAATTGGTAGCCAAACGTAATACATATATGGGAGGTACTGATCAGATGGATCAGAATCTAGCGTGCTATCGCACTGCAATAAGAAGCAAGAAATAGTACTTGTGTCTCTTTACGCGGATGTTAGATGTCGCCATTCAAAACAGTTGGATTTTGTGTAATAAAGCAAGAAACCAAACTATTTCTCAGCTTGATTTCAAGAGAGAAGTAGCAACAGTGTACTTGCAGAGACACAAAGCTTTACCAAAAGATGCTGGGAGACCATCTGCATCAAGGGCATGTTCCGACAGCCGCATATCAGTTTCAATTAGGTTTGATAGGACTGACCACCTCGTCCAGCACACACAAGGAAAGAAGAAGAAAAGGTGTGCACACAAGGACTGTAAATCTACTGTGACAACAATGTGTTCAAAGTGTAATGTGGGATTGTGAACTGACTGTTTTATTCCATTTCATGTAAAATAATGCTGAGTTCAAGGTTTGATTTTTGATTATTAATTGCACTATGTTATAAAGTATCAATTGTATGAAGAAGAGTGAATACTAAATTTGCACAAAACTTGTATATGTAATAAGAAATATCAATAACCTACTTATTTCAATTGAAGTTGTAATCCATATAAATGTAGGTAGTGAAAGCGCCTAGCGTTGTCATATGGCAACATTAAATATCTCGCTAATGGCGCTAATGAATTTCCTCGAAACAGCTCTGTTGTGTAGTTTATGCCTTTTACAGACATAATAAGCAACTTTTTTTTAAAAATCGTGAAAAAATTAATTCCGGAGATAATGGGTTAAAGGAAGACACTGAAGCAATTCCGAGGTGGGCTGCTAGATTTGTTACCAGTTGATTTGCTCAACACCTGAGTATTATGGAGATGCTCTGTGAATACAAATGGGAAGCCCTCAAGGGAAGATGACACTCTTTTCACAAAACAGTGCTGAGAAAATTTAGAGAACCAGCGTTTGAAGTTGACTGCAGAATTATTTTACTGCCATCAATGTACACTTCATGTAAGGACTATAATAACGAGATATCTACATCTACATAGATACTCTGCGAGTCACCATATGGTGTGTTACGAAGGGTACCTTGTACCACTACTCATTATTTCCCCTCCTGTTCCACTTGCGAAGAGAATGAGGGAAAGACAACTGTGTGCACGCCTCTGTATGAATCCCAATTTTTTGTAGCTGATCTTCATGATTCTTATGTGCGATGTGTGTTGGCGGCAGTAGAGTCATTAGCTAGCCGGCTGCAAATGCTGATTCTCTAAATTTTCTCAGTACTGTTTCTCGACAAGAATGTTTCCTTCCCTATAGGGATTCCCATTTGATTTACTGAAGCATTTCTGTAACACTTATGTGTTGTTCGAACCTAAGGGTAACAAATCTAGCCGCCCGTCTCTGAATTGCTTTGATGTCCTCCTTCAATCAAATCTGGATCCAACATAAATTACAGTTCACACAGAGACATATAAACAGAAGTTTTCCCCTCGCTCTTTTTGTGAATGGAGCAGGAAAGGAAATGACTAGTCGTTGTACCAGGTACAATCTGCCACACAACATACGGTGGCTTGCACAGTATATATGTAGATATAGATGATGGCTCCATCCATTTTTATGCCCACATCAAGCCCACTAGCCATCAACTATTCCTGCATTTTAACGTGTGTCATACCTTCCACACCAAAACAATCACTCGCATATAATCCAGTTATCTGTGGACAGCACATCTGCAGTGACAAAAATTCCCTTTCCCAGTATACTGAAGGTCTTGCTAAGGCCTTCACAGACAGGCACTGTCCCACAAACCTAGTCCACTAAGAGATATCCCATACTGTATCTTCATACACCCCTAACCCACCTATCATCTCCAAGAACCAGCTACAAAGGAGTATCCCCTCCTGATTTGGAGACTGAGCGAGATGGCACAGTGGTTAGCACACTGGAGTCGCATTAGGGAGGACAACGGTTCAACCCCGTGTCCAGCCATCCTGATTTAGGTTTTCCGTGATTTCCCTAAATCGCTCCAGGCAAATGCCGGGATGGTTCCTTTGAAAGGCCATGACCAACTTCTTCCCCGTCTGTCCCTACTCCGAAGACCTCGCAGTTTGGTCTCTTCCCCCAAACGACCCAACCCCAACCCTGATTTGAAGCAACTCCAGGGCTTTGACTATCTTTCATTTTGCCCCACCCACAACCTTTCCTACTCTCCTAAAATGGTATTCTGCAACCCACCTACTCAACAAAATATCCTGGTTCATCCCTATATCACATTTATTCCCAATTCCTAGCCACATGGGTCATATCCCTGAAGAAGGACAATGTGAAAAACCTGTCTGATTCACTCACACAGCGCATCCTACTTCAGTCCCCCACAGGCTCATCCTATAGCATTAGAGGTGGGACCACGTGCAAAACCTGCCACCTCATACAATAGCTCTGTCACAATTTCTGTGCAACATTTTATCAGGCATGACCACCAACCAACCACCCACATACATGAGTGGCTCCCATCAAAATGGTGTGTGTGTGTGTGTGTGTGTGTGTGTGTGTGTGTGTGCGCGCGCGTGGGTGGGTGCGCGTGCGTGCGTGCGTGCGTGTGTGCATGCATGCATGCATTTGTCTGAAAGCTAGCAAAACTTTCAGCCTTGTTTATGTGCCTGCTGATGACTCAACATCTCTACTACTCTGAGAGTTGTTGTCTTTTCTCCTAAATTAAAAATATCTACATTATGCCAGCATTTTCCACAACATATTTAAAACCCTACTGTAGAGTTGAGACACTGAATCATTCACAGGCATATAAGAAAAGATTGAGAACACTGCCGAGTTCTGGACAATGTCCTTCTAGAGCTAACTGAGTAAAAAGAACACAAAACACACACACTCAAGCCAGTTAAAACTTTCCCTTATTTAATTCTCCCCTTCTCTCTCTTCTCATTCACTGATTAACACACACTTCCAACTTTCTCTTTTGTTGTCACAATTTCCTGCCATGAAAAATTACTTCTAGCCTTTCTGTAAACAATTCTGCCCTCTTCAGTTTGCCATTTTGATATTTTTCCATTTGTAGGGTGATATGTCATTTGCTTCTGCCACCTTCATTTGTGCCACTATGGCTGTCTTTGCTCTTAACCAATGACAATCATCATCTTCCCAACATCTACTGAATGTGTGTACTGTAAAAAGTAGGTTCAGTTGCATCCTCTAAGTTTACTTGGTGCTTCAGCATTCCCCTTCCTCTTTTACGTATTCCACATTTCTTCCTTGCTGCCAAAGAAAATTTGAGAATCAGCATTTACTTGATAATGATGGAATGTTTCAACTGTACTTTTAGTTGGATAACTGCAGAAATGTAAGATTGATGTGCCTACTGAACTTTAAATCACTGATACCAGATCAAACTTTAACCACTGATACCATCAGAAATTATATGTGGTGTCACACACATATAATTAAGGTGATGACAGCCGATGATCACTTCAGTGCAAATGCAAACCAAACTAGAACTCTTACAGGAATTGGCAAGATGCTGTGAGTAATGAGGATAACGAGCAGGGGTCTTAAATCAATAACATGTGGATAAGTTGAGAATTTGGAACTGACGAAAGGCATGCTACAGTACTCTGTGCTGGTGTGTTGACCCCTGTGTCTCAATACCCTATGGTCAGCACATCTTCCTAGTAAGGAGGAATTTTCAATTTTCCCCATTGATATAAATCAATGTTCACTGGCAGCTAATGCCTTTAATACCTTTGCATTTTGATGAGCAGAAAAATTTTACAGAAATAAGGAGGTAAACATTAATAACAAAATCAAAACAAGGATACTGGAATGTAGTCCAATTAAATCGGGTGATGTTGAGGGAATTAGATTAGGAAATGAGACGCTTAAAGTAGTAAATGAGTTTTGCTACTTGGGGAGCAAAATAACTGATGATGGTCAAAGTAGAGAGGATATAAAATGTAGACTGGCAAGGAAAGCGTTTCTGAAGAAGAGAAATTTAGTAACATCGAGTATATATTTAAGTGTCAGGAAGTCATTTCTGAATGTATTTGTATGGAGTGTAGCCATGTATGGAAGTGAAACATGGACGATAAATAGTTTGGACAAGAAGAGAATAGAAGCTTTCGAAATGTGGTGCTACAGAAGAATGCTGAAGATTAGATGGTTTGATCACATAACTAATGAGGAGGTATTGAATATAATTGGGGAGAAGAGAAATTTGTGGCACAACTTGACTAGGAGAAGGGATCACTTGGTATTACATATTCTGAGGCATCAAGGGATCACCAATTTAGTATTGGAGGGCAGCGTGGAGGGAAAAAATCGTAGAGGGAGACAAAGAGATGAATAAACTAAACAGATTCAGAAGGAGGTAGGTTGCAGTAGGTACTAGGATATGAAGCAGCTTGCACAGGATAGAGTAGCATGAAAAGCTGCATCAAACCAACCTCTGGACTGAAGACCACAACAACAACATATGTGCTTTTGCAATTGGACACCATATCTGTAACAAACTATGACCGTGTAGCATATTGACCATATTCAGTCAAAAAGTATGCCAGAACAGAAGGGAGCTGCAACAGAGCCAGCCAAAATATGGCTAACAGGGGTTGCAAACCAAGAGGCAGAGCCGGCTGGGTGCAGTGTCACAGCTGCCAACACTGCAATACGCTGGCAGATAAACGAAAGCCTTTCCTCACTTGCCACCATGGAAATGTTTACGGTATATGCCTTAAGCCGTAAACAAACAGTCTGGAGCGTATAAGTACTCAGTCATTGATGTACTAAAATATTCTCATCTCAATATCACAGCCTACACTATGAGCCTGTGACACCCAGAATGCAGTACAGGATCCACTCTTCGACTAATCTGAATCATGACAGCAGCAGAGAGCCGCCTGCTCGCTGGAGGGAGGTCACGGCCACTTCCGCAGTATTGCCAACTGTGCTGTCATCATGATCACACCGAGACATTGATGTCAGTGGCATTTGAGTGAAGCCAGCCTCATTCCTCATCTTCGCGCTGTCAGCAATGCTGGACATCTACTGTTTCACAAGAGAGGCAACTGGACACCTCCACCAAGCTGTTCCTGATGTTCTATGGTCATAGGCGAGGATAGAGAAGTTAATTAAACAAATCTACTGTCATCCTGATATTTCATTTCATTCTCCGTAGTTGACAATCCCTGCAGCATGTAACACTAGTGTCAGGTCATTGATGTCACCTTCCTAGAGCAACATCTGAACCTACAGCCTATAGTACAGCAAATTCAAAAAAATTTGATTGAATTTTGGTCATGGAAAAAAGGTTTTATAGTCATGCATTTTGTAAAGCAGATTTTATTATGAGTAGAGAATTCGTGGATTTGTCTAGTTTTAGAGGCAATTGGTTAGGGCCTCCTAGATTGGCACAATGTAACCTAGTGGGCACCATCTACAGAATCTGTTCCAGTACAATGTTATACATGTAATCATTAGTGGAATATGGCTAGGCAATGCCGTGAATCGAGGTGGCTCATGATTAGATATAAGAATTAAGTTAATGTATTTCATTTTTTTGTCCCAGGAAATATCAGTTCTCAAAATGAGTTTTGTCAAGGACAAAGCTTTGACAGAACCAGACACACAAAGTATGACAGAGCCAGAAGCAATACCCATGTTGTCAGAAAAGGTAGCACAATCAAGAGCAGATAGTATGGAACTGTGTGAATTGGTAAAACCGGAATTGTCAGAATGGGGTGTGGATTTGTCAGTAACAATTTAATTGCTCCTTTTTCTGGTAAGGCAACCAAGATGTACAAGCCTTTGTGGACGGCACTGGAAATCTTGCTGAGATGGAAAACTGAGACTAACAGGGGAGGCTAAAACTTAACTTATGTAAAATATACAGACATTTCTAAGGGAGCCACAAAATTTGAAGCATTTGGAGAAGGGATAATTCAGAGATACATGAAATGGAATAGGGCCAGACACTACAGGGAATAATAAGAGATAATAACTAAAACAAATACAGAAACTGTGGAACAATTTGTGGATAGAATAAGGAAAATTAATGGATATGCCCATGAATTAGGACAGGAGGCTACAGTCAATGAAATTATTTTGCAAGAAACTTTGCAGAGGGCACTCAATGTTTTTTTTTTTTTTTTTTTTTTTTTTTTTTTTTTTTTTTTTTTAAGAGTGTTGCCATGTGGAAATGTCAAGAGGTGTATGGGCAGAGGGTCTGACAGATTTGCGCACAGCAGTATAGTTAGCTATAGTGTGTGAGGAAATCGATTTGTCGACTGAAATGCAGGATATTGGGACAGTGTTTGCAGCTAATATGAAATGTTTCACATGTGGACAAACAGGGCATGTAAGGAGGCAGTGTATCCAGCCTCAGAGTAATGTGAATAAAGTACGAGGAAGTAATAGTTTTATAAGTATAGGACTGGACAAGAATAAGGTGCTAAATGCCAAAGGGAACTCCAGATCCACCTATGGTCATTCCAAATCAAACAACGGAAAATCCAGGATGGAATGAACAATACCAGAGAACGAAAGTTGCTACTCACCATATAGTGGAGATGCTGAGTCGCGATAGATAAAATAAAAAGATTCACACACTCAAAGCTTTCGGCCATTAAGGCCTTTGTCAGCAGTAGACACACACGCGCACACACACACTCACGCAAACGCAACTTGCACACATGTCTGCAGTGTAGTTTCAGCTCCCTGAGACTGCAGATATGTGAGCAAGTTGTGTTCGTGTGTGTGTGTGTGTGTGTGTGTGTGTGTGTGTGTGTGTGTGTGTGTGTGTGTGTGTGTGTGTGTGTCTACTGCTGCCAAAGGCCTTAATGGCCAAGAGCTATGAGTGTGTGAATCTTTTTATTGCACCTATCGCTACTCAGCATCTCCGCTATATGGCGAATAGCAACTGTCTCTGGTATTGTAATGGTCATTCAGAGTAAGACTGTATGCAGAGGTGGATTGTGCAATAAGAGGAATAGTAGGAAAATGGGTTGCAGGATATTATTGGACACAGGGTCACATGTGTTGGTTGCCCAATAGTGATCTGGTGAAAATGTAAGCAAATGAACCCACCACTGTAGAGATTGCATGAAGTGGGGGATAAAGATCCCACACCATTAGGATGGATGGACACAACACTTTTGCCTGGATATGGTTCAATTTAAACAATGTGTAGAGATTGTGCCACAGATGAGTGAGGGCTACAACATGATTCTAGGGATTAGATTTCTTATATTAGCATTGTGCCATAATCGATCTTCGGCAATACAGGATGGAAAAATGTTCCAGTTAGGTGAAGCCACTGTCAGAGTAGCAATGTTAGGAGAGGAATTTGTCGTGAAAGACAAACTGATTAAACAATGAACGATCATACCAAGACTTGATTCACACAACTGTGTATTACAGGCTACTGGATAGCTGGTAGGAATTTTGTGTGAGGAGGAATTGTTAGAAGAGAATGAAGTATTAGATATGGCAGGTCACTTAATTACAAGAGGTACTGTATGCATACCAGAAATAAAGGGTGAAAAGAAGGCACCTTTTTTTTATAGATAATTTTAGCGCAGAGGAGATAGGACTAACAAAGCGGTTGTTAATATTTCACATGGATATCCTCAAGGAAGAAGAATTTGACACAAGGTGTGTCAGCCATGGACAATCGACAAATGCCACAGACACTTCATTAAAAGGAAACATGAGGCACCTAGACGGAGGCAAAAAAGAACAGATGGAAACATTATTTTTGGAATTTAAGGATTTATTTTTGCCAAAAGGTCCATTAGCAGCTACACATATTGCACAGCACTGCATCCAACAGGAAATGAATCACTAGTCTACCGCAAACCATTCAGAGTACCTAAGTACTTACAGTCAATTTTGAGGGAATTTATCAATTAACAATTGAAAGATGGAATCACTAAAAATGCATGGGGGGGGGGGGGGGGCAGCAAGAGTTGTCATGCCAAAAGTCAACTGACAAAACATGAAAATATAGATCTTGTTGTGATTATGGACATCTGAATGTGAAACCCAAAACAGATGCCTGCCCTTTGCCAACAGTCACAGAAACCTTGGACCAAGAGCAATGTAAATATCTTTCAATAATGGATTCGAACAGTGGTTATCACCAGACAGAGGCTCCACAGCAGGATCAACACAAAACAGCATTTTCAACATCCTGGAGACACTACCAATTCAGAAGAATGCCACTTGGATTAAAAAATGTACCTACAACATTTGAGAGAGTCTTGGATGGAGTACTCAGAGGTTTAAAACCACAGCAATGCTTAGTGTATATCAGTGACAGAATCATCTATAGTTGTAATATATAACAGCACCTGCAGCAATTGAGGGAAGAATTCCCGAGGTTAAAAACAGCGAAGTTAATACTGAGTACAAGAAAGTGTAATTTTGTGATGGAAGAGGTACCTAGGTCATATCGTAAGTAAATATGGGGTTAAGGCAGACTCAAGAGTAGAGCTATACATGAATTTCCTGTAACAGAATCTGTAAAGGAGTTTGAATCATTCTTAAGAGTTGCAAACTATTACTGCCGGTTCATAACAGGATTTGAGGCTATTGCCAAGCCGCTGACACAGTTGTTAAAAATGGGTACTAAATTTGTGTGGTCAGAAGCGTGCCAGCATGCTTCTGAGGAGCTAAAAGAGGCTTTAACACCGAGTCAGATATTGATATTTCCAGATTTTCAAAAAAAAATTGTTTTACCACATGATGCATCAAACCATGCACTTGACCACATGTTGTCACAAGAGGTAAAAGACGAAGAACATCCACCGCTTACATATCAAGACAACTAAATTCTGCAGAAATAAATTATTCCACAAGGGAGAAAGAAGTGTTACTTATGGAATCAAATATTTCAAACATTATCTGTGCAGTAAAAAGTTTAGAGTAATAACAGACCATGCGCCATTAAAATTGCTGTTGGCGTTAAACGATCCTTCTAGTAGGTTGACAAGATGGGCAGTAAGATTAAGTGAATTTGATTTCACAGTCACACAAAACCAGGGAAGAAGCACAGAGATGCAGATGGTTTTAGCAGAAAAGTAACAGTATTACATACTGTGGGTAATGAGCATAAGGAATGGCAAATTGCACAGACAGCGGGTGGCAAAGGTAACCAGTACTTTGAGCAGTCACAGTTTTGTATGGGTTGATATGCAGAGAAACCAAGTTAGGACCAGAACTAGTGGTACCAGTGAAGCTAAGAAGCAGTGCTAGAAGAAACTAATAATCACATATTAGCAGGTCATGAAGGTTGCAGATCTACCAACAGAAGAGTAGCAGAAAAGTATTGGTGTAGGAATAGACAGATGGCCATAAACCAGTATGTGCAGAATTGCATATAGTGCACATAGAGGACAGATTTGTGTCAAACAAGAGTACAATTTCAGGAATTATCTGAAGCACCATTCCAATTTCTATGAATAGATGTTTTAAGTCCATTTAATAAAACATCTGCAGAGAATAAGTATGTACTCACAATCATAGATAATTTTCCAAGATGCGTTGAAATGGTCATGATGCCAAACCAGCAGACAGAAACAGTAGCACAAGCACTTGTGAAAAATTGGATACTGAAGTTTGGAGTGCCTGCAACAATAGCAACAAACTAGGGAACGGACTTCATATCAGATTTAGTCAAGGAATTTAAGTTGTTGAATGTGAAGAAGTTAAGGACAAGTCCTCTCCATCCACAACTCAATTGATGAACTGAAAGAGTGCACAGGACAGTCAGGAAGATGCTTGGATACTACGTTGACTTACATCCCACCAACAGGGATGTCTATCTGAAGTATGTCGCATCTTCAGACAAGATTATCACCTTATGAAATGTATATGGTCATAAAATGCCATCACTATTCGACATACTGAAAATGAAGAAAGGGAAGATGGGATAATCTGTTAAGGGCTTTGCCAGAGCGATTAGGGAAATCTGAAATAGAGTACGGAGGGCAAATACATGAGCACTGCAGAAACAGGAAGAAACAGTGGCCATACAAACAAGAGTGCCACCATATACGGTTGGTCAGTGAGTGATGCTATCAACTTTGTATACGCTGAAGGAAAAGGGAAAGAAGTTTTTTGCAAAGTATCAGGTTCCATACAGTTAAGACTATGTCGCCGGTAAATGTCCATATTCAGTTGCCGACAAGAGTGACAATTGTGCATGTAAGACAGTTGAAAATTTTTCAAGAGAGTTTGGAAGTTATTCCAGGGGAAGGAGATGCAGACCAGTAAGGCAGAGTGAGGTGAAATATATCAGAAGATAAACAAGAGGTTGTGAATAAAACAGTAATGAGGAACCTAGGCCTAAGAGATATTTAATATTTTTTTTTTAGGTTAAGTATAGATTTAGTGTATTAGCATAAGGAGCTGTGGAGCAGCAGTGAAATTAAGGGGGAGGAAAGTAATAGATATTCCTGCCCATTTGTCGGGTGGAGAGAGGGTGAGATGATGAGGCTCATAGCAGGACTACTGATGTTCTTTGAGATGGGAGTGTTATGACACCAGCACCTGGATGGGGGAGTGCTGTTCGCCAAGCAGGAAGACATAGTGATCACGTCATCGCTGGATGATACAGGTGATATTCAACACATGGGAAATGTGTAACGAGTGAGAAGATTGTAGGAAGCATTCGACAAATCCTATCAGGGAAAAGAAATGCAGGGATACTCAAAGTGCCAGGGTATGTGAGAGAGTACATGAGTGTATGAGAAATTAAGGAGTGAGATGACTCAGGTAATGGAGGTTACCCCACATACACCATGGAAGAGGAGTTGGATCATCATTAGAGGCTGGCTTATGAATTCAAGATTTGACACTTCTGATGAACGGTGAACGACACCTTACAGGACGTTAAGCAGTGGGCAAAAGGGAATAAAGCTGTAAGTGACTGGCACACTGTGAGATTGCAAGTTTAGAGAAGGACGCATTGAATAACACACAACTACTATGACAACTGACTGGAGAAGTAATGTGGTATGCCAGGGTTACAAACAGGCAGTTAATCAGAATATCAGGGGACTACAGACAGAAGTATCAGTCTAAGACATGGAAATGGTAATGACAAAATGGTTGTAGTCCGTAGACGATAGATAGCCAGAGTATGTGTGAGAACTAATGGAATGAAACAGAAGTTCACATTTCTGTTTCTATACCAGTAGCAAGGAAACAAGCACATTTAGAGTACAACATAGTTCGTGTGGATCCTATCAAGTGGGGGATATTGAAGAAATTTGTGGGAAGATATGTGTAAATGGAGGAAACAAAGTTACAAGGATTTTGCAGACGGGAAATCACAGTCTGTCCGAACATGGTAATAAGAGAGGGGCAGGATTCCTGTGCGATGAAATAACTAATGGAACAAAAGGAGGTAAGAGAATGCAACAAAGAAGTGATCGAACTGGACTTATACTTTTCAGCAGGTCGAGGAAAACTGGTTGTGGTCCACCTTTAAGAAGGTGGTAGGGGCTTGTTGTTTTGAGCAGTGGAAGCTTACATCTGCAAATAGGCTAGGATTAAACTGGAGTGGTTTGTTATTAGCTGGAACAGCGTGCGAGTTAAAGGGAGCTACTTTCCATTTGCCTGCAACCATTTCAGGGATTACTCACCCGCATATTTTGCAGCCTCATTTGTACTGGCCAGAGTATCCCATGGAAGTGCTACCTGCTGCAAATCTAACCAGCGTAAATCAAACTCTAAGGCTGGAATATGCTTCTGGACCAGCAGGAGAGGTGAGTCTCCATGGATACCTTAGTGCAGCACATAAATTTACAGGGTGTATACGTGGACGAGGAAAAAAAGTTCCCGGATTTTTCCCGGATTTCCCAGTTAAAAATACACTTTCTCCCGAATGAAAATACACTTTTTCTGTGTTAAGTAACAGTATGCTTTTTCTCGGAACTGAAAACTTATCAATCCATTCAATGGTTGTGGTTTTATACACCGGTGTAGAATTTTGCAACACTTTAGAAAACTAAACTTAGAGGGAAAAAACACGCTTTGGAAAGATGTTGACGTGCAGCAACATGTATGCTGCGTATTTTCGTATTACGAAAGTATACAATGGAATTCCACCGAACATGTTACTTTCCGAAGGATTGAGATTGAGTTTGCGATGTGCTTTTGTAAGCCGGTCGTAGCTCATGTCAAGCGATCTTGCCAGCCAATGACAGCAGATATTCAGACCATAGGACACGCGATGTAGTCAGTCAATAGCAACATCACTGTTAAGTAGCTAGAACACACAAGCAGGAAAAGTTAATGGTTTAAATTAATATACATAGTGTTGCTATAAGAAAAGAAAAGCTTTCATGTACCCTATAATATTGGCCTCTAAGATTAATAAGCTGCAAGGGAAGCTAGGCTTTCACACGTAATGTTGATCTTTTTGCGCATGTCACACTTCAAGATACATCACAGAAATGTGCCAGCAAATTTTTTAACAACGGTATAAATGTCTGATCTCTGGGCTCGAAAACATTCTAAATGGTCGTTCTCAAATACCTGAATTTTGAATGAGAGTCAAATGCTCTGTGATTTAAGAAATTCATCGCACATTCGCGCACAGATTTCATCTTGTGTAAAAGGAAATTTGCTTTACTTGAAAGTAACGCTTTTCAAACAACCATTTGGAATATTTTCCCGCAACCTGTTAGATTCGTTTCAGCAGTTACAACAGATGACAGGTGTCGTCGCACTTGCGCAGCTACGATGACGCAGGAAGCCCATACGTTCGTACGTGTAAGACATTAAAAACTCTTACATTATGTCATAAAAGAAACAAGACATTAGAGGATACTCCAAGAGCAACGGAATTTTGTGAACCCTACTAAAATGCATAATTCGTCTTAAAGTGCACATTCATATGTCCAGATTCAGATGTACCAGTACCGCATTATCTCATGTTTGGTTCTTTATTATGACAGAATGCCATACGTGTTAGACAACGAAAACGTGCACTTGAAATGTAGCGAGCAGTTGAAACTAGACAATAGAGTGGAATTAAACACTTCGTTTCAAATAAATTGACTGCCTCAGCAGAAAAGATTAATAAAAGTCAAATTTCTTTAACAAACCAACAAAGATAACTTCATTGTTCTGCAAGGCGATTAATGCTTGACTGTCAGAAAGGTAGAAACAAAATAAATTCTGAAACTAATAACTTATTTTATCCTTCCATAATTATGAGCATGTATTTTAATTCACTTGATAGCTCCCGACCACAGAAATCTGTTTTGTTTTCATTTGACGTGAGAGCAATAAACGAAGAGGAAACAGCAAAATTACTTAACGTAAACACGGATCACGTGGAGGCTACCACCTCCCCACTACAACTTAGACTGCTCTGTGCACCAGGCCCAGATCTACGATATTTCCGAACCAGGCCAATATTAGATAGTGGCGCTCCCCATCCTTCGAGCGTTTGAGGTACGACACCAAAAATTTAAAAAATCAACTTTTCAAAAATATCTACATACTGTAGCGCACGTCTTTCTGAAGTGTCTGATACATGAAACATATATGATTGAGGCAATGTAAGACATGTTATTTGGTCGTAAATGTGCCAAAGTGCAGTGCCACGCCTCTTCACACAGTGTTCTTCCATCGCATGCCTCTCTATTTTGCTCTGTGGTATTCAAACGTGTAATATTTTGTAATGGGTGCCATCAAACTGTATTCAGGACAGTCGAAATTAAAATGCCCTGTGGTGCCTCTCCTGCAGCCGGCCGGTCTGTCATCCTGCCCCGCTTAAAAAAAATCTTGCAATTAATAGTGGATGGGATTATTTGTAACCGGGAGAACAAGAACTCTTCAGAAAATTTGCAGCCTTTACTGCCTATTAGCTAATAACTTGCTGTTCTGTGTGACATAAAATTAAATATAGGACACATAAAATGAGTAAAGACAAATAACTAGCAAGATAGTACACATTTCTTCAATCCTGAAGTCCCAGCTTTTTTTTCTCTCTAATCTTGCCACAGCTTTCTATGGCGTACTTCCCTTTCTGGGAAAGAATCTACTACGCCATCAAAGTTCGTCAACAGTTTACTGCATGAAAAAATGAAATGTCGTTTTCTAATACCAGAAAATTTGTTAATACAAATAGTACCCAAAACTGGTGTGGTTTCTCGATCTGATTACGTGTATTTTGTCACTGTCTGCTAGATAAAACGAAATAGGCCTGTGTAATACTGCAGCAGTTGTTACACACACCAAATATACGAGACTGTTTTGGCACATATGGTCATTTTTATAACACGACAGGATATAATTCAGCAAGTACCAATATCAAAAGCCCATTACGCCTACTACAAGCAAAAAGTTTTACATTAGGAAATAATTTCACATTTCATTCATACCCTCTAGCTTCTGAAACATGAGATCGAAAAGTAGTAGTATGTAATTTTTATATAAATTTGGAATCATCATATACGTCCGTAATTTGTGACAGTCTCCGTTTCTTCTCCTTCCTCGTTCTAACAAACAATCTTGTCATCATTAATTCTGTAACTATTCCAGCCAGTGTCAAAATTTATTCTCTGGTTAACTTCACTAAGCCTGCCACAATCACCGGTTTAGTTATCCCGCATTTGTTCTGCGGTTAGGCAATATTAAGTGCTCGTAGAACGCATTTTCCATGCTACTCCCAGAATAGAACTTTAGCGGCTGCTAGAAGGTGACTGTAGTGTACCGGTCTGGCCAAAAATGTTCTGTCAAAATTTCATTTTCATGGATACACGGAGAAGACAACATGTAATCTTAGTTGCCTGTTATTCCTGTTAGTCATTTATTTCCACTCTGGTAGCCTGAATCTATGGAATTCACTAGTAATTATAACAACGCTGATGATTTGCAAACCCAGTCAACCACATAAAACGATTGTCATTCACCCTTTTGGCTTTATTCGCTCAGCTCATATAGACCCGTCCCCTTTTGTCTGCAGTATTTTTCTAGATGCGCCAGGGATTCCCCCGGCAGAGGCATCACGTACACTATGCACGCATTCAAAAATCAATTTACGATTCATTCAGAAATCAACTTAGAATTTGATAAAAAAAAGTTCAAAAACCAACAGGGATGCATTGAAAATCATATGAGTAATCGATGGATCAACGTGCGCTGGATGCTAGGCACTTTGTGAAACAAGGTCTTTTTCCTCAATAATATTTGGTGCCCCCCCCTTCCCCCTCTCTTGAAACTGCCGCCAGGGACAGATAGTTACCCCGGTTTGCCCCTGCTCCCTAGTTTCGGGCCTGCTGCGCATATGTGAATCTGCCGGCCTAGGTGCACCAGTAAAATTTTTCCAGATATCATCTGGCTGCTTGCTGCTATTGCTTACACAGCTAACTGCCACACTTCTGTAGCCAGAAGCGAGATAAAATACTACTCATATGCAACTCAACTGTATGTGCGCATAAACTCACCTGCAACCGCTCAAACGAATCTAATGTAAACAGTTGTGATGTCATGCTCATTGGAGGCAATTTGAAACATTGCATAGTCTTCCTAAAGCCTTGACACATTTTGCTGTTGACAGACGCTTGTATCAGCACTGTGTTTAGTTCCTGTGTATGGCGCATTTCCTTTGCAACTTAGATTTTATTTTCGTTTTTTTTTTTTTTTTTTTTTTTTTTTTTTTTTTTTTTTTTTTCCCCCCCTCATTCATGTTTTATTGCTGCAGTATTATTCTGCAATAGCGAGATACAGTAATATTCTTTGTTGAGTATTGGTTCTTACAAGTCAAAGTTACAAAAATGTTGCCAAAAACTAAAACAATGAAAAACTCCTGGAATTCTAAAAAATTCACGTGTTTTTCCCGGTTTTCTCCCGGATGAAAAAATTCCCGGGTTTTTCCAAGATCTCCCGATTGTCCCGTGTTGTATACACCCTGATTTACATTGGAAAAAGAAGTACTGGAAAGTGACAAGACTGACTATTGTTGCCATATCAACCACCACAGCAGCACTTGTTCTGCTGATCTTAGTCCTTGTTTTGGTGTGTACAAGACAAAAAGCACAAGACTTAGTTCAGACCCAGCTGTTGTTCAGATTCTAGTGGATTGGATATCCTGAGTGTAAAAACAGCAGAAGAAAGATGAGCACACAAGGGGTAGTATTAAGGGTAACTGATTCATTTTAGGTTATAAGTTTGGAACAGGGAGTTAGAAGTTACTGTGCAAGAAGCCTATTAATAAAATAAGTTCCATGGTGTTTGAGTTAAGGAACATGGCAAAGGACCCTGTAGAAATGTGTAAGATTAAGTGAGAGGATCAAGGAAACCAACTGTTACAATAATTCTAATGAGGTGAAACAGGGCCAGAAGGGTAGGTCGCCGGGAACTCTAGTATAAAAGATAATCTAGTTTCATCAACTCAAGAGACCAGGTCTTGATAAAATAGAGGGCAATATTGTGCATCGACCAAATACGGTCAAAACATACACCAGAGCGGAAGTGAGCTGCGACAGAACCAGCTGCAAGTGAACGAGAGTGTTACGTGTTGTAAAGCAAAACAGGGCCAACAGCCATTGAAAACCAGAGCCAGATTGGTGGGGTATAGCAACAGCCTATGGTGCTATAGAGCCTGCAACACCCAGAGTGACATTCCCGAATGCGGTACGGGGTCCACTGTTCGACCAACCTGAGTCATGAGAGCATCCGCCGCAGGAGCGGAGAGCTGCACATACTTGCTGAAGGGAGGTCATGCTGCCTCCACAGTATCACCAGCTACACTGTCATCATGGTCACAGCCGGTGACATCACTGACAGTCGTATTCGAGTAACGCCATGCTTGGCTCTGCTCTTTGCACTGTCAGCAATGCCAGATGTCTGCCATTTTAGGTGAGAGGCAACTGGGCACCTCACCAAGCTGTTCCTGATGTACTACAGATAAGGGTCGGGATAAAAAAGTTCATTAAATAAATAAACTGTCGTCCTGATGTCTCACTCCAATCTCCATGGGTCATTTAACAACACTAATAGCAATTTAAGATGCTTTCAGAATAAAAAATATCAACTTGACCAATCAAACAACATTTTTGGGACACACTAAAATGACCAAGAAAAAATATAAGAAGGAAACAAAGGAAGAAGAAGAACAACTTAGCTTCTGTTGTAGGTCACAGACATCTCACAACACTGATAATGTCGCCTCCTCACTGCTGTGATGTCTTCTTTTAATCTGACCTACTGGGGATCCCAAACGCTCAGGAAGTACTCAATGAAGCATCCCACAAACATTCCGTACAAGCTGTAGTATATTTTCCAGAACACTCCCAGTAAACCAAAGTTGGCCAGTTGCTTTCCCTACAAGTGATCTGATGTGCTTTTAGTAGTCTCAGATTGCTGCCCATCCCATCTTACAGATTGCTTATGTACACTGAAAACATTAGGGGTCTCAAATGCATTTCCCTGGAGTATTCCTTTGACTCAAACTCTCTCGATCCAAAACAATTTGCTAGGTTTCACTACTGTGACAGTGACATATTTGAGTAACTGTTCCAAATGCTCCGACGTTTTCTTAACAATCTAGACGGTGGTATGGTGTCAAATGCTTTCCAGGAACCTAGGAACTGACTTGACTTATGTTCATGATTCAAAGGATACTTGTGTGGGCGTGTGTGTATGTGTGTTTTGTTGACTCCACTAATTCTATCACCGGACAGCCACTTGTCCTTGAGAATGAAACAGTATTTTTGCTTTACTAAGAACCAGAAATGTAAATCACTGAACCACTTTAATATGTTCCATTTCTTTGGGTGAATCATTCTTTCAACTGGTCTGAAGCAGTCCGCCAGTATTTCCTTTCCTGTACTGATCACTTTAAATGACAATAGCACTTTCATCCAAAACTCTCAATTAGTCATTTATATTCCAGTTTATTTCTTCCTCTGTAGCTATTTCAAGTACCACCAACATTATTTGCTGATGACTTAATACATGCATTATCATTCTCACTCTTCTTCTGTTGATGAACTCCACACATTCCTTTCCTTGTTGATCTGTAGGGTACTACTCCATTTCTCATAGCTACAATAATTTTCTTTGCAATTCTGTGCTCCATTTGTATAACCCTAGAAATTTATTTCTCGAAGTACTAGCAGAATTCTTTTGACGAGAAATCTTTTCCTTCTTGCTTGTGCTAATCTGCTTTTTATGTCCTCCTTGCTTCACCTGTCATGCTTTTAATTTATTATCATGTAACAGAACTCCTTCACTTTGCTTACATAGCCGCCAATCTTGAAGTTAAGTTTCTCACCTATCTCGTGTCTGCAGCTCTTAACAATTTGTATTCTATGCTCCATACAATATTTCTTCTATCCACAGGTCAAGTATTCACAAAGAACCATTTCCCACATTGAAAATCACACCACTCCATCTTTCGGCTAATGGTACAGCAACCTCCTGAAATGTTCAAAAAAGAATAGGCAGTCTTGGTTGCAAAATGGTCTTTTATTTCTTTATTTTGTGATGCATTTCTCTCTCACAGGATCATCATCAGACATCTTGGGGGGAGGGGGGGTTCTTAGCACACATTTATGGGCCAAGAACCATCTATAAAGCTATACTATCAATTAAGTAAAGCAACTAGGAACCAAGACCTGAGTCGTGAAAAGAGCGTAACCAAAGACAAATTCACTGAGGAAAAATTCTCGAGAACCACTCGTAAGTGTACAGAAAATCCAATGAACATCAAAAATGGCATGTCATCCAATAAAATTTACAGGACACACCCACTGGATAAAAATATCCAGTGGATGTGTCCTGTAAATTTTATTGGATGACGTGCCATTTTTGGTGTCTGTGGGATTTTCTGTACACTTGCCAGTAGTCCTTGAAGGTTTTTACCCAGTGAGTTTGTCTTTGGTTACGCTCTTTCCACAACTCGGGTAATGGGTTCCAGTTGCTTTATTTTTACTAAAAATGTTGCTTTATACATGATTCCTGGCTCATAAATTTGCACTGGGGAAACTTGTTTTTCCCCCAGACATCTGATGATACTCCTGCGAGAATGAAACATGTCAGAAATTAAATAAAACACCATTTTGCAACTGAGACTGCCAATTTTTTCTTGAATTTCCCACATTTGGAGGAGGGAGGAGGATTAGTGTTCAACGTCCTGTTGACAGCGAGGTTATTAGAGATGGATCACAAGCTCGGATTAGGGAAGTATGGATAAGGAAAGCAGCCATGCCCTTTTGAAGAAACCATTCTGGCATTTGCATTAAGTGATTTAGGAGAATCATGGGAAACCTAATCAGGATGGCGGGATGTGGCTTTGAACTGTTGTCCTATCAAATGCATGTCCAGTGGGCTGACCACTGCACTACCCTGCCTGGTAATTTTCCCACATTTGCAGATGCAAATCTACTTCACGAGACTTCTCTAATAATAAGTCAGACCATTACAGTATCGCAGACACACACATCAGTCTCAGCAGTCAGTTGGCACTCGATAGCGAAAATGGCAAATATGTCTGATATTTTAAGATTTAACTAAAATTTAAAATGACTCGAATACCGAGAAAATTTATATATTGATGCCTCTGGAAAAATGATGTTTCCAGAAAAGTTGTTAGCTGATTGTAAAGAAAGGCAGCGCCACTTTCAAAGTATTGCCACTTCATGTACTTCTTTTGAAATGCAAAATAGTCACTCAAACAAGAGAACAAACCTGACAGTATCCAGTTACAAGATAATGGGTAAACCAGCAGTGCCATTTACCTTGTTTAAATAACTGGGAGTAATAGTATCAAGCAATTTGAAATGGAACAAAGAGACTGCAGTGGATGAATGATACTTGGAATATAATTCTCAGACACTTTAGTGCACCTGTTACAATCAATCTCACAGTAGTACTGAAGTGCATGAAGGTTTAATCTATAAGGTCTTGCACGAGACATCAAAGACATTCAGAGACACACTGTTAGATTGTAATTGTTGGTATAACTCACACAAAAATGTAGGAGACATGTTCAAGGAAATTAAATGGGAGCTTCTGGAAGAAAGCTGACATTGTTTTTTTTTGTAAAATCACAAATGCCCTATATAAAAATGCAATATTCAAAGTAATCTGTGCCACAATTCTACAAGCTCTGTCTTATATAGCAGACAGGGGTCATGAGAACAACCTAGGAGATAATACTGAGCATGGAGGTACACAGATACTTATTTTCCCCTCACTTCATTTGCAAATAGAACAGTGCACAGAGTGGTTTATACTGGTACAAATTACAGGCTGCCATGCATTACACAGCAGGTTTTGAAATATATATGTAGAAGTAGATCAATTGGCTACATCTATGTTTCTGTGATGGCATTATTTCTGTCTTCTTATTTAGCTCAATTTTTTCTTAGGTGGTGGTGGTGGTGGTGATGGTGGTGGTGGTGGTTAGTGTTTAACGTCCCGTCGACAACGAGGTCATTAGAGATGGAGCGCAAGCTCGGGTTAAGGAAAGATTGGGAAGGAAATCGGCCGTGCCCTTTCAAAGGAACCATCCCGGCATTTGCCTGAAACGATTTAGGGAAATCACGGAAAACCTAAATCAGGAAGCCCGGAGACGGGATTGAACCGAATTTTTTCTTAATCTCTGTTCAAATTTCTCTTTTTCTGGGCTCACATGTACCAGAGAGAGTCATTCCTTCTTTTCTATGGCTGTTGGTGTGACAACTTCAAGGCTATGCTGAGTTTCAATCACATCAGCTGCATTTGGCCAGATGGTTTTGTATGCAAGTGAGTTAGAACTAACTGCAATTATCTAGGCCTGTGATAACATATTTAATCTACCAGTTGGTTTTCACACAGAAGATGAAGCAATTTAAAGTGCCACAACCACGTAAAACCAGTTGCAGGATGGGGAGACACTAAATAGTTCACTGAATAGGTACAAAATCCTCATTCAATTCTTTATGAAGTACTGTTCATTAAGCCTGAGACCTTTATCAAGTAGGCTTAATGGAAGAGAGAGTTAAAGAAGAGCAAGGATTTCTGTCACAGCTTCATTCAGTAAGTGTGGCCAGAAAAAAACCATCCAGTTGGAACCAGGATTTATAATAACCACGAGAGCCAGAAAAAGCTTATTAGTTTTTAAAATCCACATATGAAAGAAAGTGTAGTTTTAGTATAAGAGGGGAATTTAGGAATATATCAACAGTAGATGCACATGCACCAATGTAGGAACAGTATGATATATGAAAGGAACAGTTATATGAAGACTTGGAAAAATTATGTTGTCCTGTACATAAACATGATTTGATGATAGTGGTAGGTGATTTCACTGCAAAAATAGGTTGGATTGGGCATCAACGTAAAATTCCTGGAAAAAATTCACTGCACAAAGAAACAAACAAGAATGGAACTCTAACTGTGCAATTTCATAGGAAGGAATAACATGATAGTTAATAGCACCTGCTACCCACACAAAAGAATTCACCTGGATACCCAGAAGTCTGCAGTCAATGGAATAGTCAACCAGACAGACCATAATTTAGTGTATGCCTACCACACCTCAACTGTAGATGTATAGAGCTACAAGATGACCAAACTGTGACTCCAATCAATCTGGATAAAGAAACTATAGTTAGTATATAACAACAGATCATGAAAGAGGATGAACTGGAACACTGAAAAACTTAAAAATATTTCAAGGTGAAAGGTGGAGCAGCAGTGAACAAGCCATTACGGAAGCTACAGAAGAAAAACTAGGCATGGGAAGAAACAGCAGAATCCAGGAATGATTTGATTAAGATTGTAGGTTAGCAATAGAGGAAAAGAGTAGGGTATGAACAAGGTTTAACTAGGAAATAATTATGGAGAAGAGCTATCATACTGTGGAAGGGAAAGAAAAGACAGTGAACTAAGAAGAAATTTAGAGAACTAGAGGAGCTAAAGGAACAGAATGAAATACGAAAATACTATCCCGCTGTAGGCAAAACAAGGAGCAGGTTGTAGCCAGAAATAAAGGCACACTTAAGTAAAGATGGGAAAATAAGGGAAGAAGAAAACATAGTGGCCAAGTGGCCAGAATGCTTCAAAGAAGCACTACATAAAAGGCTACAAAAAGAACAGATACCATCACAGGAAGAAAGAGGAGAGCTGTAAATAAGCTCTGATGCAAGAAAACAGACACTGCAAGAGGTTTCTCTGGCTGCCCACAAGCTGAAAAACAATCGAGCCTATGGCAAAGATGGCACCGTCTCTGAATTAATAAGAAGTGGTGCAATGCTGTAACAAAGGAACTACACATACTAACATCCGACACATGATTAAGTGAAACCAAGCCAGATAACTGGAAAACTGGAATAATAGTCCCCATTTGTAAGAAAGCAACAAGACAGCATGTGAAAATTATGGATGTATAACACACTATTCATCAACACAGCCTATAACATCTTCATAAATTTATTAAAAGAAAGGATTTAAAAGTGTGCAGAAAGCATACTTGAGGAATTATCAGTGTGATTTTTGAACAGACAGAGGAACAACTGAAGAAATATTTGTGATCAGACAAATGATGAAAAGTTATGTGAACATAAAATAGATCTGCACTTCCTATTAATGTTTTCAAACAAGCATTTGACAGCATTAATCGGCAAGAATGTGTGCTGAGAGAGGTTGGTATATGTGTTATGCTAATAAATCTTATCAGAATGACAATGAAACAGACAAGAGCAGAAGTGAAGACATTCAACAGGATAGATGAAAGAGCTCTTTATCTCTATCAAAGGAGTGAAGCAAGGTGATAGTCTCTCCAATGTTTTATTCGATCTATCTCAACACAATGTCGTAAATAAAATCAATAAAAAAGATAACATATTTATAGAAACTAGCCAGATATGTGCATATTCTGACGACATGGCAATAGTAGGAATAAAAGCCAACAAACTTAAAGAAACAAACCTTGCAATTGAGACAGAAAATTGACCTCATAGTAATGAGAATAAGGCAGAAAACTGACCTCATAGTAATGAGAATAAGACAGAATGTATGATAATGTCACACTCTGAGGCCAGAAGAAACCCTAAAGATCTAAACGTAAATGGGAAATGTTTCAAAGGAGTGTCCTCTTTTATTTATTTGAGATCCTTCATGTCAAATGATAACATCACTGGAAAGGCTATGAGGGAAAGGATACAAGCAGGTCATAGAGCTTACTTCACAAATCCAGAACTTTTCAGGAACAGCCATGTTATAACAAGAATGAAACTATTAATATATTAACTCTGTAGTTCAGTAGTTGTCACATTTGGGTTGGAGGTATGGATACTGGCAGAAGACGACAAAAATGTTTTAGGAATCTTTAACAAAAAAAGTATGCAAAATTTACAGCCTGATAAGGGAGGAAGAAGGCTGTAGGACAGGCTGTAGCACCGAGCAACAAATATTAATACACGGAAGAGATACAGCAAACTCTGTCAAATCAAAATGAATACGACAGCTAGAACATGTGGACACAATGAGGATAGAATACAAAACAAAATGTCAAACGTATAATCCATGCTATTAAGATGAAAAGGGAGACTTAGAGGAAAGTGGATTGATAATGTAATAAGAGGATCTCGCCAATGCGGCAGTCCAGGGTTGGAAAAGAGCTGCCAAAACATGAGAAGCATGGAGGAAAATAGTTGAAAAAAAATCAAGGCCCACCAAGGACTGTACTGCTACCGAAGGAGAAAAAGATCTAACAATATCTATCTGGAGTGATTTAAGGCGATTGACCAAATAAATCTAGTCACAGAATAGGCAGATGCAAAGTTCACAATCAGTGAAATAATCCTATGAAAGTGTAATTCACGTGTGGAAAAGTTCACTTCCAAGACCAACACTCACACATTTGATAAATATTGTTTGTTAGTTGCAACCTTCACAAGTTGGATCAATGGAAAAGATTTGATTAAGTGTTTTACAATTGGTCACAAGCTTGTCTAGTTAATGTTACAGAGATAAAGTATTTCCTGAAATCAGCTGTGACATTATCAACATATGTTAAAGGCTAAAACTAGCTTTGTTTGTCCATCCCCAACACCACCAGTGCCGCGGAAAAACTCATATAAAGGGGAAATCAAGATGGTGTGGGTTGTGAAGCAACTATTGAAAGTATACACCAGGGTAAGAATATGTACTTGATCTTTTTTAATTGCAATCAGCTCATGTGTAGATAATAGAAAACAATAAATCGTTTTTGGTCTAATTATGTCATCAAAATATTCATAAATGAATAAAACATATAAACAAAATGAAGTTAGACATTTCCTGGGTAGCAAATTAATTGCACTCAGTTTCCCAGTTTCAAAAACCTCAATAGGATCTACAGTTTGCATTGAACTATTTATTAAACTTTCAACTCATTCTGAATATTTAAATAAGAAACAATACAAAAGGACAGATTGCTACTCACCACATAGAGGAAGTATGCCGACACACAAACAATGAAGAAGAATGTTGGAAATGTTTCAGTTCTCACACAGGAGCACAAAAAAACTGCAATACATTTAATCTCTTGGCCAAAGGCCTCCTCCTAAAGCAGGAAAACGCACACAGAACTCAGATACACATAACCACTGTCTCTGGCTGCTGAGACCGTACTGTGCACAGCTACTGCACCTGATGCGAGACGCAGTCTGTGGGTAGTGAGGATAAGGACTCTCGGGTAAGGAGGAGTAGCAGGGTAGAGGTGGGGGCAGGTGTAATGCTGTTTGTGGGTGCATGCAGGCACACGGTGGGGGACAGGTGCCTGCTAGGTGCCGTCAGGAGATCTGAGAGCGGGGAGCAGAAACGGAGAGAAGTAGAGAAGAACTAGTAGGTGCATTGGTACAGTGCATAGTGCTTGAGCAGGGGCAGGAAAGGACAGGTACTAGCGAAGGTTGAGGCCCACGGAGTTATGCCAACATACAATATATTACTGGAAGAGTTCCCACCTGTGTAGTTCAAAATAGCTAGTTTTGGTAGGAAGGATCCAGATGTCACGGACGGTGAAGCAGTCACTGGAGTGAAGCAGGCTGTGTTGGGTAGCATGTTCAGGAACTGGCCACATTTTGTTGGTGGCAGTTCATGCAGACAGATAGCCCTTTCTGTTGGTTGTAATGCCCACATATAAAGGAGCACAGTGGAGACAGCTTTCACAGATAGAGGTTTCTTTGATGGGACAAGAGTGATGTGGCCAGACTGGAGAAGGTGATGATGGGATGCTGTAAAGGGCAAGTTCTGCATTTAGGTCTATTGCAGGGATTGAGCCATGAAGCAAGGAATTGTTAATAGGAGTGGAGTAGGGATGGATAAGGTTACTGTGTGCGTTTGGTGGGTGGCAATATACCACTGTGGGAGGAATGAGAAAGGTAGTGGGTAGGATACTCCTCACTCATGGCACAAAGAGAGGTAGTTGAAACTTTGATGGTGAATGTGATTCAGTTGCTCCCATCCTAAGTGGTACTGTCACAAAGGGAGTGTTCCTTTGTGGCCAGTCAGTGAATAAGCAGGAGGTGGTCGACGACTAGAGAGACCGTGCATGGGAGATCTGTTTCAGTACAAGGGGGAAGGGTAATTTCGGTTTGTGAAGGCCTCAGTAAGACCCTCAATATATTTGGAGCAGGGCTGCTCATCTATACAGATGCAACAGCCATGATCATCTAGACTGTATGGAAGGGACTTCTTGGTATGGAATGGGCCCCAGCTGTTGAAATGGAGGTATTGCTTGTGGTTGGTAGGTTTGATATGAATGTAGCCATCCTTGAGGAGGAGGTCAACATCAAGGAAGGCAGCATGTTGGATCGAGGAGGACCAGATGAAGCAAATGGGGGAGAAAGTGTTGAGGTTCTGGAGGAATGCGGATAGTCTGTCCCCATTTTCAGTCAAGATCACAAATATTTCATTAGTATATCTGCACCAGGTGAGGAGTTTGGGATTCTGAGTGGTTATGAGTGATTTCTCTAGAGGACCCATGAATAGGTTAGCATAGGACAATCCCATGTGGGTGCCCATTGCTGTGCCACAGATTTGTTTGAAGGTGATGCCTTAAAAGCAGCAGTAAATGTGGGCAAAGATATAGTTGGTCTTGATGACTGGGAAGGAGGTAGTAATTTCGGAGTCAATTGAGTGATGGGAAAGGTAGTGTTCAATAGCAGCAAGGCCATTGAAATTAGGAATACTAGTGCAGAGGGAGTTGGCACAAATGGTGACGAGCAGGGTGAAGTGTGGTAATGGAACAGGAACTATGGAAAGTCAATGGAGGACATGGCTGGTGTATTTTATACAGTAAGGTAGGTTACAGGTAATAGGCTTCCTGGATGTTGACCTCCACTTCCACATCAGTACCTCCACGCCTACTGAACCTACCAACCACCAGCAATACCTCCACTTTGACATATGCTACCTGTTCCATACCAAGAAGTGGCCTCCATACAGCCTAGCCACCTGTTGCATCTGTAGGTGAGGAACAGTCCTTCCCCAGATATACTGAGGGTCTCACTGAGGCTGTCACAGACTGAAATTAGCCTCCAAACCTTGTACAGAAACAGATCTCTCATGCCTTGTCTTTCCACTCAACTACCACCTCCAACTGTCTGGTCATAAAGGGGAACCTCCCAGTGACTCAGTACCACCCATAACTGGAGCAACTGAATCACAGTCTCTGCCAGTGTTTTGACTACCTTTTACCATGCCTTCAAATGAGGGATATCCTGACCACTAACCTTTCCACACCTCCCATGATGGTACTCTTCCACCCATTAAACCTGCGCAAAATCCTTGTCCATCCCTATCCCACCTCTGCTTCCTACTCCTTGCCTCATGGCTCATATCCCTACAATAGATCCAGATGCAAGACCTGTCCCACATATCCTCCCACCATCAGCTACTCCAGTACGGTCACAGGCATTTCCTTTCTCATCAAATGGATTGCTACCTGGGAAAGCAGTCATGTGACCTACACACTAAGGTGGCACCACTGTGCTGCTTTATACATGGGCATGACAACCAACAAGCTGGCTGTCCACTAAATGGGCACCAACAGACTGTGGCCAAGAGAGAGCTGGACCATCCAGTTACTGAACATGCTGCCCAACTTAACAAGCTTCACTTCAGTGACTGCTTCACAGTCTTGCCTTCTGGATCCTTCCTCCCAAAACTAGCTATTTTGAAATGCACAGGTGGGAACTCTTTCTGGAATATACCAGTTGTTTGCATCACCCCATAGGCCTATAGGCCTCAAGCTTCACCAGCCCCTGTCCTTCACCTACCTATCCCCTTCCCTGCCCCTGCTTCAGCACTACACAGCCTTCTACTCCACCAATGCACCCACAGATTGCTTCTCAAATCATGTGCAATTGCTGTACACAATCCAGTCTCAGCAGCCAGATTCAGTGGTTGTGTGTGTGTGTGTGTGTGTGTGTGTGTGTGTGTGTGTGTGTGTGTGTGTGTGTGTGTGTGTGTGTGTGTGTGTTATCAACTTTAGAAGAAGGCCTTTTGGCCAAAGTTTAAATGTATAGCGGTCATTTTGTTGTCTCTCCCAGTAACTCAATGTCTCCTTCATATGGTATGCAGACATCTATCTTTTTCATATGTTGTCATTATTCCACCCTGCATCTTCCGTTGTTTCATCTTTCCAAATTGTTGTTCTTAAAACAAGGAATTTCTATTGCAGTTTGGTAATAACCCAACTTGATGTAATGGTGCTGTTGAAAGCTACTACGAAAGCAGATAAATCTGTACTATTGATTGCCAAAAGCCACAACATTACATGTATGCAGAAGTCAAGCAAAAAATACTTGGAAAGCATGAAGACCTGCAAGATAGATTCTTAATAACTTTTAGACAGCATTCAAAAACAAGCTAAAGACAAATTTAATGAAACTCCTTACCCTCCTCCTGCCCCTTGAACTACGGACGTTGCCATGGTGAGGTGGCTTGTGTGCCTCAATAATAAGATAGCTAGACTGTAGGTGCAACCACAACTGAGGGGTATGTATTGAGAGGCCAGATAAACATGTGGTTCCTGAAGAGGGGCAGCAATCTTTTTAGTAGGTGCAGGGGAAACAACCTGGATGACTGACTGATCTGGCCTTGTTACATCAGCCAACATGGCCTTACTGTGCTGGTACTGCGGACAGCTGAAAGCAAGGGGAAGCTAAAGCTAATATTTTCCCAAGGGCATGCAGCTCTTACTGTGCTTGAGGGAAGTGTGGGGGTAAAAACCTTAGAGGGAGACCAAGAGATGAACACAGTAAGCAGATTCTAATGGATGTAGGTCGCAATAGTTATTCGAAGATGACAAGGCTTGCACATCAGACCAGTCTTCGGACTGAGGACCACAACAACATCTTTTATATATATATATATATATATATATATATATATATATATATATATATATATATATATATATATATATATAAAAAGCAGTAGGACCATTAGTAGTAACGATATATTTCAGTTGTTAATCACATGATAGTAGTCATTCTGAGAGTCTGCTCAAGGACCACTGTATTTCATATCATTGGTTTCTAAAGCTTTGTTAACAAAGAAAAGTAATTATGAAATTGAAAATCAAATTACCCAAAAGAGGAAAAATCTCTTGAGCCCCTGGAAAACTTTCCCTCTCTGATTCTATATTAGTTATGCAAAAGAACTAATATAGTTGCAATTCAATTTTCATTCTCCATGCTGGGTATTGTTAAATGTATTGTTGAACACTATTACATTACATTGAATGAGTTGTAGCTTTCTGTACCTGACCTACCACTCCTTTCTAACCACCCTCAACCAACCTCATTTTACTCCTTGACAAATGATCTAATAATTCAGAAAGTTAAGATTAATGTTTTCACTTTTGTGTGGGTCTACAGGTAGTAAGAAAATTGCGCCGCCGTAAGTGCTGGTCAGCCATAGTCTTGTTAACTATAGATCTTGTTACATAACAGATAGGTACTAGACGGTCATTGTAATATTCTGAGGCAAAGTAATGCAATAATTACTTTTTTTTTAATTATAGATCTTGTTACATAAAAGATAGATACTAGACAGTCGTTGCAATATTCTGAGGCAGAGTAAAGCAATAATTATTGTAATGATTCTAAGATAATGTTACAGACTTCATTTTGATATTCATCAATACTTTCAAAACATCAAGATGTTACTCTTCATATTTCATCATGTCAAGCCTGTAAACAAATGTTGCCAAAGTAAATAGCATGGCTGTTGTAAGTTGAAGGTTAATTAAGCCAGTTTTGTCTCACCAGGTAATAATTCATGTTTACAAAATTTTATTTGCAACGGAGAAACCCATGCACAGTATTGTGTGCAGAAATCTGCCTCAGCCTGGTTTTGGCTCCTTGTATTCACAGCTAAAGCATTATGAATATATAGATTTGTGAAGCTGCCTTTGAAAATAAAATTTGATACTTTGAAACTAGTCATGTTATGAAAAAAAGAGTAAATAAAGTAGATGCTACTAACAAAGTAATTTCTTAATGTTTCCAGAATGAGATTTTCACTCTGCAGCGGAGTGTGCGCTGTTATGAAACTTTCCTGGCAGATTAAAACTGTGTGCCAGACCGAGACTCAAATTCGGGACCTTGTCCGCGAAAGGCAAAGGTCCCAAGTTCGAGTCTCGGTCCAGCACACAGTTTTAATCTGCCAGGAAAGTTTCTTAATTTCTCAATGCTGAAATTTTGCCACTGCAGAACCAACATTTCCATTTCAACATCATAAGGATAGTTACACATAATAATTGAAGAGAGATACTTCTTTGCACTCCAACATATATCTCATCACAATACAAGGAATCTGACAGCCACCATATAGTTATTGGAAATTAATTACTACATCCAATGCCCATCACCTACTGTTTCCAGTATTTAAAAAAAAAAAACAGAGAGAGAGAGAGAGAGAGAGAAATTCCCAAAACTGATCTTTTAGTTCTTATTACTATTTCCAATCATGAGAGTCAAACAAGAAACACAAAAATAAATCAGAAGCGCTAAATTATCAGCAAGCAAAACAAGATTAGGTACGTCAAGGCTATCAGTGTTGACAATGATACTGTCACACTCCAGATAGCTTAATCAGCAGGTAGAGGAACAATGTATAAGAAACAGAAATGTCCACCGAAAATGATATATAGGGTGTCTGGGTTAAACACAGAATAATAGAAAACATAATAACCTGAGATGTAACTGAGATATATATTGGCAGAGTGCTTCTACAAGTATTGTAAATCAAAATGCTGTGTGTGTTTGCTTGTGGCATTTGGCATTGCGTGCACATGCATGTAACTGCTTTGTTCATGTACATGCACAATGGTAGCCACAAGGACTCCACAGTAGAAGTTGTTCTGAGCACTTTCTCTTGTGGAGCTTAAGTCTGTTACACTGGTACAGCGTCGTTTTCGGCTTGTATATGGGCTGTGACCACCTGATGATGTTTCCACTTATGTAACAATCAAGAAATAGGACAAAAGGCTTCAGGAAACTGGGAGTTTGCTTTCAATGTTGGTCCATCACACTAAACATACAATTCTGGACACTACTGTGAATTACTGTAATTCCTATGCCTTCCAGAGGAGCTCCTCGTGACATCAATCCGGCAAAAAAGCATACCAGACACCAATTCGTGATCTACCAGATCTGCGTCATCGTGTTGGTGCAGCTATCACCATTGTCATGCCACTAATGGTGTGCATATAAAGGTGTAGTAGGTGTGCAAGGAAACATTATGAATTACGAGAGAGAGAGAGAGAGAGAGAGAGAGAGAGAGAGAGAGACTTCCACATGGGAAAAATATTTTTCCCATGTGGAAGTTTCTTTCTATTTTATTTACATCATCATTAATTTGAACCCAACAATTATGTTTGTTATTGTCTCTGTTGCATTTCGAAATCTTCTCTATCATCTTACTTTCTCTTTTTGTTTGTACAAGTAGTTTCACTTTGTATTCATCTTCCCTTTTTCCGTAATCTACCATACATTTTATCCTGCCTAATTATACTCAATAATATGTAATTTACTTCCAAACCATAACCTAAAAATTTTTAACGCTTTCAACATAACCGCTGCTATAAAATCCACTGTTCCAAGTTTACAAACATTTCGTGTAAACTCGTACATACTATTTCACAGCTTCAGTTCCTTTCACCCATTAAACAACCATCTCAGCTATTTCCAACAACTTTCGTTTTATTTTCATTCCCATTTTTCCCACATAACCGATCATTTTTTAGCAGCTTCCTACAGGTTTAAACATTATTATTTCTTCATCAAACAATTGTCAGCCTCATTTTCATAACCTGCCAGTACACAACCAGCCCTTTGAATACATTTACACGCATTTTTTTTTCGAGATTAGTTCGAAAAAATTTTTCGAGGTATTTTTCGGGAAATTTTTTCGAAAATTTTTTTTTTCGAAACTTTGTTCGAAAATTTTTTTTTCGAAACTTTCCTGAATTTCCCCACCTCTAACCCATTGTTGTTCACCAACCTAAGTTCACCACAGGATCAACATAGCTCATCTCAAACCAACACTTTTTCGACTTTTTTCACACCTTTATCTCTCCCTATATATATTTCTATTTTCACTTTAACCTCATATTACCCTTTCCACCTTCTAATACCATGTCAACCTCACAACATCCCTACAACGACCCCATTAAATTTTATTTACATTCCCTCCGCAAACATGCCTTCACCCTAGCCAGATTACGCTCCCATATTTTATTTACTCAGGCTTGTCTGACATTTGGCATTACCCCCAAAGGCCTCAAACTTAAAAATTCCCATCTCTGGCTGCAATCCTTCTTTCCATCAGTCCTTATACCAGTTCCAAACTGCACAATCCATAGCCCGCACCCACCTAATCCTTCACCTATATATCAACTCGGCCAATGAACACACCCGTCAACTCCTATCCCAAATCAAAGTCCTCAATCTTTCCTCTCCCACATCCACACCGGCTGTTCATAGCATCCTCCTACAGGCCAACCGCAAATTAGAACAGCACGCCACCCTCCGCCTCAAAAAACTATCCAATCTCGTGGTTTCCCACCTCCGGAAAGGCAACTCACTCACCCTCCACAACCTTTCCAACAAACCTCAACCTCCTCTCATTGCACACAGACCCAGTCTCTCCCATCTACTCAATCTCCCACTTCCAGCTCCACTCCCCCCAACACCTCAAAATTCTAGTCAACACAATCTGGAACCACAACACCCCAATTCAGTAGTTAACCTTTCCTCCAAACCTCTCTCCCAATCCGAAACCTCTGTCCTATCCAAAGGCCTCACCTTCAGCCCCACTCCCAGGTTCAACCATACTGCCCTTGTCAAAGATTTACTGTCCTACACTCGTAGTCTCTGCTGGAAATATCACTTTGCCACGAAGAAAAATAATCCTGATCCCACTCCTAATGATCCAAATCCCCAAGACACTATCCAAATTGAACCCTGCCTGGAACAGTTCTGTCCTCCATCACAGCGGGACCCACCTCCTCTTCCTCAAAATCACCCTCTCCAAACCTTCCAGGAATTTCTCACTTCCAGCCTTGCCTCTCAATCTTTCTTGAAAAACCTTAATCCTACTCCCAACATCACCACAGCTGAAGCCCAGGCTATCCGTGATCTGAAAGCTGACCGATCCATCATCATTCTTCCGGCCGACAAGTACCGTGGTACTTGATCGTTGGGAGTTGTGGCTGAGGGACTGCGTCAGCTTTTAGACAACTCTACATACAAAGTTTGTCAAGGTAATCCCATTCCTGATGTCCAGACGGAGCTTCAAGGAATCATCAGAACCTTAGGCCAACTAAAAAACCTTTCACCTGACGCCATCAAACTCCTGACCCCACCGACACCTCGCACTCCTACCTTCTACCTACTTCCTAAAATTCACAAACCCAAACATCCCGGCCACCCCATTGTAGCTGGTTACCAAGCCCTCACAGAACGTATCTCTGCCTACGTAGATCAACACCTTCAACCCATTACACGCAGTCTCCCATCCTTCATTAAAGACACCAACCACTTTCTCGAAGGCCTGGAATCCTTACCCAGTCTGTTACCCCCCGAAAACCATCCTTGTAACCATTGATGCCACTTCCCTATACACAAATATCCCGCACGTCCAGGGCCTCGCTGCAACGGAGCACTTCCTTTCACGCCGATCACCTGCCACCCTACCTAAAACCTCTTTCCTCGTCACCTTAGCCAGCTTCATCCTAACCCACAACTTCTTCACTTTTGAAGGCCAGACATACCAACAATTAAAGGGAACAGCCATGGTTACCAGGATGGCCCCCTCGTATGCCAACCTATTTATGGGTCGCTTAGAGGAAGCCTTCTCGGTTACCCAAGCCTGCCAACCCAAAGTTCGGTACAGATTTATTGACGACATCTTCATGATCTGGACTCGCAGTGAAGAACAACTCCTGAATTTCCTCTCCAACCTCAACTCCTTTGGTTCCATCAGATTCACCTAGTCCTACTCCAAATCCCATGGCACTTTCCTTGATGTTGACCTCCATCTGTCCACTGGCCAGCTTCACACATCCGTCCACATCAAACCCACCAACAAGCAACAGTACCTCCATTATGACAGCTGCCACCCATTCCATATCAAACGGTCCCTTCCCTACAGCCTAGGCCTTCGTGGCAAACGAATCTGCTCCAGTCCTGAATCCCTGAACCATTACACCAACAACCTGAAAACAGCTTTCGCATCCCGCAACTACCCTCCCGACCTGGTACAGAAGCAAATAACCAGAGCCACTTCCTCATCCCCTCAAACCCAGAACCTCTCACAGAAGAACCCTAAAAGTGCCCCACTTGTGACAGGATACTTCCCGGGACTGGATCAGACTCTGAATGTGGCTCTCCAGCAGGGATACGACTTCCTAAAATCCTGCCCCGAAATGAGATCCATCCTTCATGAAATCCTCCCCACTCCACCAAGAGTGTCTTTCCGCCGTCCACCTAACCTTTGTAACCTCTTGGTTCATCCCTATGAAATCCCCAAACCACCTTCCCTACCCTCTGGCTCCTACCCTTGTAACCACCCCCGGTGTGAAACCTGACCTATGCACCCTCCCACCACCACCTACTCCAGTCCTGTAACCCGGAAGGTGTACACGATCAAAGGAAGAGCCACGTGTGAAAGCACCCACGTGATTTACCAACTGACCTGACTACACTGTGACGCTTTCTATGTGGTAATGACCAGCAACAAACTGTCCATTCGCATGAATGGACACAGGTAGACTGTGTTTGTTGGTAATGAGGATCACCCTGTGGCTAAACATGCCTTGGTGCATGGCCAGCACATCTTGACACAGTGTTACACCGTCCGGGTTATCTGGATACTTCCCACCAACTCCAACCTATCCGAACTCCGGAGATGGGAACTCGCCCTTCAATATATCCTCTCTTCTTGATATCCGCCAGGCCTCAGCCTCTGCTAATTTCAAGTTGCCGCCGCTCATACCTCACCTGTCTTTCAACAACTTCTTTGCCTCTTTACTTCCGCCTCGACTGACATCTCTGCCCGAACTCTTTGCCTTTACAAATGTCTGCTTGTGTCTGTATGTGCGAATGGATATGTGTGTGTGTGCGCGCGAGTGTAAACCTGTCCTTTTTTCCCCCTAAGGCGAGTCTTTCCGCTCCCGAGATTGGAATGACTCCTTACCCTCTCCCTTAAAACCCACATCCTTTTGTCTTTCCTTCTCCTTCCCTCTTTCCTGAAGAAGCAACCGTTGGTTGCGAAAGCTAGAATTTTGTGTGTTTGTTTGTGTTTGTGTGTCTATCGACCTGCCAGCGCTTTTGTTTGTAAGTCACATCATCATTGTTTTTAGATATATTTTTCCCACGTAATGTTTCCCTCTATTTTATATATATATTTGTTTGTAAGTCACATCATCATTGTTTTTAGATATATTTTTCCCACGTAATGTTTCCCTCTAATAGAGGGAAACATTATATATATATATATATATATATATATATATATATATATATATATATATATATATATATATAAAATAGAGGGAAACATTACGTGGGAAAAATATATCTAAAAACAATGATGATGTGACTTACAAACAAAAGTGCTGGCAGGTCGATAGACACACAAACACAAACAAACACACAAAATTCTAGCTTTCGCAACCAACGGTTGCTTCTTCAGGAAAGAGGGAAGGAGAAGGAAAGACAAAAGGATGTGGGTTTTAAGGGAGAGGGTAAGGAGTCATTCTAATCTCGGGAGCGGAAAGACTTACCTTAGGGGTAAAAAACACACACACACACACACACACACACACACACACACATCCATCCGCACATACACAGACACAAGCAGACATAATATAATATATATATCAGTTCCTCCTCAAGTTATTACATTTTCTATTATTATACATGTAACTCGGATGCCATGTACATAGAGAAAAAGAAATACATCAGACCTGAAAAAAAGGCTGTTATTTTTCCCTCTCTGCTACTTGTCTCAGTCCTGTGGAACTTCAGTGAAGTAAAAAAGGAATCAAGTCTCAAATGCCTTAGATTTATTTAATATAAGTTATATTTATTTTGTACTTAACTGAATGTGTTTGTCACTACAAACAATCATGGCAATCGTGGAACATTTCATTCCGTCAAATTAACTTTTTTTAATTTTTAATTTTTTTAACAAAAGGACACTGAACTAATAAGCTATCTTGCATGGCTGTTAGCTCTGCCCCAACTGTTTCTGATACTGATGACCAGTAAGTAGAGATTGTAAACTGTCTGTTACATGTCGAGACATTATTGTGACTTAAGTTTAATTAATTTATTTTTTTAAAAGGAAAAGTTCCTGTGATAATGAGAATAGAACTCTCTTGACTGTCTATATTTTCGGAGAAAAACATACAACAATAGACAAATAAATTATGGAAAAGGTAGTATAAATGAAAATTCTTTCATAATCAGCAACTTTTCCAACAATATACAGCAAGAACATCTTGAAGTCATCACTTTTCATAAAAACACCCAAAGCTGTATGTATACCTCTTTGTTACTTTTCATCAATAGTGGAAAGTCAAAAATAATGCAGCAAACCTATAAATTTGAAAATAAATCTTCTCAGTCAAAATTAAAAGGAAAAGTATGTCTTTTTTTTACCCTTAACTACTTCTCCCTGCTCATTTCAAAATGATTCATCTATTAAAAAGCTACCACATGCTGAAAAAACTAATATGTCTTTCAAATTAAATATACTTTTCCAGAAGCCAAACTGAATGTGCCACACAATGTTCAACATTCAAGAAAAACACAAGTCAATTGATTGAAATGTAACTTTATGAATCAGGACGGTTTTTATCAAACATGTATAATCTCTTTCAAATGTCAATAAACATACATTCTTCATTATTAACATTTCTCACAGTTTCTGTCCCATTTATTGGCATGTGCCCTTTATGTGAGACAATGATGCATGAAAAATTAAGGTAACAGTCTTACTATGATGCTATACACTTCTAGAACAACAAATCTCAATACCTGGTGTCCAACGCGCAAATGATTATGACTTATGAATCTGAGAGGTCTTCAATCACATCCACCAAGTCTTTATGTTGTCTTCGTATGTGACGAATCTGATGTGACTTGCGCTTACATCGCTGGGGACAAAATGGGCACTGAAAGGTAGGCTCCTTGCCACATTCCCACTGAAGGTGCCTCTTCAATGAATCCTTTCGAACATATGTCCGTCCACATTTTGGACATGGAAAAACACCTCTCGATCGCAATGCACGCAGTGAAGATTTATCCTCTGATGCTGGACTGGAAAGTTCTTCGCCTCTTGTCGTAGACCAACCAACCCAAGATTTGACGTCATCACTGGTTGAGTCTGCAAACCATAGAATTAACTATGTTAATCAGTAATTAGGTACAAGATTAAACAGACTCATAATAATGTAAAAAGATAAGTATTTTGCAAATTGCTTGAGCTGTTACCAATGTAGATGAGCCTTAATGTCTCTCACCCATAAATATGAAAAGAACAAGTTTTGATTATTTGTTGATAATTCATTGGTGAAACTTATTATTATTATTATTATTATTATTATTTTGCCCCTTGTGAAATGAGCAACTTAACTTACTTACTTACTTGCAGTAAGCCAAATCAAAGTTGGTGTGTTATGAAATGTACAACACTTAGTGTAATGACATTACCTTTCAGAAGAGAAAAGTTTCTTGAACTTTAAAGCTCTTGACAACGAGAACTACTGAGTTGTTACAAAATCAATAGGTAATTACACTTTGAACACAACCCTATAGTACCATGCTCCGTGTCCACACCATCCATGTCTCTTTAAATAGACAAACTACCCACCTTTCTTTCTTTGCATTGACATAAGAAGAAGAGTATTAGTATCACTTATTAAATTGTAATGAAAAAAATTAAACTTCTTCTTTTGCACTGACATAAGAACAGAAGTATTAGTGCCAGTTATTAAATTGTAATGAAAAGAATTAATCTTAAAGAAGCCTTAAGATCCACCTGCTGATAATAACAGATTTCAGCATATTACAGAGGACAGTTTAGTTTCCGTAAAAGGCACATGAAATGTCTGTGCACAAGAATTAAATAGAAAAATACCTCTTTATACTGAACACAAAACTACCTTAAAGTACAATAGCAAAAACAATGCACTGAACTACTTCATGTTCACTATGGATAATCCCCTGAAAATTTGCAGACCAAAAATTCCATAAACAACTTTTGAAACTTCATGCATCTGAAAAGGCAGTATTCACAAGAATAAAATAATGTGATTATGTTCATTTATTTACTTTTCCAGATAAAAATTGGTTAATCCAGTGGATCACTGTCTCAAAGTACAGGTTTTGAAAAAATAGTATCCTCAACATTACACTGGACCAACATTAATAATATTATCTTTTAGTATCAATATATGTTTGTACGCAGCCCTCTCTCTCTCTCTCTCTCTCTCTCTCTCTCTCTCTCTCTCTCTCTCAGTAACGAACAGTACAATAATTAGCAGCCTTTTATTAAAGTGAAATGTGGAGGAGAGAATGCAGTTGTGCAACAATGATTACAATTGCTCTGTCTTACAATTATCGTTACATAATGGTGTAGCTTACTCTGGAAACAATACACAGCTAACTGGACAATATATTTGAGCGTTGACAACTGTATACAATATTTCAAGATATGAAGAGGTAAATGTAGAATTACTTTAACACAAATAATATTTCAGCTGATACAGATATCGACAATTCACACAATGAATAATAAATACCTTATGGTTACAGAATTGGTTCAGTTTTTGCAGCTGGCTTGCTAAAGAAATGTATGAAAACAACAAAGATCATTATCAAGCAGCATTGTGTTTTGACAGTTATCAAGATAGAAAAACAGATGAACAAACATCACCCCCAAAGTGCAATAAAAATAGACATAGTGGGACATATAAAACGCTACTCAGTCAGAAACGTCAACACCCTATACTAAAAGTCGTCCATTAGCTATCATCATTGATTACCAGAAAGCTATACAAATAAATCAAATATAGCAGCCATGAATCACAGAAAAATCAATTCACATGTGCTGATATATTTCAGTTTTTTATCACATACACAGCAAAAACAAATGTACAGGAGAAAAACCTATTATGTCTTGTTGTGAACATTTATGAAACATATGCTAATCCTGCTGGCAATTACTATGAACTGCAGAACAAGACATAGTCTGAGGCATGATGACATACTTGTTAGTAACCTGTAACAATAGTTTAAATTACAGAGAAATAATTCAGATATATGGCATTAACATTAAAATGTGTCTTAAAATACAACCATATGGACCTATGACAATTTTGATAAACCCTATACTTCCAAGTACGACGGTATCTTTGTCAGATGGTAGCCAATATATGTTTTTGAAGTTGGTGACTATCTGTACATTTTTCCTATTTTCATATATAATCTGCTCCTCGGAGCCAATCATATTACAAGCGAAAAGAGAATGTTTAATGCAAAAACTTGTTCTACCAATAACTCACATGCACTTTTTAACAGTTACCTAATTTTACTGGCAACAACACTTTTTACATACTGTGTTTGATCTTCAAATAAAAGACCTGTAACATAATTTCTAAATACATACTGACATCAAATACTTCAACAAGTCAGTCAAATCCTAGAACACTTAGAATTCTTGTACTATTTGTAACCATGTCCCACAGCTGAGAGCTAATTTGCTTTCCCATCTTCACAATATTTTTAAATGAGCATTTTCATGGCTATGTGACTGACTGAATAGCAAAGGTTGTCCCAATGCTTAGTGCATGATTAGGAAATGGATGCATATCCTTCTTTCTCAGGAATCTGTATACTCAAACAGCACAATCTCAACCTTTTCTTTGTTTTCCAAAAACCCTAATTTCTCATCATACAGTGTCAAAATACGACCGGTTCACCAATGCAAATAGAATGACCCAATTTACTTATACATACAATAAAAAGTGAATTTATCATAGAATTCGATGTAACAGAAATAATTTAGACACTAAAAACACAATTTAAAAAAGTCGACAAAGGTTGCTTTCAAATTATTTGTTGTGTAAGACTTGCAACAAATTATTTTTCTCTGTCTATAAAAACAAGCTGTGTGTGTGTGTGTGTGTGTGTGTGTGTGTGTGTGTGTGTGTGTGTGTGTGTGTGTGTTGGGGGTGATGGATGTGTTGTTGATTTGTTAGCACTGAAATATAGCTGGATTTTGTGGAAAAAAACACAACAGATGATCTGAGCAGTTTATCACTGCCTTTAATAACAACAAATATCATTTCATCTAATTACAAAAGCAACTATGGCATTAACATTCCACATTCAGTCAATCTATATTCTGTTCAACAGTACCATATGCAAGCAGTACTAGAATAGTTAACAGTATTGTTTCAGACTTGAAACAAATCATAAAACAACTACTGAAGTACACGTACACTATTTTATACAATCGGTTCCATAGGATGAAACTTTTTAATATGGCGAATCAGATTGCTCTTTTGAGTGCTCTGCCTTGGGCAGTAGGGACACTGAAACTGTGGCAATTTGCCACACTCATGTTTCACATGTCGTTGCAAGTTCCCCTTAAAGCGGTAATGTTTGCCACAATTAGTGCAAACAAAAGGTTCTGCACACTTTGAAGATATCTGAAACTGAGGTTGCAGAGATCCAGCAATGTAGTGGCAGCTCTGTAGTGACGGATGCCATGCGCTGGGACCTGTGAACACTGAAAAGTAGCAACACCATCAGAATTTAGATCTTTCTCCCCTTATGCAAATTACAGGAAGATTTGGCCACAAAAGATACATTTCCTGAAAATAAGTCTCTCCAAAATATGTTAAAGATATACTACCCTACATCATGGTCCTAATGAAGACTACACAAGGTGATCTGTAACCATGTAAGTATAAGTATTCCAACATTCAGTTTTAAAGCTTTATTGATTTCCTTTGCAACATATGCTCATGTCATTTAGCACAATATTTACATCTCAGTTACAAAAATATATGGAAGTCAAAAGTTTCAACATTAATAATTCCATTTCTGTTCAGAAATCATCATGTGTTTGAATGAAACATAGTATAAGATTGCAAGTAATCTAAAATAAAATTAGTTTAACGAGTTATTCACAAAGGAGAGGCTTAATGCATTGAACAAATCCTCAGATACTGAAAGAGAAAACATCTTTTCACCATTTAGTAACGAAATCTCAGTGTTCTTGACATACGTGGACATAAAAGATTTCCAATGGAATCCAACTCACTAGGACGTGTCAAAATCAATGTTTTTCTAAACCTTCACTCTCAAAGAGCATGAGTCAAATTTTAGCATATGTCTGCAAATTTAATTTTAATTTGCATTCCTCACATTGTCATAGTCCTGTTAGACAAACAAGCACCTAAAAAGAAATACAACAAAATAATGCCATAACAATGGCAAGTATGTGATTAGATTGTAGTAATAGTGACAAATAGGACACAGTGTTAGCAGTGATATTTCCAGTCTTTTAGTTTTACACAATAAACTGCTGAAACCAAGATACACTAGCAAATTTAAAACAAGCCTGGTACTAAAAAATAAAATAAGGTTCCATCACATTAAACTTCATGGTGCTACCAATAACATATTACACAGTGAAGAACAAAAGAACCGAGAATAGTGTGACTATAATAAATTTCAATGCAAACTGAGTAGAAATACCAATTTCCATTTTGATGAAATTAATTATAAATGAGAAACTTAATACTTACCAATTTTGGAACACTGTCCAGTAGGTGGTTTTCATCTTTAATGTGCAAATTTATATTTAACATGTATGAATTCCAATGAAATTCTGAAGGGCTAGGAATAGACACTTTGTAGGAACACAAAAAGCAGTGATATACCAGGCCTGCCCCAATTCACATTGTAAAGTTAAGTAGGGCTACACAATGTATATAATTTCCAATTAACAATTTAGTAAAAAATTACCTGTGAACAAAGAGGCCAAAATCACAAAATTTAAACAAAGACAGGATAGAGGATTTTAACAGTCATGTAGAAACACGTAAGAGGCCAATAAAGATCTCGCTAATTATGGGGATTTTTTCCCGGTGTGAGTGCTTCTTCACTATCTTTATACTCTCAACTCCCCCCCCCCCTTTCTCTCTCTCTCTCTCTCTCTCTCTCTCTCTCTCTCTCTCTGTCACTCACACACACACACACACACACACACACACACACACACACACACACACACACTGATCTTAAAGGATATCAAAATTATACCGACTTCCATAACCATTTTCTGAAACAGTTAAAAAGATCACCTTGGTAATGCATTTTGCAGGTCAAACAAAACAGAAATTAACCATCTCCAATAGACTCACAGCTAGTAAAACACATGTATCTTTCAATTAATCATTAGGCTGGTAAAGCAAGGATACAATGGGAACTTAACTAAATACAATCCTGGTGACTAAATTTAATGACTGGTTGTAATTACCAAGAGGACATTTTGTTCAAGTGAAATTATCCCTTACCTGGGGAATCTACATACGCATCAGATTGTACAGTTAAATCATTCAGCCTTGAAAAGTGCTGCTGCTTGCAAAACATTTCTCTGGCCCCTTCTTAAGTAATGCTCCTGTCTGACATTATCAAATAGGTCATTAGTGATTTAGCGCAAGTTTAGTTACCACAAGAATGTTAAAGAGAGTCAAAAACTACTGTAAACCATAGATAATTTAAATCTGCATGTTTGGACAGTTTTAGATTGTGTTGTGGGATGAACTGTCATAATCAACTTATATGAATGCACTATAAACATTGTGGTAATGTGTACCATAGCCTGATGTCTACATTTTCGACACATTTAAAGTAGCCTACTTTTGTCATCAAAACTTAAACTACAAGGTAAATTCCAAAAAAGGTAGTAGACAAATTTCCAGCAAGTATTTTGGTGCTATTAAGAATTATAGTGCAGCTCCAAGGTTAAATGGTCACCATGCTATGAAGAGGACCAGGGTACAATTATCACTACCATCAGGGAGGTTTTTTTTTTTCCTGTGATGGGAGGATGGAATAGGTTGCACTCAGTCTCGTGATAACATATGAGGAGCTCCTTGAATGAAAAGAAGCAGCTCCACAGTATGGGAAACTAACATCAGCCAAGGGAGCTGTGGGCTGACCTACTGCCTCTCCATACCGAATCAGAATGACTCTGAGCAATGGCAGAAGACAAAACAGTGGCCAGTGGGCACCGAATGGCCCATCATGGCTAGTATGCTGGCTGGTTATGTACAAACATAGTAAATAAACCAAAAAAAGGGAAGGCGGGAGGGCACTGCATATTGTGTATGCACATTGGGCAACTAATGCTACATGTAACCTAATGAAATGCTCAGGAGACACTATAACATGTTTTGAATACTGAAAAGAATTAACTTTACCCCTACATAAACTCATTCACCACCTCATGCTTGCAGCTTACAAAGTTAGGGTTTAATGTCCAACCTGAAGTCAACTGAACCTACTGATGTCGGAGGTTAGTTTTGTCCTGTAATGTAACGACGACATGTGAAATCAATACACACATACAGAAAGGGAATAGAAAACTGGTAATATATCTTTTGCATCTATATTAGTCTGGAATATTGCTTGTGGAGATGGGCCATGCACACACTGTGCATTCCATTAATACATTTACATCCCTATCAAAATCCCTATTTTGTCACTGTGCTCTGATGTTCCCAAGTTTTTAATAACAAGCACTTCCCCTACTCAAAATTCTCTATTTCCGTGGAGGTCTGGTTGCTTTATTGCCTCTAACCATACATAAAGCATATGGTCAACCTGGGTAATTTTGAGTTGAATGTGCTTCATTCAGCTTAACGGCAGTCCTAGATACTATAAAACATTTTACAAACATATTAAATGTATCCAGAATGAGATTTTTACTCTGCAGCGAAGTGTGCACTGAGATGAAGGTTGGAAAGTAGGAGATGAGGTACTGGCGGAAGTAAAACTGTGAGCACGAGGCGTGAGTCGTACTTGCCCACGACAGGTTCGAGTCTTGGTCCGGCGCACAGTTTTAATGTGCCAGGAAGTTTCACATTAAATATAAACAGTCCACAGTTCCAATGACCCTCAGTATCATAAATTCAAAAAATTAAAATGTGGTAACCTGATGATGCATCTTCTTCATGTAAATTTTGTAATACACTTTAAACTGTATAAATCAACGACTGTGGCAGCACAGAAGAATCTTGGTGTTCAAGTAAGGTTATATGTAGCTCCTTAAACACACAAGTACACTAGAATGTCTACGCTTGTTACCTTTTATAGAGTTTTGAACCCCAGTGTTGAAATTTGTACGAATTCTATTTCATTTTAACAGACTAATGAGATCTCAATGGATCATACTGTGAATCTCTGATAGTTTTATAGCAACAGCAGCATTTCATTACAACTAGGCCTTGATCTAATTACGAGAAATGTTATTTCAATAGATGTTACACTCAAACATTAAAATAAATAATCAAAGAAGACGTGAAAACAACTGTTGGTGTCCATTTGAAAGTTACAGAGTGCAAAAACTTGTCGTCTGTAAGCTAAGGTTACACGCTACCGTAAATACAACAGTACAGAGTATAAACAATTTTCACATTTATAGCTTATAATGTGCACGAATCATAAGCGAATCTACAGGTGACAATGCTATATGTGTGTGTACAATTATTTATTTTTTTGTGACGTAGGTACACAATTAGCGACTGTTAATATATATGTAAACATCTGGAAATCGCGTCATCAAGTTCTGCTTTCCAAAAGTATAACTTCTGTTAGGTGGAAACTGACTGCGTTGGAAAGTACAATTTGTTGTGAAATTTCGATTCCTACAACCTGTCACTTCCTGTCGTAGCTCTGTCGTAGCTGCTACACTAGGTTATAACTAGAAGCTAAAATATACGTCAACAGACACTGAAGAATACCATGTTAACTAAGTATACACTTAGATTCAGTGTATACTGTATTTACTAGTTTATATAAAATGGTTAAATCATTAACCATGATTGTGTTACAAAAAATCAGTTGAGCTGTCAGTACTACCTTATGCATCCGTATGGACAGATTCGTTTAGTTTCGTAACCATTAAGTAGTTCCTAATTCCAGACACTAAAAGAATTCTCAGCCAGGTTATGGCTGCACGCCCACAGGCTTAACATTAGCAGAGACGCCAACGCTTTCTGAAGAACTGAAAACAATTTCCACTGTCACAGTATAAACGAAGAATAACGGCAATCATCATTCTTATGTCACTAAAAATTTCTTCGTTCCAAAAACCACCAAGCATCACTGTAAACAATTCACTTTGTATACACAAAACTATAGACAACTGGACAGAGATGCTACAAACTGAAGCCAAACAAAAAGAACCTGCGCACAAGTATTTCTTTCAATTGAACAATGTTGATAGTATTGTCACCGTGGTATTGTTAGGGTTGGACCTTTAAAAAAAATCCAATAATAGATTTAATAATATTGAGTTTCACTCAGCATTGTACTCAAAAGTATTCTATTCAAATTGACACCGGCGTAAGTTAGCCCCTTGGAACCTAAATTTTCCGAAATTATGTGTCCGCACCTTATAAATATTGAAAATCTTTTAAAACGTTCTAATATTCGTTTAAGACTTCAAAGAGTAACTGTTGTGGAATGTGTTGAAAAGAGGTAGCAATATTTTCCAAAAGGAATTAAGAAGCATTTTTTTCTTTTTTCTCCTTTTTGTTAAATGTCACTAGTTTAGATTTCAGCTGTACAAAGCCAAGTTCACTGTTGCCAGAATTATTGAACGAGCTTCATTCTTTTTTTATGATTCAGAAGCAGCAGTACGTTTCAAGTTAGAGAGTACTGCTACCACTTTACCACAAATATGAATTGCTGTAATGACCTATTTTGAGAACGATTGTTACCAGAGAATACCTACAAGTCATGGCAATAACATGACTTTCCCTGCGAATAATGCTTTATACCAAAATTATATGAGAGAAAGCAATAATTGCGTTAAGGTTTCTAGACGAATCAAAAAAGGTCTTCTGTAGCGCACGAGGGTAAACTTTGCAATTACGTCACTAAGAACGACGTGTACTAGGGTAAAAAGGAATCATACACCACAGATATCATCGCAGAAGACTTTTAGGGTTTAGTCAACGCTGTGCTTAAATTCGAGACGTATGAGAAGCCTTACCTCTGGCCTGAGTTGAAAAAATAAAATATCCTCCATAACTTTATATGTGGATTTAATTTGTTGCCTACATAATCTGTGGCCCCAATATGTCACGCAAGAACCGCGCCCATACATTACACAATTTCACAAGGCGGCTTTTGACAGTTTACACGACCTGGCACACCCAGGGGCAAATGCTACGATCAAGCTACAAACAGCACGTTTTGTGTGAGAATCAATTAAAAAGGAGCTCAGGGAATAGACCTGCGCTTGCCTACAATGTCAACGCTGCATGGCAGCACGACACGCCCGTGCGGAAACTGGGAATTTCGCAAGAGCACTAGCACATTTGTCCATGTGCACCGCTGCAGATGGCTATGAATACTTGTTAAATGTAGCAGACAGATGCACGAGATGGCTGGAGATCACTAACATGGCGGCGGAAACGCCGCCCCTTCATATCACATTTCGAGTCTACCCTGTTCAACGTGTTAACCAACGTATGTAATTTGTAATTTAAATTTGGGGAGTTAAAGGACACAGAAAGTAGCTCTTGTGTGTCATCAAGGCAGATGGATAGAAGCATTACTGCTGGTTCTCCATGGACCGCAAACAAGTGGACTTCAGTGCTTATCTAACCATTGCCTCATCACTAACACCAACCAATCTCTTGTTGTTGATAAATGAAATTCGTGATCGACTGGAAACAATGAGAAGACCAATGGTACCTAAGCACAGTGAACCCTCAGTTTTCATGCAGAAGGTGTTGATGGACAGTGCGCTTGTCTTACTTCACACAGATGCATTCAGAGCGCCACTACACCCTCCATATACTGTACCTTATCGAGTAGTATGACACAACACCCATACTTTGGATATCTCACAGAATGACCAGACCATTTGAGTATCCATAGAGAGGATAAGTCCTACATGGGTTTTACCGGAAACTGAGTACTATGACACTCAATCAGAAGAGAAGGTCCATAGTTTGGAGTGTACTATGCATCATGTAGCAGAATCCACGTTGAGATGACATGGAACCACATCATGGCTGCCCACATTGGCCCCCACATCTCTACAGCAACAAGTCATCTGTATGAGAGCAGAAAGACAAATCAGATTTAAGTACCCATGCATCTCTGCTGCTCCACTCTTTAAAGGGTTTACTCCATGGAAGTGCAGTGGACATTAGAAAGGTAAGTTTTTATTCTTTGACTCTTGTTCTATTGGTACCCTGTTCGAAGCGGAAAAATAAAATGTCTCATGTAACTTTATATATGGGCTTAATTTGTTGCCTATAAGTCTATCTTTCTGCTCTCTTTCTATAGCCAAATACTCAAATTTTTTGGCTATCAATGTTCCCCAATTCCTTTTCCTTATTGATTCACCCTTACAGCCAGGATATTTTTAATACTTGTCAATAGAGCCACATTTTCAATATGAAAAATATTGCAGACCAAATATGCTTACAATATTAAGTTCGATTTTGCTTGCCAATTTCTAAACAATGGATCTGTTTCTGGACAGACAGTGGATCTGTTATTGTTTTGTTGGGTTACAAATATTAAATGTTATTACAGATTAAATTAGAGTAAAAATCCCATTATACAAATGCTCAGGATTTAACCATATTAACATTAACAGAATGAATCTTATTTGTGAACAGCCTGACAAATTTCACATCATATCAAATTATACATCAAAATTGATTTATTGATCATGCAAATGTTGCACACAAAAATCTCTTAGTTTAAAGGTGAATTTTTACGACAAAATAATAGTTCTTTAATATATATAAATGAATTTTATTGTCAAGTCATTATAAGCAGAGAATAAGTTTTGGACTAATGTTTCTTACAATGGGTATCCTTTCGCTGTAGGTCAAATCATATACATTACACACATTCACTCCTTGTTGTCTTACAAAATTATCTTCTGGTGCAGTGCACATAATGTAATTGAAATATTTATTCAGCAGAAGTGAGCAGTCAAAATGTAATGTGAAGTAGAGGGTCAAACAGCTTGCAGAACACTTTTTAAGGATCTTGGAGTTCTTACCTCACTCACTTACTATTACAAGTGCTACTCCTCAGTGGTTTTTGTTGCTGGCAATGTAAATCAGCTTCAGCTGAACAATAAAAACCAGTTTCAGCTGAACTGCAATTAACTGGTACCCGATAACAATAGCACAGGAAAACAATTTTCATATAGACTTTGTCTCCATAACTATTCTCAGAGCAAGGGCACCCATACCCGGAGACAAGGGGAGCCCTGCCCTCGCCTCCCTCTACAACCGTAACTCTCAGGGAATGGAAAAATATAGTGCAGTCAGGTGTTTTTCCTTCACAAAAAATGATTGAAAAGTCAGTGTTATGCAGGCATTTAATAGTGTTGGAAATGGATATTTTTAATGACTGCTTGCAAGTTGCCATTTAACTTCCAAAATATTAAAAATATTCCAGGCCCAGGTCTTGGAACCCTGCCAATTACATACAAACATAAGAGCTTGAGTCAGAGTAGAGTTAGATGCTCATATTTATTTACCAAACATTTATCGTGTACATGATATGGGATTCATTATGTATATACGAATAACAAGTAAAGAACTTTCTGCACATCCGTAAGCCACAAGTGTACATAATGTAGCTCTTAAATATCATAAAGCAAGAAATAGGGAATCCTGATCAATTCAAAAGAAAATTAAATCCATACCCAAATAGCTACACCTAAAAAATTAGTAAACCCCGGTTGTATTCATTGTGAAGCTACGTTTGCAAGTAGTAATGTGCAGTAAACAGAGCTCTCTATTTACAGAGTTAGCTAACTATTTACTCTGAAAAGTACCTCTAATATCCAGTGAATGTTAAGCTGCCAGTAGAAGATAAAAAGCAGCTATTTATTATAACCAAGAAACAGCACCTATTTTTTCCAAGTTTGTTGTTTTTATTTTAATTTACTTGATTAGGTTTGTCTGACATATATAAGAATAGCACTTAGCAGTGTAATGAGAGTTTATTGATAATACAGTATACAGATTAAGTTTCTATGGCTTGCTTTTTTTTGTAGATGAATCATCCCTGGTGATTGTTTTTTTCTTAATAAGGCCTACAGAACACAATGAATGATTGAGTTCAACTCTGTCTCAGTAAGTTCCACTTACTTGTACTTTCACTAAAGTAGCAGTTTAAGAAACTCTCCTGAGGTTGTAAAATGCTCAGACATACTTTTGAAGAGCTTTGGAATCACACTAAAATTACAAACAACTTTGATACCAATTTACAATAGTTTTTGTAGATTGTCACAGAGTGTTCGTATTGTTGGGCATCCACTGAATGAAACTGCTGCTGTTCTTGTTACAGACATTCATCATCCCAGAAAATACAGAGCATTAAAGCTACAGTGAGGTAGTGACATGACGAGGTGCACATACATCCATCAGTTATTGGCATCAGACATTTGTTAGCTCTATCTCAGTGAATGCAAGGTAGCCTCTGCTGTTGCTAAACACATCAAATCGTAAAACAGAACATGGTGTAAAATGAAGGCTAGGAAAAGTTACCAAATTGCAGCTATCTTGTTAAGATCAGAATTTTAGGGTTAAGGGAGACTCCTCAGCAAAAAGCAGAAGCATTGAGTTGTCATTAGGCACACACAAAAGAAAAAAATATCTTACTAGCTTTTGGAGTTATTCTTTGATGACCTACAATTTTTGGTGCCAGCTAGATTAACAGTGCCAAGGCTGTTTTGTAGTAGATGGACTGGGTGTTGTTGGGGTAATGTCAGGTTGGGTGGGTGGGATGGGGGGAACACAGGAGGCAGGTTTCTCCTTCCTTCATCCTGTCTCCCCCTCCCAATTCACATCCCCACATTGCCTTTTACATGTGCCGCTTCCCACCAGCTGCTACAATCGTGCCAGCCCATATACCTGCCATCCCTTCCTCCCGCATTCCTAGCCAGCAAACCTGCTGCCACTCTCCAGGGCACTAGCCACACACCTCAGTCCTTTGCCCTGCCTTCTGTCTCATTCTCCTTCTGGGGCGTAGGCGCACACGTGCATATGCGCATTTGTGTGTGTGTTTTTTAGCTCATCAAAGGATAACTTCAAAATATAACAAACTTTATTTCTTTTGCGTGTGGCTGCTTATCAGTAAGTGGTTTCCTATAATCCTAAAGTATTTACATTCTACAATAACTTTCCTACAATGTTTAAGATCAGAATGTAGTTGACAGTGGAATTTTGGGAAAAGCTTAATACCAAATTTGGTAAGAGACATCTGCGTGGAAGCCAAGAAGATTTAGTCAGCACTATATTCTGGGAAAGTCTACATTCACATATAGAGACAAACTAGTATAAATCTTGCTAGGTTGTTACGTCAAGTTTGATGGTTATTGGCATAAAAGTTTTCTAGGCTTAGAGCTGCAGCATGTCATAAAATAAGTGGATGAACTAAACCAATGTTTTGTCCACAGCTGAAATATCTTTCCTATTGTCTGTTCATCCAGTGACTTACATTACACAATGTAACTCTACAGTCATAAAGCTTTTATGTGCACTTACTGTGGCCAGGGATGGTAATTTTATGCACTTCACAGTGTTTTGCAGAGTAAAGATGTAGATGTAGGAGTTATGAACCCTTAGGCTGGTTTGTTGAAGTTCTTGAGTCCTCTGTCTTGATATGTACCCTCTTCATTTTACCATAATGGCTGCATCCTACGTCATCATGGACCTGCCCTGTGTACGTATATATATACAGGTAAATCAGGTGACAGACTGTCGTTCATTTGTGAAAAAGCATTAAGTCAAGAAAAACCAAACACTTTTGCAACTCATTCTAGAATAATGCTCACAATTCTCAAGTGTATCGAACCCATACCAAGTTGTACTAGGTGCATGAGATAATTAGTTTGCGAAAAAAATATGTGACAGAAAAGAAAGAAAGAAAGAAATACGCTGTGATAATGCTAGACTAAAAGAAAATTTTCATATAGAGGCAGTGAACACCAGCCTAAATAAAAAGGACCCTGCATTGTGGGCAAGTTATTTATAATAAGCTCACTCAGAATTAAATCAATATATGACCTGCCAAAGTTCAAGGCGGCTGCTATGAGACTTTTGACTCACACTGCTTCTACAGCCAGCATGAATTCCTCCAGGAATTATATCAAATATTTATGTCTGTACCTTAGTGATGTACTACATAGGTGTTACTAGTCCTTAAGTACCTCAGCGAGGTATCATGTAAATGTTATTGGAACATAAATATCAATAAACCTGTACAGTATATGTTATTTCTGTTTTTACAATATATTCTCTTCTACTTGCACTATATACGTTCCTTATAATACAAATTTAATGTAAAATAGTGTAATTAATACAAATTTAAATAATGTAATGTTATATTTTTTGTACACTGACTTATCCTACATCAGCATGTACTATTTGCACACTGCATTATTACATCAACCAATGAAGATATTGTTGTTATTGTTGTGGTATTCAGTCCTGAGACTCATGTGATGCAGCTCTCCATGCTACTCTATTCTGTGCAAGCTTCTTCATCTCCCAGTACTTACTGCAACCCACATCCTTCTGAATCTTCTTAGTGTATTCATCTTTTGGTCTCCCTCTACGATTTTTACCCTCCACACTGCCCTCCAATACTAAATTGGTGATCCCTTGATGCCTCAGAACATGTCCTACCAACCGGTCCCTTCTTCTAGTCAAGTTGTGCCACATACTCCTCTTCTCCCCAATTCTATTCAATACTTCATCATTAGTTATGTGACCTACCCATCTAATCTTCAGCATTCTTCTGTAGCACCACATTTCGAAATCATCTATTCTCTTCTTGTCCAAACTATTTATCATCCATGTTTCACTTCCATACATGGCTACACTCCATACAAATACTTTCAGTAACGGCTTCCTGACACTTAAATCTATACTCGTTGTTAACAAATTTCTCTTCTTCAGAAACGCTTTCCTTGCCATTGCCAGTCTACATTTTATATCCTCTCTACTTTGACCATCATCAGTCATTTTGCTCCCCAAATAGAAGAACTCTTTTACTGCTTTAAGTGTCTCATTTCCTAATCTAATTCCCTGAGCATCACCTGACTTAATTCAACCGCATTCCGTTATCTTCGTTTTGCTTTTGTTGATGTTCATCTTATATCCTCCTTTCAAGACACTGTCCATTCCGTTCAACTACTCTTACAAGTCCTTTGCTGTCTCTGATAGAATTGCAATGTCATCGGCGAACCTCACAGTTTTTATTTCTTCTCCATGGATTTTAATACCTACTCCGAATTTTTCATTTGTTTTCTTTACTGCTTGCTCAATATACACATGTCTGTGTATGTGCGGATGGATATGTGTGCGAGTGTATGCCTGTCCTTTTTTCCCCCTAAGGTAAGTCTTTCCGCTCCCGGGATTGGAATGACTCCTTACCCTCTCCCTTAAAACCCACATCCTTTCGTCTTTCCCTCTCCTTCCCTCTTTCCTGATGAAGCAAACGTTGGTTGCAAAACCCTGAATTTTGTTTGTATGTTTCTGTTTGTTTGTGTGTCTATCAACCTACCAGAGCTTTTGTTTGGTAAGTCACATCATCTTTGTTTTTAGATATATTTTTCCCACGTGGAATGTTTCCCTCTATTATATATATTTTACTTCTCCATATTCAGATATTCTTCAGTGTTATAAAAACTATGTGCTAGTAAAAATTGTTTATGATTTACCTTGAATTTATGAAATTCTTTAATTGTTCAATACTGTTTTATCCTTATTTACAATCAAAGAGTTAACGCTAAACCATTTTCCTGTTTCATTTATTGTTCTAGAGACACTCTGCAATAGCTTGTCCTCAGTGTATCCTTTTATAAAAATGCTAGTGTCATCAGCAACTCTTTGCCTTAATGACACATTTGTACTTTCTGTTGTCTATCAGAGAGATATGAACCATTTGAAGGCAAGTCCCCAGACCCCATAAAATTCTAGTTTCATAAGCAATAAGTCATGGCTGATTAGATCAAACACTTTAGATAAATCTAAGAGTATCCCACAGCTTAATTCATTCTTGTCCAAGGCATTAGCATTTAGGACCATTTTCATGAACTGGAAGACTGCTATTTCTGTGTATCTGTTCTTTCTAAACCCATTTTGAGCATTAGTCAGTATTTTATTTTTATTTAGGAAGTCAGCTAGCCTTTCATACATTACCCTCTCAATTACTTCAGAGAAACCTGGCAATAATGACACTGTCCTATAATTATTTATGTCAGCTGTACTATCCTTTTTGTGAAGTGGCTTTGTTATGGAGTGTTGTGACTCTCCAATCTTTCAAAGTGCCACCACACAGTTATGTGCATTCTCTACATGTGGTGCTGACTGTCATCCATGCAGCAGCAGTGCCACCTAAGCGGCCAGCCAGCCAACGGCCGCTACACTTGGACTCAGTTATGATCTGACTGTTAAAGTGTTCACACGTCTTACCGTGTTTACTTGATCTGTGACTTTCATGTATTGCATCTTCCTTTAAATATATTTTTCAACTTGAAGTTATTACAATTGGTGATGAGGATGCGATTTTTCTTTTCCATCATTGACCCACATGTTTCCATGGCTACTTTAGAGCAACTATTGCTAGGTCTCATAGAACAGCAAACGCTTCTCACAAATGCAATTTGTGATTTCGTCGCGGCATCAAATGCGGGGCGTCTCTCCTCATTGTCTCTACCTAATTTTCCTCCTTACAGCAAGACAGCAGAAGACTGGTCTGATTACGAAAAACATCTTCGACAGCTCTACTTGGCATTTAATGTCATGGATGAACAAACATGTAAGTCTCTGTTCCTTTCGTGGATTTCACCTCAAATGTATCGGTTGTCACAATTGGTTCCTTTGAAAGATCCTGCATCTTTGTCCTTTGCTGAAATTTGCTCACTTCTGTCCATCTATTTTCAAAAGCAAATGCATGTGGTAGCCTCTCGTGTTGTCTTTTATCGTTGTCAAAAACAACCAAATCAATCCTATCGTGCTTGGGCTGCTGAACTTCACGGCCTCAGTAGAAAGTGGCAATTTGTTACTGAAGTTCACAAAGAATCCTATGATGATTCCATGGTATGGGATGCTATTATCTGATCTGTGCCAGACAAAGAAGTTAGGCAATGTGTCCTTCAGTTGGCAAATCCGACTCTAGATGAAATCCCATACATCGCTCAGTCTTTTGAAATTTCTCGCGTCGCTGGAGCACAAATAGAGGCATGGGGTGACATCGGGGAAATACAACCTCTGTGCTATGCTGATGAAGCGTGTGGCATGTTCCCGGCGGCCGATGTGGCTGCAGTATGCTCCCAAGTGCAGCCTCAGCTTAACCATAAACAAACCTCTAACAAACTGGAGCTAAACCCACAGCAACTTCCTTCATGTCCGTGGTGTTTTACAAAACATTCACGAGAAGATTGTTGGGCTATGTGTTACAAATGCAAATCCGACCACATACATGATGTTCATGAACATGACGCTGATTCTGATTCTGTGTTGTCTGTCAATTGTACTTCTTCCCTTTCAGGGAAGTTATTCCTCACTGTCCAACTACTTGGTCGAGATGTTTGCATGCAGGTGGATACTGGTTCTGCTGCCACTATCATCAGTCCTCAGATGTATCTTCAGTTGGGTTCTCCAATCCTGTCACCTGTCACTGGGCAATTACGGACTTACAATAAACAGAAGATTTCTCTCTTGGGACAATTTGATGCTGAGGTATCTTACAAATCTGTCATTCGCACTGTTCCCATATTTGTGGTCAACCATAGTAACGCGAAGAATCTTTTTGGTTTCGATGACTTTCACGTTTTTGGGTTCTCCATAGATGACTCTGTCAATATTGTCTCTGATGCTATTCCTCATGCTCAACTGGATTCCTTGTCGATGACATTTTTGTCCCTTGTTTCTCCTGGGTTACGCCGTGCAAATGACTTTGAAGCTCATATCACACTTGAACCCACTGCTCGACCTAAGTTTTTTCGGGCTTGAAACATTCCTCTGGCCCTTCGTGATCAGGTGAAATGGGAGCTGGATCATCTCACTGCTTCAGGGGTCTTGCTTCCTGTCACTTCCAGTGAGTGGTCCTCTCCTGTCGTTGTCATTGCTAAGCCAAATGGTATTATTCGTCTCTGTGGCGATTTCAAAGCCACTGTAAATGCTCAATGCCTTATCGACACTTACCCTATGCCTCGACCTGAAGAATTGTTCACTAAACTTGCTGGAGGCCAGTATTTTTCTAACGTTGACCTGTCAGAAGCTTATCATCAACTTCCTCTCGACACTGCTTCCCGGCAGTTTCTGGTCCTTAACACGCCTTTCGGCCTCTATCAGTACCAACGATTGCCATTTGGGGTTACCGGCACCCCTGCTCAATTATTGCTCACTGTCCCTGGGTGTATAAATTACCAGGACAACGTTGTTGTCACTGGCTCCACCACTGACGAACATCTTCAAAATCTCCGCACACTTTTTCATGTCTTACAGACTGCCGGTCTTAAGTGTAATCTTCAGAAATCAAAATTTTTTCAGGCATCTATCACATACTTGGGATTTCAACTCTCTCGGGATGGTATTCGTGCGCTTCAGCAAATTGTCTCTGCAATCAATGCCCTTCCTCACCCTACATCTGTTAAGGAACTGCAGGCCTTCTTGGGGAAAATAGCATACTATCGCAAGTTTTTACCATCTGCTGCTTCGGTGGCTCAGCCTGTTGCATAAAACCATGCCTTTTCACTGGCCCGCTCATGCGATGCAGCTTTCCAGAAATTGAAGACTATGCTGAAACAGGCCCCGTGCCTGGCTACTTATCTACCTGGCCAACATCTTATTTTTTCCATGGACGCCTCTCAATACGGGGTCGGTGCAGTCCTTGTGCACCATTTTTCTGACAGTTCTGAACAGTCCATTGCTTATGCCTCCAAAACACTCACGGATGCCCAGCGAAAGTATTCTCAAATTGAAAAAGAAACTTTGGCCATTATTTATGCTCTTCATAAGTTTGGTGTTTTTCTCCATGGATCAAAATTTCATCTTGTTACGGATCACAAACCACTTGTTTTCTTGTTTCATCCATCGTCACTTCCCGTCAAGGCTGCACACTGCCCCCAGCGTTGGGCTCTTCACTTGTCTCGTTTCAATTATGAGATTCATTTCCGGCCAACGGCTCAACATGTGAATGCTGATGCACTGTCTCGCCTTCCCATGGGTCCCGGTCTGGCATTCGATAGAGACAAACCTTTGTGTTTCCACCTGGACGTTGCCGAGCAGCGGGTTGTGGACAGATTCCCCATCACCGGGGACTGGCTGGCGGCTGCTACGGGTTCTGACCCTATCCTCTCTCGGGTTTTATGCTGTATTCAGAAGGGTTGGCCAGATCATCTGTCTGCTAAGACTTCTGATCTGTTGCGGAACTACTATGCTTTGTGTTACCACCTCACGTCTAGGGATGGTGTTATCCTCCTTTCCATCACAAATGCTTTGCCGCATGTTGTAGTACTTGTGTCTTTCCGTGCTTCAGTCTTGTGCCTCCTTCACCAAGGGCACTGGGGTTTCTCTCACACAAAATCTCTGGCACGCTGTCATGTGAACTTGCCCGGCATCAACTCTGAAATCGAACACATGGTCGCTGCCTGTGGTCCTTGTGCATCACAGGCCACTGCCCCGAAGTCATCTTTGTCACTGTGGCCTTCACTTGAGAAACCCTGGGAATGTATTCATGCTGACTTTGCAGGACCTTTTTTTGGTACTTATTGGCTTCTCGTTATTGATGCCTACTCTAACTTTCCTTTCATTGTCCGTTGCACATTGCCTACCACTGCGGCAACCACCAATGCTCTAGCTCGCATTTCCTCTTTGGAAGGCCTTCCCTCTAATCTTGTTACTGATAATGGTTCGCAATTTGCCTCTTCTGATTTTGCGGACTTTGTGCCCATCACGGCATCATGCATGTCACGGCCCCTCCGTTCCATCCACAGTCAGACGGTGAGGCTGAACGACTGGTTCGCACATTTAAGGCTCAGATGAGGAAACTCCTGACTTCTTCTGCTGCTGATGACGTGCTTCTCCAATTTCTGGCTTCTTACCGTTTCACCCCCATGGATGACCACAGCCCGGCTGAGCTCTTACATGGCCAACAGCCCCGCATGCTACTTCATCTTCTGCAGCCTTCCATCTCACGGCTGCGGGTGCCTTCGCTTTGCCAGTTCACTGCTGTCAACCTTGTATGGGTACGGGGATATGGCAGTGGCCAGAATGGAGTCCTGGCCACATCTTACGACACCATGGCCGATGCCTGTATGAAATCCAGATGGACACGTGTCTTGCAGTGCATCATTCAGACCAGCTTCGGACTTGGATGCCGGAAACACCTGTTCCAGATGCCGCTAGACCCCCTTTGGCTCTACTTGATGCTCAGGATACTGGAACCTGTCATTACTCACAATGCAGTCCTCTCACCATCATATCGGTGCAGCACAAGAACTGACACCACCAGCAGACGTGCCCATGCAGGAACCAGATGACCATCATCGGTCGGAGCAACTCTACTCGCCTCCTTCTCCAACGATGCAGACACATTGCCCATGTCTTCTGTTATAACAACTGGACTTGCCGCAACAGGCAGATTGGTGCACGGGGCCCCAGCAGATTTGACCCCCACGTCTCCTGTCATCTTGACCCGTTATCATCGGGGACACTTCTGTCCTTACGAGAAGCCTCCTCCTCGAGACTTTATGGCCAGTCAAACAACACCTATGGATGTTAGCAATCTGCAGGCCACCTCCACCAAGACCTGCAAAAAATTCAAAGGAAGGAAAAGTGTTGTGACTTGCTGACCTTTCAAATTGCCGCCGTGCAGTTACGCGCGTCCTCTACATGCGGCACTGTCTGCCAGCCATGCAGCAGCAACGCCACTTAAGCAGGCAGCCAGCCAGTGGCCGCTAGAGTTGGACTCAGTTATTATTTGACTGTTTAAGTGTACACACGTCTTACTCTGTTTACTTGATCTGTGACTTTCATGTATTGCGTCTTCCTTGAAATTTATTTGTTCAACTTGAAGTTATTACATGGAGAGTTTTAGTTTTGATGGAAACACCCTTGTCTTGAAAGAAGCATTAATAATGTCAGTTGGGTGAGTATCTATATTTGTGGAACTATGTTTGATTACCTTGTCTGAAATTCCGTCAATACCACAAGATATTTTATTTTTTAGTTTATTCTATTACTGAGTACAGAAATATTGTCTTTTCACAAGTTGGTACTTTTATGTTTTTGTTGTTTGAAATGCACAGACTTTTAATTAGGTTTGGTGCTATGTTCACATAATATTTATTGAATATATTAACTATCTGTTGAGCATCTTCCATCACATTACCCTCACTTTTAATTTTGTAATTATGGGCCTTGGTTTTACATTTTCCTATGCTATTCCTTGTAACCTTCCAAATCGATTTTGATTTATTGCTTCCCTTGTTAATGTATGAATCCCTGCTTAGCCTTTTCACTGCGTGTAAAACTTTCCTATAGACACTTCCATATTTCCCACAGTATGGTTTTATTGTTGTATTTATTTTAGCATGTTTGTTTAGGCTTCTAATGGTGAGTGCTGATTTTTTAAGCCCTTGTGTTACCCATGTGTTTGTCTTCTCACTGACTTTAATTCTTTTTAATGGGAATGCTACTTTGTAGCAATATTTATAATCAGTGAGAAAACTGTCATACTTTTTGCCTACATCATCAGTTTGTTCTGTGCCCCACTGCAACCTTTTTAGCATATTATTAAAAACCCTTATGTTGTTTGCATTAATAAGTCTTCTTTGTACATATTTTTCAATGACTGTGCATTTCTTATTGTTCTCATTCCTTGTCATCATTTTTAAAGCCATGTGGTCAGAAAAGCATGTTACTTCAAAATTGTACTCACAGATTTGTTTGTTGGTGAATATCTTATCAAGTGTTGTTTCAGACCCATCCTCATATCTGATAATTTCCTGTACAGTAGATTGCATGTTGTATGAGTTAAACAGATTTAATAATTGTACCTTGTTCTTATTACTTTTGTAAAAATTAATATTAAAGTCACCAAGAACTATTGTCCATTTTGACCTGCCTCTCAGTTCATTTAAAAGATCATCTGTATAATATAAGAATTGGGTAAAGTTGTCAGATGGGGACCTATAGATGCAAGCAATGATAGTTTGACAGTCTGTAAGTTCACAAATACAACATTCAAAATATTTTTTATGCACACTTCACGTTGCTAAGTTTTACCTCTTTAGATTTAACATTACTTCTAACATAGATGCATACATCTCCACATTTATAAGTTTCCCTGCAAAAGCTACTTCTTAAGTCAAAGTCTGGTATATTTGGTGCACAAATCTGAGTGTCCCAAAGCCAGTTCTCATTGATACACAGCACAGAAACCTCCTTAATATTACAGTCAAAAATTACTTCAAGCTCACATATTTTGTTGCCTAGACCTTGTACATTCTGTTATACCAAAGTCAAGCCATCTATATTTGGTGCTCAGCTCACCTTAGTGTCCCCTTCAGGTTTTGACAAAGTCTGACACATTTCAGGCTTGGTTGGCCTTATACATTTCCCTGATCTGGTTCTGAGTTTTGAGACAAGTGTTCCAAATTGCTGATACAAGATAATTTGTTATGTACCATACTAAGTATTTTTTGGGCCAGCAGTTCCTATTCCACTTAGGCCTTGACCATGGCTTGTATGACAAGTTCTCGAGCAGTTACAGTTGTCAGAGGGTTCAAGGTTATAACTTATACTATCCTTAATATCTAAAAGCATTAAATTTTGAAACTGTTTGCAAATTGTTTCAAAATACTTGTTAGCTTTGGTTATTTCTCTGCTTACACATGATGTTTCAATTAAATCATAACAAGGAGGTATTTTAAATAATATAACATTTGTGTTTGTTAACTTGACCTGTGTTCTCTTCACAGCTGTTGTTGCTGCAGCTGTTTCATTATGGTATTCATCTTTAAAACTATCTATAAGAACTGCAAAGTCACTCCTTGACAATTTACTGCAATCTTCAGTGTTGATGAGGATCTTGTTGAATCTTGCTCCAGGTTTCACTATGCCTTCGATTTTAATATTTTTTTTTTTTTTTTTTTTTTTTTTTTTTTTTTTTTTTTTTTTTTTTTTTTTAGTTATCAGGATCTTTGTTTTTGTAGCTACCTCTCTTCCAAAACCATCAGAATAGATTCTGATGTGTGTTGTTTTTTCTCTTTGTATTTCTTGACTCAGTGTACCATCTTGTTCTTTATCTGTTGCACTTGATACAGTGTTTGCTTTATTCAATTTAAGAACAGGCACCATCAAATCTGGGTTGCTGCAAGATTTTATGCTGTAGTATTTATTCGATGATTTAAATACATCTGTGCTCTTTTTGCCACAATCTGTGTTTTTCTGCTTTGTGTGTTTGGCTTTAGATGTGATTGTGTGAATTTCATTATCTTCATTATAGATAATGGCATCATCTGCAAAAAGTCTGAGGTTACTATTAATATTGCCTGGAAGGTAATTAATATACAACATGAACAGCAAGGGTCCTAAGATACTTCCCTTTGGCACACATCTGTCTATGACTCTCCATCCAAGATAAATTGCTGCGTTCTACCTACCAAACGATCCTTAATACAGTCACAAATTTCGCTTGATATTCTATATGATTCTACTTTTGATAATGAGCATAGATATGGTACTGAGTCAAATGCTTTTTGAAAATCAAGCTGACTAATCTAGACCTTTCAGTTTGTAATGTGAGAAAAATGTAAACTAAGTTTCACATGATTGTTGTTTTCAGAATCCAGGCTGTCTGGCATGGAGGAGATCATTCTTTTCCAGATATCTCATTATGTTGAAGCTCAAAATTTGTTTTAAGTTTATAAAACAATCTGATGTCAAGGATATTGAATAGTTTTGTGGATAACATCTACTATCCTTCTTGTAAAGGGTGTGATCTATGCTTTCTTCCGACTGCTGAGCACAGTGTTTTGTTCAAGGTATCTATGGTAGGCCGTTGTTTAAAAAGGGGCTACCTCAGCCACAAATTTAGTATAGAATTTGATATTGATTACATTGGGCCCTGGAGCTTTGTTCAGTTTTAACAGTATCAACTGTTTATCAGCACCACTGACACCAGCACTTATTTCACTCATCATTTCAGTGATACAATGATGAAATGGAGGCAGTTCTCCTGGTTTTTATTTTGTAAAAACATTTGAAAATTGACTTCTGTTTTTCTTTTGTTACGCTCATTTTCAGTTCCTGTCTCATCTGTGAGTGCCTGGACACACACTTCAGTGCCATCAACAGCCTTTACACGAGCATATTTTCTTTGGGTCTTGTGAAAGATTGTTTGACAGTATTCCGTTGCAGTGCACTGCTTCATCCATCTGCATTACGAATGTTCTACACACACTGACAGAAATAAATGTATCTTCAAGAAGTAATTAATGCAGAGTAATGAAATTTTGGGAATTCATTTGTCTAGGTAGCATATTTATAAGATTAATATTGCAAGTTTGTAGGTTAATATAAGCAGGAGAAAAGTCAACGCAAATGTGAAATGATAGTACATTAATAACCAGTGTAACCACTAGAATGTGCATGCACCATGTTGTACAGGTGCCAGATATCAGTTTGTGGCATGGAGCTCCATGCCTGTTGCACTTGGTCAATCAATACAGGGAGTGACTGTTAATGCTGGTTGTGAGTGACACTTTAAATTTCATCCTATGATGTCCTATACACATTCAATTCGAGACAGATCTTTTAATTGAGCAGGCCAAGGCAACATGTCACGACTCTGTAGAGCATGTTGGCTTGAAACAGTGGTACGTGGGTGAGTGTTATCCTCTTGGAAAACACCCTCTGTAATGGTGTTCATAAATGACAACACAACAGGTTGAATCACCAGACTAATGTACAAATTTATAGTCAGGGTGCATAGAACAGTCACAAGCGTGCTCCTGCTATCATACAAAATTATGCCCTCGACCATAACTCCGAATGTAGGTTCAGTCAGTCTAGGCTGCTTACAGATTGGTTGCAGGCACTCACCTGACCTCCTTCTAACCAATACATGCTGATCACTGGCATTGAGGGAGAACCAGCTTTCATCAGAAAACACAACAGACCTCCCCTCCATCCTCCAATGAGCTCTCCCTTGACAACATTGAAGTTGCAAATTGCGACGATTTGGGGTCAGTGAGATATGCGTTACAGAGTGTCAAGATGGAGCTTTCCTTGATGTAACCTATTCATAACAGTTCATAGTGTCACTGTGATGCCAGCTGCTGCTCTAATTGCTGCTGCAGATGCAGTACAATGTGCCACAGCCATATGCTGAACATGATGGTCTTCCCTCCCCAGTGTGTGTCTGTCCAGAGCCTGGTCTTTTTGCGACCATACCTTCCCGTGACCACTGCTGTCAGTAACCCTGTACAGTGGCTGCATTCTGTAAGATTGCAGAAGGAATATACAGCTTCTCATTGCCTTAATACAAGATCTTGTCCAAACTCAGTGAGCTGTCGATAATGGGCCGGCTGGAGTGGCCGAGCAGTTCTAGGTGCTACAGTCTGGAACCGTGTGATCGCTACGGTCGCAGGTTCGAATCCTGCCTCGGGCATGGATGTGTGTGATGTCCTTAGGTTGGTTAGGTTTAAGTAGTTCTAAGTTCTAGGGGACTGATGGCCTCAGAAGTTAATTCCCATAGTTCTCAGAGCCATAATGACGTCTTCTCATCTTAAAGGCATTCTTGACTAACATCAACTCACTATGTCCAGTCTCAAAGGTAAGTAATGTTAGCAAGCATTACAGAGTGCATTTAAAGCAAACTTGATTTGCATTCTCACTCATGCTGGCACACTCATCATGTGACTGGTTGGAAATTGAATAGACATCATCTTTCAGATGTAGAAACACACCTACCAACTTTTGTTTATGCCACACAACTCCTTCTTGGTGTTGCAATTTTTTTCCAATCAGCATATATCTATCCAGTGGATGATCAACTGTTCTTTTGAACTTGGGACATAGTTCTCTCCTCTACCTGCTCCTGTTCTGTGTTAAAATTTTCCAGTTCCTCATTGATATATGGTGCTATTGCTTTTTTATCTAGTTTACTGAACCTACTTCATTTTTCTTTGTACTTTGGTAATCATTGTTGCCACAACTATCTCTGGTAACAGTTTTGTGGTGGTGCACCTATGTGCACTACCTCCACAACTGCAATGTACTTATTTAGTGCCATCCATGAGAAAGAAACATGAGTTCTATAAATGAGGCTCTGAATCTTTTACAAAGAAGTGGACTTAGTGCAACACCCCAGATTAGCATGCCTCCTGTCACTGCTGCGGAAATTAAGAAGATAATAAGGACCATGAAAAACAAAAACTCAACTGGTATTGATAGTATTTCCATCAAAGTGTTGAAAAACACACACATTTTCATTTGTGAAGTCCCGTGCCAAATGTTTAATGAATCACTTAGACTAGGAATTGTCCCTGATAGACTTAAAGATGCAGTGGTGAAGCCATTGTACAAGAAGGGTGACAGAAACAAAGTAACCAATTATCATCTTATTTCACTCTTAACTTGTTTCTCCAAGATTCTCAAGAAACTTGTACACAGAAGGATTCTTGAACATCTTAGTAAATACAATATTCTCAATATAAGTCAATTCGGTTTCCAGAAAAACATCTCAACAGAAGATGCAATATATTCTTTCACCAGTGCAATTCTTGAATCAATCAATAATAAAATATATACAACTGGAATTTTTTGTGACCTTTCTAAGGCGTTTGATTGCATGAACCATGAGATTTTTCTGAGAAAGGCAGAATTTTATGGGTTAAGTGGAGAAGCAGGGATGTGGCTTGCCTCCTATTTAAAGGACCGGAAACAGAAAGTTATGGTAAATGACACTAATGGGGGACCAGTGTCCTCTTCTTGGGGCACAATAAACTGTAGAGTCCCACAGGGCTCTATTCTGGATCCTCTACTTTTCCTTATTTTCATAAATGACTTTCCAAAGTGTACAAGAGATAAGATAAAATTTACTTTTTTTGCTGATGACACAATGATTCTGGTAGACAATTCAACAAATACTAATATTGAAATCACTGTAAATACAATTTTTCAGGAGACCTTTAACTGGTTTACCTCTAATGGATTATCACTAAATTTTGCAAAAAAACTCAATTGATTCAATTCCATACAAGCCAAAGTATCGAAGGTGAGATTAATGTTAAAACAATGATGGGAATTTAGCAAGAGTGGAATCAACGAAATTCTTGGGTCTAATTGTAAATAGCAATCTAAACTGGTCCTTCATATTCCTTACCTTACTAAGCTCAGCAATTTACACTATTCATGCGATTGCTTCCTTCAGTGACTTAAATACTTTCAACACTGCCTATTTTGGTTATTTTCATGTTGTGATGGCCTATGAAATTATATTCTGTGGAAACCAGCCAAAGGCAAACAAAATCCCCATAGCCCAGAAAAGAGTCATTAGGATTCTGTGTGGTGTCAATTACAGATATTCCTGCAGGAAACTCTTCCAAGAACTGAGAATACTCACAACAGTATCTCAGTATATTTTCTCTCTCATGTGTTTCTTGTGTAAAACCCATTCCTTTTTTGAAATGAACAGCATGTATTATAACTATGACACTGGGGTAAAAAATGATCTACAACTTGAGCAAAAGAATCTAAGTATGGTGCAAAAAGGAGCACACTACTCTTGCATAAAAATATTTAATGCTCTCCCTCAGGAAACAAAATTGTCAGTGGCTGATCCACCTACTTTGAAAGATCAACTTAAACAGTATCTTCTAAGTAAAACCATTTACTCACTGGATGAATTTATGTATGAGAATATGTGGATTGATTTTGATCTATTGTAAGTCTGTTCAATGTAATTTGTAACTTTTTACAACAACAATTCTTGTAAACATTTTTTCTATGTAATATATTATTTATTGTGCAACCTATTATTATAAACAAATGTCTCAAATCTATGTAAATGACATGTTCTATACCCAAACAATTTATTGCTAATGAGTTTACAGAACACGAAATAAATAAATAAATAAATAAATAAACAAATAAATAAATAAATGCTGCCAGTGCAGCCTCATTCTCATGTGCTTCAGCCATGATAGATGAAGGTTCCAGTCACAGACTTGAACAGTTACACATCATTCTAATACGAACATTGCATATGATTGGACTTGACCTGGACTTGTACTCTTCAGTTTATGTTCCCTGATTTTACATTGTTTGATTTCAGTTAATGCTGTCTCATGCTTGGGTAATTCTGGTGCTTGACTCACTGCCATTGTACATAATTGTGTGTTGTTGTTGTCGTTAAGAAAGAGCCCTAGATACTACAGTTATTGTTGATGAGGCTTTTCATTTCTGCGCATGTACCATGAGTATGATGGATTTGGCATTGGATCAGACAAACAACAACAGCAACAACTGTTTACTCAGCACCAACAGCAGTTTAAGCAAGACCTACCAGCAGTTAGACTTGTTTCGTCTGGTGTTACAAATTTGCAAAGTGCCACTCACCCTTCAAAACTCCCCTTTGCGTGCCCGAATGCTCCCCCAGATTTTTCACTATTCCAAGAAGCAGAGGAAGATTGGGACTCATACAGGCACTGTTTGCAACAACATTTCACAGCATTTCAGGTAGAGGATCTGTCTTTATGAAAGTCTTTTTTCTTGTCTCGGATTGAGTCTGAAACAGTTTACTTGCTTCAAAAACTTGTTTTGTTGAAGGATCCAGCTACATTGTTATTATCTGAAATACTTGAGTTGCTCAGTGTTTATTACCTTAAGCAAACCCATACTGCTGCTTCCTGTATGGGGTTCCACCACCTACAAGAAAATCAGGGCCAGTCCCATCAGGCATGGGTGACTGACTTCTGGAGTTTAAGTTAGAAGTGTAAATTCATTTGTGCTCTTTGCAAACATTCCTGTGCCAACTCTCTGATGTGTGACACTGTTGTCCATTTCGGTCTGGGCAGTGAAGTATGTCATGAGGCTTTGCATCTGAAACTCGTACAATAACATTTGGTTTTGGCTATTGCTCAGGTGTCTGAGGTGGCTCAGGCTGCATCGGAACAGTTTGAAGACACCATGGATGTCACATCAGTGCATGCAATTCTGCAGCAAATGCATGGTTCACCAACATCCTCATTGTGGTCATTGAGTTCACACCTTTCTCTCTCAGACACTGCCCCCTTCTGACACATGGTTTCCCTCATGTCCTGATTGCTTCCATGAGTACATCCATAGCTGCTGCCTGAACTGTCAGGCACAGTGCCTGCCTTATCTAAATGTGGCCATGTGGCAGCAGTTTGCTTTAGCTGCCTGTGCAGCTAGACCTCAGACATGGAAATAGAATTTACAGAAGTCCATGTTACACCAGTGTGTAAACATTACACATATCTAGGCGAGCTAATTGGCTGCCTAGAATTGCTATGAGGTAAGGTGAATTCAATGCATGGATGAATGCTAGCGGTTGCAGGACATAGGGAGCCTCATGGCCTGCTTGGGTAGCTGAACATTTCTGGCCAGCCAGGTGCACAAACAATGAGCGCATCACTTGAAATGGGTAAGTCCCAGAGCTGGGAATTTGTACAGATGTTGCTTGCACTGCCTTTGTGTTGAATATGCTCCAGGAAATGGTGGAGTGTCAGGATACTTAAAATGTTAGTGCAAATCTGAATACATCTGCAACCTCAAAAAAATGAAGTGCTTCAAGTGACACAATAATATATCAATAATTTTAAAACTGCAGAAGTAAATATCTCGCAGCAAATAAACATTTTCACAATGACACTCTGAATTAACAACTATTAATTGCTTCAAGTTATTCCAATGAATGGTGTGTCAAATGATAGAACTGCATTACAGCTAGAATCCCTGAAAGCTGTGCAGCTGTACCTACTTTATTTACTGATTTATGGCATCTTTTACATCACACAAATGTTCGTCAGAACATTGTATTCTCTACATTTACACAGCAAATGAACACAGCACTGGTACCTCTCATTTTGTCATCTTTTGTCTTTATCTAATGGCCAGTTTACTATTTTGCCAATATCTTTACTTATATATTGATTGCAAGAGCTATTATAAAACTGTTATAATTTAGAACTAGTCAGTCACATGTGTTAGCAGATATTACCATTGTAAAAGAATGCTAAAAGACACTTCCAACAAGCAAGCCTAAATAATTGTTTAAACTATATTTAATGACAATTTGTTGTCATTTAACATGAGCATGAATGCTGGCTTATTTATTTATGAAGAAGCTATTATATTTTTTTGTAAATGGTCTAAATGTAACCAAAAATTTATGACATTTCTTTTATTTAAATATTATTATACTATATTATGAGAAGGACAGTTGCTACTCACCATATAGCAGAGATGCTGAGTCGCAGATAGGCACAAAATAAGACTCTCACAATTAAAGCTTTTGGCCATTAAGGCACACACACACACACACACACACACACACACACACACACACACACAACTGCAGTCTCAGGCAACTGAGATCAGACTGCGAGCAGCAGCACCAGTGCATGATGGGAGTGGTGACTGGGTGGGAGGAAGAAGGAGGCTGGGGTGGGGAGGGTGAGGGATAGTATGGTGGAGGTTGGGGACAGTGAAGTGCTGTAGGTTAGTGGTGGAGTAGTGGTTGGGGAGGGGAAGAAATAAAAAGTCTGGGTGTGGTGGTGGAACGATGGCTGTGTAGTGTTACAATGGGAACAGGGAAGAAGCTGTATAGGAGATGACAGTGATTAATGAAAGCTGAGGCCAGGAGGGTTGCGGGAATGTAGAATCTATTGCAGGGGAAGTTCCCACATGCACAATTCAGAAAATCTGGTGTTGGTGGAGAGGATCCATATTGCACAGGCTGTGAAGCAGTCATTGAAATTAAGGATATGATGTTTGGCAGCGTGTTCAGAAACAGGATGGTCCACTTGTTCCTTGACCTCAGTTTGTCAGTGGCCATTCCTGCAGACAGACAGTTTGTTGGTTGTCACGCCTACACAGAATGCAGCAAAGTGGTTGCAGCATAGCTTCTAGATCACATGACAGGTTTCACAAGTAGCCTTGCCTTTGATGGGAAGGTAATGGAACACATATTATGTTCGAGTATAATGACTTTTCTGGAGACTAGAAATGTACTCTGTAGGAATCAGCATGGGTTTCGAAAAAGACGGTTGTGTGAAACCCAGCTCGAGCTATTCGTCCACGAGACTCAGAGGGCCATAGACACGGGTTCACAGGTAGATGCCGTGTTTCTTGACTTCCGCAAGGCATTCAATACAGTTCCCCACAGTCATTTAATGAACAAAGTAGGAGCATATGTACTATCAGACCAATTGTGTGATTGGATTGAAGAGTTCCTAGATAACAGAACGCAGCATGTCATTCTCAATGGAGAGAAGTCTTCCGAAGTAAGAGTGATTTCAGGTGTGCTGCAGGGGAGTGTCATAGGACCATTGCTATTCACAATATATATAAACGACCTCGTGGATGACATCGAAAGTTCACTGAGGCTTTTTGCGGATGATGCTGTGGTGTATCGAGAGGTTGTAACAATGGAAAATTGTATTGAAATGCAGGAGGATCTGCAGCTAATTGACGCATGGTGCAGGGAATGGCAATTGAATCTCAATGTAGACAAGTGTAATGTGCTGCGAATACATAGAAAGATAGATCCCTTATCATTTAGCTACAAAATAGCAGGTCAGCAACTGGAAGCAGTTAATTCCATAAATTATCTGGGAGTACGCATTAGGAGTGATTTCAAATGGAATGATCATATAAAGTTGATCGTCGGTAAAGCAGATGCCAGACTGAGATTCATTGGAAGAATCCTAAGGAAATGCAATCCAAAAACAAAGGAAGTAGGTTACAGTACGCTTGTTCGCCCACTGCTTGAATACTGCTTAGCAGTGTGGGATCCGTACCAGATAGGGTTGATAGAAGAGATAGAGAAGATCCAATGGAGAGCAGCGCTCTTCATTACAGGATCATTTAGTAATCGCGAAAGCATTATGGAGATGATAGATAAACTCCAGTGGAAGACTCTGCAGGAGAGACGCTCAGTAGCTCCGTACGGGCTTTTGTTAAAGTTTCGAGAACATACCTTCACCGAAGAGTCAAGCAGTATATTGCTCCCTCCTATGTATATCTCGCGAAGAGACCATGAGGATAAAATCAGAGAGATTAGAGCCCACACAGAAGCATACCGACAATCCTTCTTTCCTCGAACAATACGAGACTGGAATAGAAGGGAGAACCGATAGAGGTACTCAGGGTACCCTCTGCTACACACCATCAGGTGGCTTGTGGAGTATGGATGTAGATGTAGATGTAGATGTAATGTTAGTGACCAGACTGAAGTAGGTGGTGGTGGGAGGATGTATGGCACAGGTCATGCATCTAGGTCTATTACAGGGGTATGTGCGATGAGGTAAGGGATTGGGAGGAGGGATTATGTATGGAGGGATGAGTATATTGAGTGGGTTCAGTGGATGGTGGAATACCACTGTGGGAGTGGTGGGAAAGATAGTGGGTAGGACATTTCTCATTTCAGGGCACGGCGAGAGGTAATTGAAACCCTGGTGGAGAATGTAATAGTTGCTCCAGTTCTGGGTGGTACTGAGTTACTTGGGGAATGCTCCTCTGGGGCTGGACAGTGGGAGTTTGGGAGGTGGTGGGGGACTGGAAAGATAAGGCATGGGAGATTTGTTTTTGTTCAAGGTGTCATGTCCTGACGTAGGTGGGAGAGGAAGAAAGGGGTTGCTCATCAGTCTGCGCTCCCGAGTAGTACAGAGCAGAAGGCAGAAGGACAATTCACAGTGAAGGCATTTGACTGTTTTCTTCTATCTGAGCCAACACTGGTACAGGCATTTACTAGAAATGCAGGTGGTGAGATTTGGTAGGGAACTCGGTGTGGAGACTCTTGGACAAACAGGGTTTTGAAGTATTTGTTTATTCAAGACAAGACTAACTAATACACTGGAGGCTAGTTCTAGGGTTAGAAAAAGCATGAATAACACTGTTACAGTAGAAGCCAGTGCAGAAGCCCCAGGAGTGGTTGCTAACCACAGTAGCAAACACTAGCAGCATCTTAAGGCAACAACTTAGTTGCAAAACAAAACATACTGAAAGTGACACTGTTCATTGAGGCACTCCAAGTGAGAGAGAGCAGACTTACGCAGAGCTGGACTGAGGCTGGAGTCGACGGATGCAGTATCGGCACCCAGATCATATGACTGAGAACTCTGCCAAAATCTGGAATCTAGGGGTTTGAAACAGTCGCGTGGGGGCACTGTTTTTCCCCCTCAAAGCCACCCAGCCAATCCCGTAGGTCTCTTGCAGGTGCCCTCTACAGCTCCTAAGGTGCATTTGCACTAACTAAGCCCATATTTGGCATCAACATTGTTCATCTGAAAGCTAAGTGTAACTGCTCAGTCAAATAAGGCTTACAACATTTTTGTTATGTCATTTAGCCCCCCCCCCCCCCCATCCCCCTCAGGCTCCCCAGAGTAGGGACTGCTAGGTCAACAGTTTTTGGCAGTTTTGCTTACTTTCTAACCCTTATGAGTCTACTAAAATGGCTGTTCTCAGGGTTGGTGTGAAGCTGGTTTTATACACTAGTACATGCCTGTTGATTACATAGTTCTTTGGTGACAACCTACTACAGCGTCTAGATGACATTTGAAGTTACATTCTAATTCCTTGAAGAGTAACTAACGCCCTGGGACTGCTTCTGGGGGTGTCTGCATTTCCGCAAGGCTCTCCCCTTACAGTTTACTTAATGTTACAATATCTCTCCTAGTTTCATCTGCCCTCAGCATCGTCTCTGCTTCTGTGCCTTGGAACGCTGTCCTCCTTTCTCACAGCTTCAGGATAACACTACAGTAGCAAGGAATAATCAATATATTACACTTCCCCGTGTGGGAGAAATTTGTTGACATTCACATGTCAGCAAATTTGTTAACTGGCTTCTACTGTGCTTAAAACATCACTAGAAATGATATTAGTTATATTCACTTTTTGCTAAACACTTCAGTCTATGAACAGTTCTTTTGTGTCTTGTCACAACATAAAACATTTTTCACTGCACACATAGATCTTCACTATAAAGTGGCTCTCTTTTGCATAAAAACATCGTTGTCACATATTCTTTTATATCTTTTATGCCTTTAAATATGTCTGCTTGTGTCTGTATATGTATGGATGGATAAGTGTGTGTGTGTGTGTGTGTTTGTGTGTGTGTGTGTGTGTGTGTGTGTGCGCGCGTGCGCGGGTATATGCCTATCCTTTTTTCCCCCTAAGGTAAGTCTTTCCGCTTCCGGGATTGGAATGACTCCTTACCCTCTCCCTTAAAATCCACATCCTTTCGTCTTTCCCTCTCCTTCCCTCTTTCCTGAAGAAGCAACCGTTGGTTTGTGAAATCTAGAAATTTTGTGTGTGTGTTTGTGTGTTATTTTATTGTGCCTGTCTACCAGCGCTTTCCCGCTTGGTAAGTCTTGGGATCTTTGTTTTTAATATATTTTTCCCATGTGGAAGTTTCTTTCTATTTTAATCCAACAATTGACTTCTTGTTAAACACCAAGTTTGCTGCAAAATATGGTTTGTGTGGCTTCGGTATTGGTACATTGCTGTGTATTTTTCTTACATTTTGAGGAAGGCTGTCCATGGAACCAAATTTAGTTTCAACAAGAATTCATGCCAGCATGCCAGAATTCATTCCAGTACTGCAAGTAGTAATTATCTCCCATTATATAAATTTCATGCTGATTCATAATCTTTGTGTTAGCTGTTGGGTTGCCTCCCACCATGGTTATTTCAAAACTGCTCAACAGAACTAACATGGAGGCTCACATCACCCTATCATCTTTCCCAAGTTTTGTCATGCTTGCTCTATCCTGTTTGGTCTATGTCAGGCTGTCATATGTTTGATGTCTTGGAGGAGCACTTTGGGTCCTGGATTCTGGTTCTGGAGTACTCAGAGGCCACTGGCATGGGCTTTGATTGGCCACCACGTTCCCCAGATCTGAACACATGCAAACTCCTTTTTGTGGGGATGTATTAAAGACAAGATGTACAGCAATAACAGAAAACCATTTCGGAGCTGAAAATAGCTATTCAGCAGGTAATCAACAGCATGTATATTCCATCACTTCAGTGGATCATGCAGAAATTGGCTACTAGTCTGTGTCATATCATTGCCAATGTCATAATCTAAATCCAAATATCTGCAGTGACATTTACGTGTTGAATAAAGTATGTGTGCTCCATAGTTTGTAAGTAATTTACATATTTTTTTCATAAAATTCGATAATTGTCTCCTTGTATTAGAGTAATATAGGGCATATAATAGAGAATATTTGGATTGTACGCCAGTCATTACTAGAAAAATGACCACAGAGGCTCCAAAATGGTTTAAATATCTGTTGTTGTGTTTGTTGTTGTTGTGGTCTTCAGTCCTGAGACTGGTTTGATGCAGCTCTCCATGCTACTCTATCCTGTGCAAGCTTCTTCATCTCCCAGTACCTACTGCAACCTACATCCTTCTGAATCTGCTTAGTGTATTCATCTCTTGGTCTCCCTCTATGACTTTTACCCTCCGCGCTGCCCTGCAATGCTAAATTTGTGATCCCTTGATGCCTCAGAACATGTTCTACTAACCGGTCCCTTCTTTTTGTTAAGTTGTGCCACATACTCCTCCCCCCCCCCCCCCCCCCCCCCCCCCTCCCCCTAATTCGTGATCTACCCATCCAATCTTCAGCATTCTTCTGTAGCACCACATTTCGAAATCTTCTATTCTCTTCTTGTCCAAACTATTTATCGTCCATGTTTCACTTCCAGACATGGCTACACTCCATACAAATACATTCAGAAATGACTTCCTGACACTTAAATCTATACTCGATGTTAACAAATTTCTCTTCTTCGGAAACATTTTCCTTGCCATTGCCAGTCTACATTTTATATCCTCTCTACTTTGACAATCATCAGTTATTTTGCTCCCCAAATAGCAAAACTCCTTTACTACTCTAGGTGTCTCATTTCCTAATCTAATTCCCTCAGCATCACCTGACTTAATTCGACTACATTCCATTATCCTTGTTTTGCTTTTGTTGCTGTTCATCTTATATACTCCTTTCAAGACACTGTCCATTCCATTCAACTGCTCTTCCAAGTCCTTTACTGTCTCTGACAGAATTACAATGTCATCGACAAACCTCAAAGTTTTTATTTCTTCTCCATGGATTTTAGTACCTACTCCAAATTTTTCATTTGTTTCCTTTACAGCTTGCTCAATAACACGCGATCTAGTGTTTGAGGAGAGGCTACAACCCTGTCTTACTCCCTTCCCAATCACTGCTTCCCTTTCATGTCCCTCGACTCTTATAACTGCCATCTGGTTCCTGTACAAGTTGTAAATAGCCTTTCGCTCCCTGTATTTTACCCCTGCCACCTTTAGAATTTGAAAGAGAGTATTCCAGTCAACATTGTCAAAAGCTTTCTCTAAGTCTACAAATGCTAGAAATGTAGGTTTGCTTTTCCTTAATCTTTCTTCTAAGATTGTCGTAAGGTCAGTATTGCCTTACTTGTTCCAGTATTTCTACGGAATCCAAACTGATCTTCCTCGAGGTCGGCTTCTACTAGTTTTTCCATTTGTCTGTAAAGAATTCATGTTAGTATTTTGCAGCTGCTTTCTTTGGGATTAGAATTATTATATTCTTCTTGAAGTCTGAGGGTAAGGGTATTTCGCCCGTCTTGTACATCTTGCTCACCAAATGGTAGAGTTTTGTCAGGACTGGCTCTCCCAAAGCCAGCAGTAGTTCTAATGGAATGTTGTCTACTCTGGGGCCCTTGTTTCAACTCAGGTCTTTCAGTGGTCTGTCAAACTCTTCACGCAGTATCGTATCTCCCATTTCATCCTCACCTACATCCTCTTCCATTTCCATAATATTGTCCTCAAGTACATTGCCCTTGTATAGACCCTCTATATACTCCTTCCACCTTTCTGCTTTTCCTTCTTTGCTTAGAACTGGGTTTCCATCTGAGCTCTTGATGTTCATACAAGTGGTTCTCTTATCTCCAAAGGTCTCTTTAATCTTCCTGTAGGCAGTATCTATCTTACCCCTAGTGAGATAAGCCTCTACATCCTTACATTTGTCCACTAGCCATCCCTGCTTAGCCATTGCATTTTCTGTCGATCTCATTTTTGAGACATTTGTATTCCTTTTTGCCTGCTTCATTTACTGCATTTTTATATTTTATCCTTTCATCAATTAAATTCAATATTTCTTCTGTTACCTAAAGATTTCTACTAGCCCTCGTCTTTTTACCTACTTGATCCTCTGCTACCTTCACTACTTCATCCCTCAAAGCTAACCATTCTTCTTCTACTGTATTTCTTTCCCCCATTCCTGTCAATTGTTCAATTGTTCCCTTATCCTCTCCCTGAAACTCTGTACAACCTCTGATTCTTTGTTTATCCAGGTCCCATCTCCTTAAATTCCCACCTTTTTGCAGCTCCTTCAGTTTTAATCTACAGTTCATAACCAATAGATTGTGGTCAGAGTCCACATCTGCCCCTGGAAATGTCTTACAATTTAAAACTTGGTTCCTAAATCTCTGTCTTACCATTATATAATCTATCTGATACCTTTTAGTATCTCCAGTGTTCTTCCATGTATACAACCTTCTTTCATGATTCTTAAACCAAGTGTTAGCTATGATTAAGTTGTGCTCTGTGCAAAATTCTACCAGGCGGTTTCCTCTTTCATTTCTTAGCCCCACTCCATATTCACCTACTACGTTTCCTTCTCTCCCGTTTCCTGTACTCGAATTCCAGTCATCCATGACTATTAAATTTTCATCTCCCTTCAGTATCTGAATAATTTCTTTTATTTCATCATACATTTCTTCAATTTCATTGTCATCTGCAGAGCTAGTTGGCATATAAACTTGTACTACTGTAGTAGGTGTGGGCTTCGTATCTATCTTGGCCACAATAATGCGTTCACTATGCTGTTTGTAGTAGCTTACCTGCATTCCTATTTTCCTATTTGTTATTAAACCTACTCCTGCATTACCCCTATTTGATTTTGTGTTTATAAACCTGTAGTCACCTGACCAAAAGTCTTGTTCCTCCTGCCACCAAACTTCGCTAATTCCCACTATATCTAACTTTAACCTACCCATTTCCCTTTTTAATTTTTCTAACCTACCTGCCCGATTAAGGGATCTGACATTCCACGTTCCGATCTGTAGAACACCAGTTTTCTTTCTCCTGATAACGACATCCTCTTGAGTAGTCCCCAACTGGAGATCCAAATAGGGGACTATTTTACCTCCGGAATATTTTACCCAAGAGGACGGCATCATCATTTAATCATACAGTAAAGCTGCTTGCCCTCGGGAAAAATTACGGCCGTAGTTTCCCCTTGCTTTCAGCTGTTCGCAGTACCAGCACAGCAAGGCCGTTTTGTTTATTGTTACAAGGCCATTATCAGTCAATCATCCAGACTGTTGCCCTTGCAACTACTGAAAAAGCTGCTGCCCCTCTTCAGGAACCACACGTTTGTCTGGCCTCTCAACAGATACCCCTCCGTTGTGGTTGTACCTACAGTACGGCTATCTGTATCGCTGAGGCGCACAAGCCTCCCCACCAACGGCAAGGTCCATGGTTCACGGAGGGAGGGGGGGGGGGGGGGGGGAGGGGGGAGGGTGTTTAAATGTCTATTACAACAAATTTCTGACAAAGTGAATTTTAATTTTGGACAATTATCTGATAAAGTAGATTGAACAAATAAGAAACTGTCTGATACTAGAATGAATCACACAAGGAAAGAACTATATGACAGAGTATAGTCTAAAGTAATGAACTGTCTGTCAATGTATAAAATACGAAACAAGAACTAAAATTAGAGGTAACATAATGTGTCAAACAGGAAGTAGAAGCTAAATTAACCAACATTTCAAGTATTTTGACACATTTGCCATAGGAATTGCAGGACAAGATCAATAACCAATGCTATTTAGTTTGTGAGGAAGTAAAAGAGCAATTCAAAGAGTTAGATGATTGAAATAACAATGTAGGTTGGTTTGCCATTAGAGAGTTTAACCACCCAGGTTAAAGGGCAAATCTCACATGTGAATGAGTATGTGACTGTTTTAGATCAAAGCAAAGAATTTAGAGAACAGGAAACGGTATCTAATTTGGAGGAATAATTTCACAAATTTGTAAATTCTGCCATATGAGAGAAAGCAAAATTGCTTAACCCTAACATTCTTCCTAAGGAAGGTGCTGAAGAACATTTACTTTGTTAAAGTTTGTTAAACTTTATCTCATTAAACAAGCAAATAACAATACAATAATGCATTGTTTGCAAGTGTATCTTCATGATGTGGGTAAACCATGATGTCTATTAAATGATAATGGGCCACAATTTATTAGCCATAATTTTAAGGAATTCTTAGCTTAGGGAGGGATAAGACCCATAACTATATCCCAGTGTAGTCTACAAACCAATCTTTATGAACATGTTATGAAGGAATTAGTACAACTGCATAAAATGTACTGTTCTATGAGGCACAACTAGTGCAGGAATTTCAAGTAATCATTAATGAATTACTGTATATGTCAACAAGATTAACTCCTATAGAAACTGTCATTAAACCCTTTATAGGAGACCCCTTTTTAAAATTGTTTACAAGGTCAGATTCACCGGTGATTGACTTGGAAAAGTTGCAAGTGAATTTACATGAGAATCTGATTACACAGCCACAAAAAAAGATTCAGAACTTGTAATGATAAGGCTATTGTACAAAACTTTCAAATAGATGATTTGGTATTAGCATGTGATTTTCGTCATAGCTTGAATTTAAAGAAGGAAATAAGCAAGTTTTTGCAGCATTGTGAACCTTTTAAGTTCAGAATATACTGCATCCAGAAGCAGTATATTTAATAGACCCTGACACAGAAGAAAATAAAGGATTATACAATATAGATATGATTATAAGATTTAAGTTCTCAGGAGGGTTTGCACCATTTATGAATTCGGTGGATTAATGACCACCTGACATCTGTGACATCTGAGTTACATTGTTTCTGTATTTTTATCTTAGCTCCCCCCCCCCCCCCCCCAAAAAAAAAAGAGAGAGAGAGAGAGAGAGAGAGAGAGATGGCCCCAACACCTATACATGCAGCATCTAGTGTTTATTCAGTAATAATTGCATTTGTTTGTTTACAAAGACAAACATGAACTGAGTTAATAAACTTAGCTCTAAATCAACATTTTTCTGGAAAATTTTAAAGATGTATGATGTACCATACTACACAAAAAGCAAGCAATAAGAACAATGTCAGCTCTATTATCATGTGACAGTAATAGAAACGTGGAGGAAGTAACAGCACTATGACACTTGCAGAGAAATGCTTTAACTCACAAGGTCTTTGCATAAGCTATGAATATAATAAAAAGATAAATATTCTGGAATTTAGAATAAGAATTTATCAGTTTTGTAAATTTTTTATGGGAGCTTAAGTATGGGTAGTAATATCACATATTAGTACACAACACTTTGTAGGGGAGAAGAGTCCAGGTAGGAGATGGAAGGCAAGACAAAATGATGACATGCTGACATGCATAGCAGAATAAGAAGCACAATCTTAAGAGTTAACGAGAGAACAAGAAAGTTTGATAAGTAGTACTCAACAAGAAGTAGGTCCACGAGGAATAAATTTTAATAAGAGGAGATGAAGTGCTAATGTTATCCTAGTGAATTCAAAAGAAATATCTGGAATAAAATCTTTTGTATTGTCTAAATTTTGTAATTACAAGAAAGTAAAGGATAACTTATACGTATCGGTAAGTAGGAGCAAAATATATAAACATGAGACGTATACGTACATAGTAATGTCACATGTGTTATAAACAAGGGAAAAAAGAAGTTAAAAGAGAGGAGTTAGAGTTAAAATATGTATACAGAGAGCAATTATGGGAGAAACTTATCGTTTAGAGTGAGGAGAGATAGAAAAAGTAAAATGGGGTTAGTAACTGTGTTTACTGATAAAGTTTGGATGGGGAATACCCAAATAGCTGATGAGGTGTGGGAGAGGAGAGGTGGAGATAGAGGAATGTTCAATATGAGTCATTGGCTTTCACTAGTGACATTAGAAACATGCAACAAACACTGTGAAATTGGTAATAATGTGATGTTATTGGCAATTTTTTCAAATGTGCTAAGTTACAGATCAGTCAGTAACAACAGCCAGGTTTTTTATTATCACATTCATTGGCCTCACCAACCCTTAATGAAACTGTTACCTTCCAATCTAACCTATATCTTGAGCTATGCTACAGACCAGTCTGTCACCACAATCAGATTTATTTTTTTGCTTTCAAATTCACTGGCTTCACCATCCAAGAGCAAAATTGTGAAGATATGCACCATAAGGTGATGTGACAGCAACCACTAACATTATGTCAATGGCCAAAGCCAACAACTCATATAAAACATTCCCATTGACTTGAAAAGGCTAGGTAGATCAGTAAGAAGAGCAGCCTATACCTTGGTCAGCTGAAGGAATGACCTGAACCATTTAATGTAGGCAGGAGACAGGTAAAGTTAGACAGACCTGCAGAAGGTGAGTCCACTAAGGGAATGATATATTTTTTAGGGAAATAAAGGTACATTCACATCTATAATGGTATAGAGGTTTGACTCTGAGACTACACTTAAAAGGAGTGTAAGTACACTGAATACAGAAGTATGAAGCTGTATAATGACTGGTGGTCATGATACAAAAGTTTTCTCCATAATAAAATAGACTTACTTGATAGTAGAGACAAAAATAGTTGAAGCAGGAATGTTCCATACTTGTCAATTAGAGCTTGTACTGAGATTTGACTCTAGAGACCGAATAGTAGGCATATACCTGACAAGCAACTCCTCAGGTAATAATAATGTGAGAAAGAGTAAAATGTAACTAAATATTTACATATACATGAAGAAAACAAAAACCACTCAAGTATACTGGTTTGAAGGCAATGCATTGTTAAATAAACAAACATAAAAACCATAAGTAAATTGAAGAACTTTATTTGAGTTGGATCATGATACATATACATTAAAGTGATATTTCACTATTTAAAAACACTGGTCACTACAGGACAATCTTTTGCATCACACAGGCTGTGAAGTAAGAAGTACTAACACTGTTCAGCTCAACAAAATTGAAAAGACTTGCTATTAAAAATAAAGTTTTATTATTTTTTAAAGAAGGAAAACATATCCAGTGTTTCTAATTAATTATGGTTTTTATAGCTATATGTTAATAAAAAATCAAATTCTTTTTTGAGATTGTGAGAAGTCCTGAAATCTTTCCATTAAGTGGGGGAATATGAAGTGTTAGATGCTGTTTAGACAAATGATGTTTCACACTTCTTGTGTAATATAAGGAAAGATGATCATGGCAGAATAACATTAAGCAGAGAGTAAGTTATGGAACAAATGCTGTGCATCGGTGTTTTTTTCATAGTTGCAGACAGGCATTAAATGGGAGGTGTGAAATAAGAGAAAAGGCAAGGTGTGGCAACAAATGAAAGGCTTCACTTGATATGGGCAGGGTTTTTACCTTTTTGTATATAATGTTAGGTAACAGATCTCATTAAGTATTCTGACTCAGCTTCATCTACAAGAAGTGAGCCATCAGCAGCATAAAACCTTAAACCAACAAGAAAAATGCTCCAAGAGCCTTGTTCAGATTGAACATTGAACAATTTAACATGATCATTATATAAGTTTTTTTCTCCTTTTTGCATATTATACCCATTAGCTAGTACATGTACGATGTCAATAACCTCCCAACTCAATTTCTGTTTTGTTTTGGTGAACACTGTTAGTCCATAGTGAAATGTCACAAGCTGATTATCTGTTACTGACAAACCATAACCACATAAAACTAAACCTTAGTCTTTTCTAGCTTTCTTCTTGTCCATTTGATTTCGTTTCTGAATGACCTATAATGTTGCTATTAACTTTCAAAATGTCTGGTGTTTCTTTACCAATTTCTATGTTGCATCTATTAACCATGGCTGCCTCTTTCCAACCTCCTAGAAACCAATATTCTTACTGCTGTGTGTAGTTCACCTCAACTGAGGCAGTTTATAATGTCACATGTTCTTCCAAGCCAGTCTGAGTTTTCTTCAACTTGTGTAGCTTGCAACATTCAGTTGCATTCCCTTTAACTTCTTGAATTTAAGCTGGCATCTCATTACTATCAGGTTATTATCCCTATCAATGCCAGCAACTGGATAACTTATGTACAAGGGTCATTCAATAAGTAATGCCCTACATTTTTTTCTCAGAAGGTATTTATTGTTAAGAGTCAGAATTTGGTGACAATATACATCAACATATATATCTCCTACATAGTGTACATTACACTCCATGGCTGTACACCAATGTTGTGGAAGAGCATGTATTCCCTGCTGGTAAAAGCTCTTGTCCTTCAGTATTAGCCACAGTTTCACTGTATGACAGACTCTCTCATAATCTTCAAAGTGTGTTCCCCGTAAAGAAACTTTAAGCAGCCCAAAGAGATAGAAGTCCGAGGGTGTCAGGTCTGGACTGTATGGTGGAATTTATCTAGTCTTCACATAAGCCTCTGAATTGATGGTTGACCATCTTGGCATTACATCATAAAAATGATGCCATCCCATTCCTAGAAACTGTCAGCATGGCTTTTCTGGCAGAGGGTGTTGCCTTGAATTTCTTCTTTTGTGGTGCATGAGGATGATGCCACTCCATGGACTGCCTTTTTGTTTCTGGTGCAAAATGCTCCTACTATTCAGATGAAATAGCCTTTCTCTGAATCTTGTGGTCTACTGTGAGCATTTGTGGAACCCACCATGAGCACTCTTTGAATATCTGAGAGTTTTGATCACTGCAGACATACTTCCAATACTAACCAACAACTGTAGAGCAGTTGTTGAGTTGTGATATGCCGGTCATCATGAATAATGACATCAGCATGATTCAGCATGTCTGGAGCAGTGGCTGTGACAGGATGTCCTGAGCATGGATGATAATGGAGCTGTGTTTCTGCATTTCCTGAGGATATAACTTTCTTTGCCCATTACCCAACTGTACACCTGTCAACTGCATCATCGCCCTACACTGCACACAAATATTTATGGATGTTCAACACAGTTTCTTTTTCTGTACACAAGTATTTAACAACAACATGCTGCTTGTAATGTGAGTCATATGTAGATGCCATTTTGATGCTGACTACAGTTCTGCCATCAGCCAGAATGGCTCAAACCTTCAACAGTGCACAGAACAATCATCAAATGTGAAGCATCAACAAGGATGTATATTAATGGCTTAAAAAATGGGGCATTGCTTACTGAATGACCCTCATAGTTCTTAACCTAATACTTGAATCAATGCTCATCAAAAATATAGTCAGTCTGATACCTTTTTGATCCCCTGGCATCTTCCACATATACTTCCTTCTCAAGGTAGCATGGTGTATGGACAACCTCTAATATGGTACACATTGGGCAATGTTGCTCTAGGACAGAGTGGCCGAAATCTAGACCAATGGAGGTCAATCTGGTCCCTCTCTCCTGCTAGTGGGCATTTCAGTTTTCATGGTTGGTGGTAGGCAGTAAGTGTTTTAAACACGTTTTCATTAGGTTTTCATAAAAAAATTGACATAAAGTATTTGGTAAGTAATTATTGTTGTATGCTTTAAATTGCTGTAATCTTGATTTATAATTTTAGAAGGTAAAGTTACTTCTGTACTTTATAAATCCCATTTCCGGGGAACCAGTGGATGATTAAAAATTTTTATTATTAACAGTGACACAAAAGTGGGCAGTAGATATAAAAGGTTGGCTATCCCTGTTCTAAACAAATGACACACTAGCTGAATATGGTATCTCTCACAGCTAATTCCACTAATGTAAAATTTAAATCTTTACCATTGAAGTAACTGGAGTTACAATACCTTCGGTTCACAAACTACCAACTGGAACGGTGTGATTTCAGGTGTTAAGCCAAGTTGTTTTCTTTCTTGCACAATCTTTCGATGATCATCCCCAATCATCATCTTCAGATGCTGCAAGTTTTTCAGTCATGTTCACTTTCTGCCTGGACTCCAACCAGACTGTTATCTATTGTTGGTCCCAAGCCACTATTTATTGCAGAGTTTGACTCCTGATGCCCACTATACCCTTTTTCAGAGCCTGCACTCATATTCTGTTGGATGCATGTTCTCTCAATGTTTCTTGCATCTGGTGCATGTGATGACAGGTAATATCTTAATAAATTGAATGCTTTAACTCAAGCCTTGCTTAAATTGAAACCTCAATCCTGATTTATTAGATTTCCTGACATCTTTTATTTTGGTAGACTCCTTAATACACTGTCCCAGAAACTTGGCATTTTCACAACAATGATGGTCTCATGAGCTCTCAATTTATTGTACCTCTAGACTTATCCATACCCAAACTCAATACAAAACACACTCTACTTTGTCCTTGAAGTTTTTTCTTCAGTGATGTCCATTCAGTCTTCCTTAACTAAGAATTATCAGGAAAGTTTTTATTGAAACAACTGTGTTTAGTGTCGATAATGGTATTTTGATTACTGACTTTGAATAGAGACAACATCGTTTGGAAAAATTATATTTTGTTATAGTAGTAGTGAGTGACATTATATTTCACTCTGCATTTTTTTGTCACAACCACAGAAAACACTCTATATCATTAACCATTGTCTGCCACCATTGGCCACCATCAGAACAATTGAAAGCTGTGTCAGATGGTCATCATGCATTATTTGTATGTTATGCTGGTTACTGTTATTCTGATGATGGTCATTTAATGGTTGATACTGGTTAATGATATAAAAGATTTGCTTGATTGAATCAAAGAAAATATTTAGTGTAAGGCTATAGTAATGTCATTTCACACAAATGCCATATTGTTTTTCCAACAAAAGTGAATTCCTCTTCCCATTCTTCATTAAACTCTCTAGTTCTTTTCTTTGTCTTTACTCTTCATGCCTAATTGGGGATAAACATATATAATCTTAACCAAAGTATGAATTTGGTGACTTAGTCACAAAAAATTTGTGAAAATATTCCCTTTGTCAGAAAAGTTTCAGGATAGGTTATTTTGAAAATAGAAAATTGCAATTACCAAGTAATGATTCTAGGTCCTATTGAAGTAATCCTCTTGGCTATGTATACACAGTCACCAATGTTTCTGGAGATCTTGGAAGCAAGCAGAGAAATTTTCAACTGTGGTGCTTGTACGCTCATCTGTCACACCTGTTGGACGTTGCCGATATCTAAAAGTAATTCAGTTTCCTTTTCACTTGCGGAAACAAGATAAAATTGCAAGGTGAGAAGTTGGGCGAATGTGGCAGATATTGAGTGGCAATGATAGTATGTCTGGCCAGATACTCAGTATGATGTAAAGCAGAATGTGGTTTTGCACTGTCGTGCAGTAGAAAACAGTCCTTAGAATGCCGCAAATCAGTGTGGTGATGCAGAATCACTAATCCTTTACTGTCAAAGTATGTGATGAATAATATCTTTGATCTCGAAGACTGTCATTTGCCTTTTTTCAAGGCTAGTGATCCAAGAATATGCTCAGTTTGACACTTTGACACTTTGTGTGTGTGTGTCATACAAGGTAGCACCAGCTTTTATTCCCAGTAATAATCCTTGGCAGGAATGTGGGATCACGTCTGTGTCCATTCTGTAGTTCATCAGAAATTCTTTTCTTTCTGTCCCCGTCGATGTGTTTCGATGCCCGTTGACAGCTAAGAGTCTTGATTTAAATATCATTTCTTTTCTTTCTGTTTGTCTGCTAGCGTGTGAGCAACAAGTTTTTCATTAAGTATCCCTTTCCCTAAATATTTGCTTAAAATCTTATCACACACCACACAATTAAAATTAGTGTTTGCATTGGTATGTGCTGTAGATGGGTGACCAGCTCTAGGATCATCTTGCACGGAATCTCTTCATTCAGGAAACCTTTTGTGCCATTCAAAAACATGACTTCTTGAAAGTGGCTTGTCGGCATATGCTTGCTTAATTATTGTCCACATTTCACTAAGAGTTTTCTCGAGTTTAACGCAGAACTTAATGTTCACTCTTTGTTCACAATCAGCATCCATAGTGTCACAATAACTAATGTGTCAGGGAAACAAACAATGTGTTGCTAAGCACAGCTCTGCCACCTAGTGAGTTTGCACAGAAACATGGCCAAGGTCATGCCAGGGACACACATACTAGGTAACAAAAAAATATTTGTTCCTTGTTAGTATTACTGAGTACTGTGCACCTGTTTGGATGAACAGTCATCATACAAGACTTGTTGATACCCAGCTGAATATGACAATGCGCATAATATTGGGCACAATCAGATCTACTCCAGTTTATTGGCTTCCACTGTAAACCAGTATAATGCCTGCAGATCTACGCAGATGTACTGCCCTTAAGAGAGAATTAAACAAGATCTCTAGGAATTCTAACCTACCCGTGCATAGCGACCTGCCACTTTTAAATCACAAGAGACTGAAATCACGCCATCCAACTCTGTGCAATGATGCTGACATGGTTGCTAAGGGTTTCAAACCTCTTGAAGAATGGAAAGGTCAGTGGGAAGCAGTGACAGATGTGCACCTGCATAACATCTTCTCAGGTGCTAAACTTCCAAGTGGATTCGACCTACCACGCAAGACCTGGACTACTCTCAACAGAATCTGTACCGGCTATGGCCGATGCAGGGATGCTATCTTTAAGTGGAAGAAGCTGCCTGATCCAGCCTTTGACTGCGGGGCTCCAAACCAGACTGTTCACCACATTGTCAGTGAATGCAGGATTCAAGCCTATCACGGTGCCAAAGAGGACTTCCTGCTAGCAATTCCATATGCAGTGCACTGGATTGAAGGACTGGATATTCAGTTGTAAAGAAAAATTAAGTTTCTTGCATGTCAATATGTACATATGTATATGTAATTTAATTTCATGATATGTCTGCATTAGCTACACACTAAATAAAAAAGTATTGCAAACTCAGAAGTAAGAAGACCTGACCTGGACTTTTCTGGCAAAGGGAATATTTATTCAAATTTATTGAGTAAAATACAAAACGAAAAGGTACATGTATACATTTTATTAAAATGTTGATGTGCTGACTTCATGAATGAACTTGCAGATTAATAAGAAATTAACTAATGAAGCTGTAAATTAAAGAAACTGTATGAACTAAATTCTGATACTAAGAACTGTAAACATTGAAACCACATACAAGTAGACTGGGGCTCAAGCCCAACAGGCTCATTACTGATTTTCATTTTTGCTTGGAGGATGGATATACTTACTCCATCATTTGTTGTTTATTGAACATACAATAGAAGAAAGTCACAGAGTGTTCTCTATGACAATTCATTCCAGAATGCTCGCATCATTCTCATACTGGAACAAATTGTGTAGCAATCTACACACACTGTTGTTAGAAAATTTCAGTGAAGTGCTTCAGACACTATAGCGAACAAACCTATTGCATACCAGTTGTCATGGATTATGGTAAATATGAATCCATAGCTGATTACCAACTTCCAAACATTTTCAACATTGATTAAACAATATAACCAAGGCATCTGACCTGTAGTTTTTATCCTATGGTCACAGAGTTGATTTCCCTTTAACTTGCATGAATGGTGTGGAAGACAGTTAAATTACAGTGATACAGAATGTCAGGCCAGTAGGCCTACTGCTTCTCTTTCTGTCCCCGTCGATGTGTTTCGATGCCCGTCGACAGCTAAGGGTCTTGATTTAAATATCATTTCTTTTCTTTCTGTTTGTCTGCTAGCGTGTGAGCAACAAGTTTTGCATTAAGTATCCCTTTCCCTAAATATTTGCTTAAAATCTTATCACACACCACACAATTAAAATTACACTAATACATGTGATAGCTGTGCTTAAAAAGTACACGATAGTATTCCTAAATTTCAGAACTTGGGTTTTCTATTCTTAGAGAGGAAAGAACTGGTTAGAAAAAAAATTGTATACGAAGACTACTGAAATATTAAATATTTTATTCACTTTTCAGAATTTTTACATGCAATCAAGGTGCTCAAATAATTAATTAGGTGAGTGCAGTAAGTACAGGAAAATAATACATTGATGTAAATATATATATATATTAAAAACAAAGATTCCAAGACTTACCAAGCGGGAAAGCACCGGTAGACATGCACAATAAATAAAACACACAAACACACACACAGAATTTCTAGCTTTCGCAACCGACAGTTGCTTCTTCAGGAAAGAGGGAAGGAGAGGGAAAGACGAAAGGATGTGGGTTTTAAGGGAGAGGGTAAGGAGTCATTCCAATCCCGGGAGCGGAAAGACTTACCTTAGGGGTAATCGTCTTTCTCTCTCCTTCCCTCTTTCCTGAAGAAGCAACCGTCGGTTGCGAAAGCTAGAAATTCTGTGTGTGTGTGTGTTTGTGTGTTTTATTTATTGTGCCTGTCACCGGCACTTTCCCGCTTGGTAAGTCTTGGAATCTTTGTTTTTAATACAAAATAATACATTGTGTATATACTGAATGAATTATGATGATATAATACAGTCTTTTCTTTATTTGTGGTTCATAGCATAAAAATATATTGTTCATTTGTTACAGATTCCTGGAATTCTTGAGCAGACTAAAAATCCTTTACTTTTCATCCATTTTGAAATGCTCTGTAGACTGATTCAGGTAATTTGACAAATTAGAGAAGACTGACATACCTGTGGTGGTTATGGTATATTAAGTGTTTGCTTCTTGTGTTAGGGCCATAACTAGTCTCTTTAGATTATACTTAGGTTTCTCCTAACAGAGAGGTGTGTCAGCAACTGGCACATAAAGGAAAGACAGAAAATTGCTTAGCTTTCTTCAAGAGAACACATACACCAAATCTCATACACTCTTGTCTCTGGCAATAGCTACCTGATTACACTAAGTCATGATGTTTTATGGGATGGATAGCAAAGACATAGATGGGCTGTGCAGTGGAGATGGGGGAGGGGGGATTGTGCATGAAGGGCTTAGGAAAGATACATTGTTAGTGGAGCAAGTAGATGCAAATAGGAGTGGGCTGACAATGGTGGCAGTAGTAGTAGCAGTATTTATTCATCCATGGATCTCTTTTTACAAGGATATAGGACATGTCAAAGTATTTACAAGTTTAGATCAATTTAAATTAAGCTAATTCATATACACATATATTTACAGACTTCTAATTAGACATTTTTCTGTATCGTAACTTCCCATTTGTTATCCTGAAAAACTGAGTCAGCATCCCTCCATAATGAGTGAGATGTTGAGCTCAGAAAGAGGAAGAGGTGTTAGTATTGTGCTATGCGTACCTTGGGGGTAAGTATTTCTAGAAAGGGAAAAACAAGGAAAAAAACATAAAGTGGAGGTGTTATGTGGAATGTTGGATGTTTTATAATCATTTTTATTATTATTATTATTATTATTATTACTATTTATTTGTACAACATTTTTTTATCAAACCCTTACTCTGTTTTATCTAAGTAATCCTTCAATGTATAAAGTGTATTGCATAACAGGTACTTTTTAGCTGCCTTTTTAAATAAGTGTATTTTTGCAGTTTCTTTAGTCTCTTTAGGTAATTTATTGTACAGTTTTATTCCTTGGTAGAAAATACTGTTTTTAGTTTTATGTTTAATTTTTCTTGGTAAATATAAGTTGAGTCTACCCCTTGTTGCATGGTCATAGACAGAGCTGTTCGTGCAGTAATTACCAATGTTACTTTTTATGTGTATAACTGACTGGTAAATATATTCACATGGAGAAGTTAAAATCTCCACTGTTTTGAACAGATCTTTACAATGAGCCCAACTAGTGTTTTTGGTTATTATTCTTACGGCTCTTTTCTGGAGTTTGAAAATTGTGTTCATGTTTTGTGCATTTGGTCCCCAAAAAAGAATGCCGTAGCTAAGAATTGAGAGTACAAAATGTAACTAAAAGACACTGCATGTTACACACTGATGATAGGATTCCAAGGGCATAACATGCTGATGAGATTCTGTGTGCAAGTACCTTTGTGTGTTCACACCACTTCAAATGAGAATCAATATTGATTCCTAGAAATTTTGCATTTGTTACACAGTTTATAGAGGTGCCATCTACATTTAATTTTAGATTTCCATTTTCCCTCTTCAAACTGACATTCATGGCATTAGTTTTCTTTATGTTCAATGTCACTTTGTTGTTTATTTTTTTTATTTATTTTTATTTGGTATGCGTATTCTATGGATCCGTACATGCAAGTGATTCGCCTGGATGTGGAACGTGTCAATACAGTCATACAAATACAATTAATGCTACAGAATAGTAATATAATACAATGATATAGATATTAATAAGTATCACTTTTTCTCATTTACAAGCTGTGATTTAACTAGTGTGGAAATTCACACTATAACATCATAACTATAACATTAACATAATATTGTATCGTCCGTCTAATAACTAAGAGACTAAATACATCTATTATTAAGGGAGTGCATTCCCATTACTTCTGGAAAAGAATTCATCTAAGGAGTACAGTGAATGGTCAAGCAGGTATTTTTTTTAACGTACCCTTGAACAGCATTTCATTTTCTCTTGCACATTTAGAATAATTAGGCAATGCATTAAAAGTCTTTATAGCAGCATACTTTACTCCTTTCTGTACATCTACAACTACATCTACATGATTACTCTGCAATTCACATTTAAGTCCTTGGCAGAGGGTTCATCGAACCACAATCATACTATCTCTCTACTATTCCACTCCCGAACGGCAAGCGGGAAAAACGAACACCTATACCTTTCTGTTCGAGCTCTGATTTCTCTTATTTTATTTTGATGATCATTCCTACCTATGTGGGTTGGGCTGAACAAAATATTTTCGCATTCGGAAGAGAAAGTTGGTGACTGAAATTTTGTAAATATATCTCGCCGTGACGAAAAACATCTTTGCTTTAATGACTTCCATCCCAACTCGCGTATGATATCTGCACACTCTCTCTCCTATTACGTTATAATACAAAACTAGCTGCCCTTTTTTGCACCCTTTCGATGTCCTCCCTCAATTCCACCTGGTAAGGATCCCACACCGTGCAGCAATATTCTAACAGAGGACGAACGAGTGTAGTGTAAGCAGTCTCTTTAGTGGACGTGTTGCATCTTCTAAGTGTCCTGCCAACGAAATTCACCCTCTGGCTCACCTTCCCCACAATATTATCTATGTGGTCTTTCCAACTGAAGTTGTTCGTAATTTTAACACCCACCTACTTAGTTGAATTGACAGCCTTGAGAATTGTACTATTTATTGAGTAATCGAATTCCAACAGGTTTATTTTGGAACTCATCTGGATCACCTCACACTTTTGGTTATTTAGCGTCAACTGCCACCTGCCACACCATACAGAAATCTTTTCTAAATCACTTTGCAACAGATACTGGACTTCGGATGACCTAACTAGGCGGTAAATTACAGCATCATCTGTGAACAACCTAAGAGAACTGCTCAGATTGTCACCCAGGTCATTTATATAGATCAGGAACAGCAGAGGTCCCAGAATGCTTCCCTGGGGAACACCTGGTATCACTTCAGTTTTACTCGATGATTTGCCATCTATTACTACGAACTGCGATCTTCCTGACAGGAAATCATGAATCCAGTTGCACAACTGAGACGATTCCTCATAGGCCCGCAGCTTGATTAGAAGTCACTTGTGAGGAACGGTGTCAAAAGCTTTCTGGAAATCTAGAAACACGGAATCAACTTGAGATCCCCTGTCGATAGCGGCCATTACTTCATGCGAATAAAGAGCTAGCTGTGTTGCACAAGAATGATGTTTTCTGAAACCATGCTGATTATGTATCAATAGATCATTCCCTTTGAGGTGATTCATAATGTTTGAATACAGTATATGCTCCAAAACCCTACTGCAAACCGATGTCAATGATATAGGTCTGTAGTTTGATGGATTACTCCTACTACCCTTCTTAAACACTGGTGCGACCTGCGTAATTTCCAATTTGTAGGTACAGATTGGACATGTTCTGAGACATCGAGGGATCACCAATTTAGTATTGGAGGGCAGCGTGTAGGGTAAGAATCGTAGAGGGAGACCAAGAGATGAATACACTAAGCAGATTCAGAAGGATGTAGGCTGCAATAGGTACTGGGAGATGACGAAGCTTGGACAGGATAGTGTAGCCTGGAGAGCTACATCAAACCATTCTTAGGACTGAAGACCACAACAACAACAACAGGTACAGATCTATTGGTGAGCGAGCGGTTGTATTGATTGCTAAGTAGGGAGCTATTGTATCAGCATAATCTGAAAGGAACCTAATCGGTGTACAATCTGGACCTGAGGACTTGCCCGTATCAAGCGATTTGAGTTGCTTTGCAACCCCTAGGGTATCTACTTCTGAGAAACTCATGCTAGCAGCTCTTCATGTTTAAAATTCTGGAATATTCCATTCGTCTTCCCTGGTGAAGGAATTTCGGAAAACTGTGTTCAATAACTCCACTTTAGCGGCACAGTGATAAATTTTTTAGTTCGACAAGTAGACCATCTTTACCTCTAGTATTGTAGTTATGGTATGAACAGTTTGTTTTATACTAAGCATAGTCTTTATTAACTACATTCATCAGAGATTATATGTACTCACATGTTGTAATCAGTATACGTAACTGTTTGAAACGTTTTGTACATTAAGTTCGTGGAGGAACCTCACACATGATTCTGACTGCTCTCTTCTGAGCAGTGAAGATTTTTTTTTTGAGGCTGGTGAATTACCCCAGAAGATTATTCCATAACTCATTAATGAGTGAAAGTGTCCAAAGTAAGCTGATTTTAAAATGTTGATGTCCTCAAAATGAGTAATGATTTTTAGAACAAAAGTTGCTGATGAAAGCCTTTTTAGAGTAAGGGACACTTGCTGTTCCCAGTTGAGCCTACTGTCAATGTGAACCCCAAGGGATTTAGTGGAGTGCACCTGTTCTAGTTCCTGGTTCTCATGAGCACTTATTATATTTTCTAGAGTTTTATTTTTTGTGTGGAACTGTATAAAATTAGTTTTTTTAATATTAACTGAAAGAAAATTAATTGATAACCAAGCTGTAACTTCTGTGAGTATATCTTTAACATCAGTCTCCAGATCAGCAGTAGACTTACCATCTACTACAATGCTTGTATCATCAGCAAACATTGTGAATTCACAATTTTTACTAATGGGCAAGGGTAAATCATTATCATATATTAAAAACAGCAAGGGTCCAAGGACAGATCCCTGGGGAACTCCATGGTGAATTTTGCCCCATTCAAAATCCACTAGATTAGAAGATCCTTTGTTACAGTCATTTAGAACCACCTTTTGTTTCCTGTTTTCAAGATATGATTTTAGTCAGTTAGCTATAGGCTCTTTGATTCCTTAATGATAGGCCTTCTCCAAGAGTATCTTGTGGTTTATGCAATCAAAGGCCTTGGAAGGCTTACAGAAGACACCAAGTGGTGACTTCTTACTATTAATAGACTCCAAGACATCATTTTGCACACTCAGTGGAAACCCCTTTTTGAAAACCAAACTGTCTGTGATTAATAACATTAAGTTTATCAAGATGTGCCACAATCCTGTTATAGACTGCCTTTTTAAGAACCTTTGAAAATGTTGTTAGAGAGACAGGGCGATAATTTTTGACAACTGTAGCATCACCAGACTTGAAAAGGAGTCTCACAATGGCATATTTCATTCTCTCTGGAACAACTGCCTCATAGAGAGACAGGAGTCTTTCCCGTTCTTCATTTCTGCCTCCATATCCAAAACATCCCAACACTTGCTCAAACCCCTTTATGTCTTTACCTACCTGTGCATTAAAATCTCCCATCGCTGTATTAGCATTCTCTATATGGTTCTGTAACTCATTTTCAAAGTGCATCTTCTCCCAGTTGAGGTGCATATATCTGGATAACTTTTAGTGTTTCTTTTTGGAATCTCAGGTTAAGAGTATGATCCTGTCCAATATATATCTCACACTTTCAATATAGCTTTGTACATTCTTATTCACCATCACTGCAACACCATTTCTTCCAAACCTGTTATTCCCACTCCAGTACAGTTTTCCTCCTCCTCTCAAATTCTTCTCACTTTTTCCCTTCCACTTTGTTTCGCTTAATCCCAGAATATCTAACTTTCTCTCTGTTAGTACATCTGTCATTTCTTCCATTTTTCCATTGAGGGCTAGTATTTTATGGGTGCCAATATATAGGTTATTTTTTAGTCCATTTGGTTTCATCTTCTTGTACAGATGGATATCATCAGGTCTCCCATCATTTGCACCAGTACTTGAAGAAGCAGAGGGGTCAAATCTGGAGAGTTTGTTCCGAGGTTCATCTGTGTTTTGAAAGCAATATATGAAGACTTTCATACTGGCTTGCCAGGTCTAACACAAGAAAGGATTTTCTGTTGTGGCTGTCTCCTTTAGCCTTTGGAGTTTCCTCTCCACCAATTGGCAGTGGTTCCCTTGTCATTTAATCCCTAGAAGGGAGGGTTGCCTCATCCGCCAGCTATGTTGTTCCAAAGTCAGGTCTAATTAGGGTGAACTATTCTGTCATATCTGTGAAGGAAGTGTGGATATGTTGTTATGGACTCTAATGGTGCTGTGACACAGTATTCCATCCTACTTCAGAAATAGTGGTTTGTAAACATCAATGTACTTCACTAGCCATAGAGGATAATTGTCTTTTTTTGTTTGTCTTTGGTCCAGGTGTTCTATTTCAGATTCATCATCTCTGTTACTGAAATAGTTCAAAGCAGTGTTAATACAGTGAGGTGACAAAAGTCATGGGAAAGTGGTGCACAAATATACAGATGGCAGTAGTATAGTGTATGCAAGGTATAAAAGGACAGTTCATTGGTGAAGTTGTCATTTGTACTCAGGTGATTCATGTGCAAAAGTTTCCTATGTGATTATGGCCACTTAATTGGAATTTACAGGCTTTTGAAACAGAATGGTAGTTGGAGCTCGATGCATGGCACATTAGGTACTTGAATATTCTGAAATCCAAAGTATCAAGAGTGTGTCAAGAATAGCAAATGTCAGGCATTACGTCTCATCACAGACAGCACAGTGGTCAACGACCTTCACTTAATGACTGAGAGCAGGAGTGTTTGCTTGGAATTGTCAGTGTTAATGGACTAGCAACACTGCATGAAAGAACCACAGAAATGAATTTGGAACATATGACAGATGTATCTGTTAGGACAGTGTGATGAAATCTGGAATTATTGGGGTGTGGCAGCAAATGACCTATGCAAGTGCCTATGCTAACAACATTGCATCACCTGTCCTGGTCTCATGACTATATCAGATGGATCCTATATGACTGGAAAACAGTGGCCTGGTCAGCTGAGTCCCAATTTGAGTTGGCAAGAGCTTGTGGTAGGCTTCAAGAGTGGTAAAACCCCACAAAGCCATAGATCCAAGTTGACAAAAGCACTGTGCAAGCTGATGGTAGCTCCATAATGGTGAGGGCTGTGTTTACATGGAATGGACTGTGTCCTCTGGTCCATCTGAACTGATCATTAACTGGAAATGGTTATGTTCAGCTACATGGAAGCCATTTGTAGCCATTCATGGTCTACATGTTTCCAGACAATGATGCACCATGTCACTGGCCCACAATAATTCTCTATTATTTTGAGGAACATTCTGGACAGTACATGTGAATGATTTACCTACCCAGATTGCCCAACATGAATTCCATCAAACATTTATGGGACATAATCAAGAGGTCAGTTCATGCACAAAATCCTGTGCTGTCAACACTTTCAGAATAGTGGATGGCTATAGAGGCAGCATGGCTATATATTTCTGCAGCGGAATTCCATTGAGTTGTGGAGTCCATAACAAATCAAGTTGCTCTACTAGTCTGGGCAAAAGGAGGTACAACCTGATATTAGGAGGTACCCCATGACTTTGGTCACCACTGTGTAAGTGAGATACTCGCCCATAATCAACTTCATAAAATTTTCATCATTAGTTAAATGCTGAAAGACTTTTATGGTATTTCTTATTGCAAGTGCACCCTTTAGTCAGGTCTTGGTCTTGCTTTACAGTATTTATGCCCCTGCTTCCCTGTGATAATAAATTAATATCCCTTGATGCCTCAGGAGATGCTCTGTCAACCTATCCCTTCTGTAGTCAAGCTATGCCACACAGCTCTCATTTCCACAATTTGATATGTTATCTCCTCAATGTGCATCTTATCTAACCACATAATCTACAGCATTCTTCTGCACCAAAACATTTCAAAAGGTTCTGCTCTGCATCTACATCTACATCTAAATATATCCTCTGCAAACCTTTGTAAAGAGCATGGCAAATTGGAAATTTGTGGTAAGGACTTATGGGACCAAACTGCTGAGGTCATCAGTCCCTAAGCCTACACACTACTTAATCTAACTTATGCTATGGACAACACCCACACCCATGCCCGAGGGAAGACTCGAACCAAAGTGGAAGGTATGTTCAATTGTATCAGTTATTAGAGTTTTTTCCCATTCCATTCATGTATGAAGCAAGAGAAGAATGAATTGCTTAAGTGCCTCTGTTTATTTTGTAATTAATCTAATATTGTCCTCATGATCCCTATGGGAGAAATATGTGTGGAAAGGGGTTGTGGTATATTCCTAGGACCATAATTTAAAACCGATTCTTGAAATGTTGTAAGTAGGCTTTCTTGGGACAGTTTACCTCTATCTTCAAGGGTCTTCAGCATCTCTGTGACACTGTCCCAGGGATCAAACACATTTGTGATAACACTTCTTGTTGTTCTCTATATACATTCAGTATCACCTGTTGGTCTTCTTTGGTACAGGTTCCACACACTTGAGCAATAGTGTGGAATGAGTTGCATGAGTGATTTGTAAGCAATCTCATTTGTAGACTGATTGCATTTTCCCATTATTTTATCAATAATCCAAAGTTTGCCACCTGCTGTACCCATTATCATGTCTTTCCTGTTTCCCAGGGTGTGAACAATGTATGACCATTAACATTGAATGTCGCTCAGTAACATTAATAGAGGGTGGCCATACAACATTGCTCTTTAGCCCACCAACACAACATAACAATGTTAATACCAAACCTTTATATTATCAGTGAGACATTAGCAAATAATTTTATAAAAGAAGTACTGAGGGATCTGTTGATCGAAATCCAATAACATTGCTCGAAACAGATTGGTTTTAAGTTTCATATAAACACTTTTTTTTTTTGAGAAGAACAATGTATGTGAATGCTGGCCACAAACTCTAACTCACTGAACAACTGAACAATGTCTATCACCAGTGCAAAATTAGGCAGTACTTTGTACAGAAATAGCATTACACCAACCAGCAATAGCTAAATCACAATGTACAAGTCCCAGTACAGAAAAATAACACATGTGGCATAGATGACATACCTCACCAACACTTCAGACACACCACAACAGACCAAAGACCATGATCTCTGCCTCACATGCTTATTTAGGGGTTTGTTCACATGACCACCCCTCTATTCACTGCAGATACTTTCATCCTGATCACCATTCATAATTTTCATAACAGTTTCATATAATTCCTTATGACAAAATGTATTAAAACCTTCACAGTCATTTTCCAATCTCTTAAAAGACTCATTTATACATATTTCAACAATTTTAAATTAATCTCAAACAAATAAATTACCACATTTGGCACTATAGTAAAAATACTAACTTAATCTATTTTTATAAATCACAACTACAATTAAGTACATGCCAAAAGTTACTGGAATATTAAGGAAAGGAACTTATGCTGATAATATCATTTGTATCTCTATGAAGGAGTTCATACTTATGACACTATTTCCATAAATAAACTATATTGTTTATAATCTTTTTCATTGTTGTTTCATTAGAAAATAAATCTGTGCATTATAATGCAGCATTATCCTGTTTCATCTGGTGTATCATGAGTGTGACTTTCATGATGGATTCAGTTGTTAAAATTTACTGTAAACAAAAATCCTAATAATGTCAATAACTTTTTAACTATTAAAGCTTCAGACATGGATCTATGCTCAATGAGCTTGTCCCACTGCCACAGTTCCGAAACTGTCATGTTTTTTCTTTAGCATGCTTGTAAACAGTTTTAATGTATTTTCATTAAAATCATATTAGTGGCAACATTTCAAGTCACAGGTCTATCCATATTAGTTCATCGCACAGCTATGTTGCCAGAACACACCCTTATTCCTGCCTGAGAAAACTATGATGTCCACTGGGCCTCATGACTTACTACTCATCTTTGTTTCTGCTTAGCTCACCTACCACAGCTCTCTGACAGCTGGCCACCCCAAGATTCACATCAGCAGCCCACAGCTGACCTGTCAGATTCAGTCCATCCTGTGGCAGACAAACTATCTGTATGTAATGTCACACCATGACTGAGCCTATGTGATCATTCCGTTTCATATCCTTGCAAAGTGATAAACACAAATATTTGTATGAGCTAATCAATTCCAACTGTAACTCATTAATATTATTGTCATAGAAACAACACTTTTTTGTTTTGTGAAGGGCAAAATTATGTGTACTGCTAATCACCCACATTTCACTTCCATATAAGGCCAGACTCAGACAGTACTTCCAGAAATCAATGTCTAGCACATAAATTTATATTAGATGTTAATTTCTTTTTCTTTTTCATGAAACCTTTCTGTGCTACTGTCAGTCTGCATTTCATATCATCTCTACTTCAGCCACCATGAGCTGTTTTGTTGAGCAAGTAGTAGAACTCATCTAGTACTTTTAATTTCTCATTTTCTAATATTTCTCCTTCAGCAATGACTATTTATTTCTACTAAACTCGATTAACCCTCTTTTATTTTTATTGATGTTTATCTTACAGCATCTTTTCAAGACATGATCCATTCTGTTCAACTGATCTTCCTAGTTCTTTGCTGCCTCTGATATAATTACAATGTTGTCAGTAAAACTTAAAAGTTTTTATTTGTTCTCCTCAAACTTTGACCCCTTTTCCAAATTTTTCCCTGGTTTCCTTCACTTCCATGTGTGGATATAAAAAAAATAATTGCTAATGTGAATGATAGGCAGTACATACACACCTTGGGGCCAATATCAGTTATAATATTGACAATAAGAGCAATAGTGTGTTGGCCCATAAGACAGGTCCATCACTGCAATTTCAGCATTCTCCAGTATGTCCAATTTTCAATCATCCTTTTCATAACTGAGCTTAATTCATTTATCTTGATATCAATTAGCTGGTATCATTCTGTCTTTGATCCTCTTTCCAGTCAACAGTTCTTCTTTTATAATGCAGTCTCTTCCAATCCTGTGTCCTAGGCCAATTCCTTAATAAGTCTTGGGAGAATCTGGAGACTATAGCAGAAAATAACAAACAGTTAAGTGGGTCTTGCATCAGAGTAGAAGGTTGGAAATGGTTTCTGCTGATCAGGTACTGAGAGGATCTATGGACAAGAGAATTAATGTGAGCAAGTGACCAGGTTTGGTGGGCATTGTGTTTACAGGGAGCCACAGGCCAGCTGTGCTGGAACTCAGGTAGTTGACCCAAAAATAATGCATATGGCTGGCTTACAAAAGATGTAGCACACATTTCAATAACATGAAATGATTCCAGGACAATTGGTACACTTCTGATGAGATTAGATTAGATTCAGTTTTTGTTCCATAGGCCCAAAAATGACATGATTTGCAGGGGTGTGACAAAGTATAAGATAAAAAACATAAAACATTTCAATATAGTACTCGCTACCCTAATCATTTGTCAGCAGGTTGTCAAAATACATTAATATATTACAGTAAACTGGAACTGCTAATGTTTACGGATTTAATAGACTGTTAGAATGAAACATCCAGAATGAGATTTTCACTCTGCAGCGGAGTGTGCGCTGATATGAAATCTCATTCTGGAAACATCTCCTAGGCTGTGGCTAAGCCATGTTTCCACAATATCCTTTCTTTCAGGAGTGCTAGTTCTGCATGGTTCGCAGGAGAGCTTCTGTTAAGTTTGGAAGGTAGGAGACGAGGTACTGGCAGAAGTAAAGCTGTGAGGACGGGGCGTGAGTCGTGCTTGGGTAGCTCAGTTGGTAGAGCACTTGCCTGCGAAAGGCAAAGGTCCCAAGTTTGAGTCTCGGTCCGGCACATAGTTTTAATCTGCCAGGAAGTTTCATATCAGCATACACTTCACACACTCCACTGCAGAATGAAAATCTCATTCTTGAAACATTCCCCAGGCTGTGGCTATGCCACGTTTCCACATTATCCTTTCTTTCAGGAGTGCTAGTTCTGCATGGTTTGCAGGAGAGCTTCTGTTAAGTTTGGAAGGTAGGAGACGAGGTACTGGCAGAAGTAAAGCTGTGAGGATGGGGTGTGAGTTGTGCTTGGGTAGCTCAGTTGGTAGAGCACTTGCCCGCGAAAGGCAAAGGTCCCAAGTGTTTGATTCTCAGCCCAGCACACAGTTTTAATATACCAGGAAGTTTCAGAATGAAACATAATTATGTACTTTTAATAAATTTATCATACATGAAATACCATATCTTGACTGTTGTGTCCAAATGATGTAAAAACTAAAATCTAACAGACATTCTTACTTAAGCTGGTTTAATGGTCCCCGTTAAGATATTCATCTATAGAGTAGAAGGAGTTGCTTATCAAGAAGTCTTTCAGACTCTGATTAAACTGTGTGTTATCTGAAACTGAGTTTTAATGGTTGCTGGAAATTTATTGAATATATCTCTTCCTGACACTGGTCCCCTTTTTGGATCAAGATAAGTGATTTTAGGTCTTTATGCAGATTGTTCTCATTCCTAGTATTGATATTATGTGTTTAGTTTTTTGTTGGAAATAGAGACGTATTACTTGCATCAAATTACATTAAAGAATAAAATTAGTGAGAAGCAGTGTTTAAAAAAGCGACTTCCTTGGACAGGTTTCTACATGATGTTCTTGAATTTACACCACAAATGAGTCTTATTAAATGTTTATGCGTGCTAAAAAGTTTTGCTCAGTGTGACAAGTTACCCAGAATATGATCCCATATGACATAATAGAATCAAAGCAAGCAAGGTACACAAGTTTTTTTACACTTATAGCTCCTACATCTGACATCATTCTCATTGGAAATAACAACTTGTTTAGGCTCTTCAACAATTCTGTGGTTTGTCCTTCCCAACTGAATTTATTATTGAGTTATAATCCCAGAAATTTAACACTGTCAGCCTCTTCAATCTGCATGTCTTCATATGTTATACAAATGCTGGAAGGAAATCACTTACAGGTTCTTCACTACTATTATTGGGTCTTTTCAAAATATAATGACAGTGTATTAGCTGTAAACCATTTATTAATATATGTGAAGATTTGATTAGCAGCCATTTCTAAATCTCTACATGGTTTGCTATTTATTGCAATGTTTGTATCATCTGCGAAAAAAACAAACTTAGTATCTGGCAGCATAGCAGACACGAGGTCATATAACCATTAACTACAGTTGTGAGTACTTCTTACACAACTGCAGCTGTGCAGTACCTTGGACTGCATTCAGGATGCGGGAAAAATATGTAAAAACCACCATCTAGTGCTATTTTTTGCATTTAGCACTACAAATTTATTCTTCAATAATATACAAATGGAAATCTGAAGAAAATATTGTTTCGGAGCTATGGGAAATACCTATTTAAATCACATTGAAAATTCTCATCAAAATTTATGGTGATAGGCATGTTTTCAAATATTTTACTCGAAACTTGGTTGTTGCAGATTAATGTTTAACAGGTACCATCAGTGCTAAAATTAATGAGTATTTTTGACAGTGAATTACACAGAAAAAATTTGCACTACTGAAAGAGGCCACATTTCGTGTTCCCCTATGTGCTGACACACCTTACTTGAGCATTCCAAACAAATTGGGAGCTTGAGCATAACAATGCAAATTGTTTGTCTCCCTCTTGTTTTTTGGTGGGCAAATCTGACATGTCCTCCTTTTCCACATCTCCATGGAGATGTACTTGTGCTACTAAACTCAGTCAGTAGAAAATCTCTGTTCTCATGGAAGGCGTTTGTTCATTATTCTTTTGCATAATGAAGGTTCGGTCAGTCCTTTCACCAGAACTTTCATGAAGTTCATCCTAGTAAGTACAATTTTTTCCTTGAATGACTGATGAACAATGTATGACTGATAACACTCATATCAAGAATATGGAAAAACATATCCATAGGCCAGCATTGTGTATGGGGCTTTGAACAACATTTAGCACTCTTTACATCTACAGTATCAATGCCACCTTTTGTGTTATTTTAGTGGGCTATAATTACAGGTTTTTCACTTTCTATGGAATGATGCTTTGTTGATATAAGAATTACTGCTCTTCCTTTCTTAGGCATGTGGGAAATCAGTGTGATTTGTTTGTTATGTGTATACAGCATTGTTCCAATTTCGTGTCCACAGGAACGCAAAAAAGATGCCGGGATTTCCTTTTGGTTCTTTTGCATTGTTCCTACTATGGTCAAATCGTTTTTCTACAGCATGTCTGCAAGTTCAATTGACACATGCCAGCTATCAGTGGCAATGTTTTCGTTACTATGTGCTATTGTCTTACACTATCTGAGGATAGCCTGTGGGGGAATGACATATTTATTCTCATCTGGGGAAAGTCCTGCTCCATTGGTACCTTTTCCACAGTAGAGATAGGTGTTGAAGACATAATTGTTCCTGAAACTGGTGAGGCATTGAAGCTTCAGGCTGTACTTTGCCAGTTTAGATGGAATATACACTTTGAACTTACAGTGTCCTCTAATGCTGATTAGCATTTCATCAACTGTAGCATTTAGCCCCAAGAATACAGGGCTGCTGTGAATTTTCACTGAATTTATGCAGAATGTTTGTTATAGCAGCTGCTGGATCAGAAAGCTGCCATAACTCCCTGTAATCAGGGTTGTCACATCTCAGGCAGTTGAGAATTACAGCAAGTCTTGCTGATGACATAGTGACATGACAGCCAGTCCCATTAGTGCAAAGGATTTGAATAGAAGGCTGATAATACTCTTCATTTTACACATTATACATGGTCTGGCTTCTGTTCTGTCTGTATTGATGTATTTTCCCAGAATTTTTTAACTTTTTATTTGTCTGTGTCAGTATTTTGTTCAGCATATCATCACTTAAAATATAGCTTCCTGTGGTGAGTGAGTTGACCTGTGACTGTCTTTTGAGACTGTGCCAAAGTGCTGGTATCATCAATATATTATGAGCTGTTTGGTTCTACATCTGACTACTGGAACCTATTTCTGCCACAGAAGCATTTCCTAGCACTTTCCTCATCTTCTTCACTTTCTGATTCTTCTTCAGCCTTTTCCTCGCCACTTTCACTCTCACCAGACACACTGGATTCCGAATCCTGTTCACTGTGTGTAAAATCACCATGACTCATGTCAGGAAAGTTGAAGTCAGATGTGTCACTCCCAACTTCATTGATAATTCTTGAAAGCTTTTCTTCAAAATATGGATCACCGATTCTCACATACAAGGGACCAGGGTTACCTGACCTAGTTCCAGAGTCACTGTCACCAACAGATGTGAAGAACAAAACAAACACAATGGACAAGAAAAATATTCATTCTGTCACTGACTCACAATAACCCAGTCATGCTGTCCCTGGATGTCATTTTGACAAAACAAAATCAGACAGAGCACTTTCAACAATGACTACCATGGCAACAAGCAGCAGACTTAGAATATGGAAGCTACTGTGCAGCTTAGCTCTTCGAGGTCAATAGCATTCCTAGAAACAAGGTGGTAGGGGGGGGGGGGGGGGGGGGGTGAAAGGCAGTGCAGTCCCAGGGACTACACAATTGTAGTTAAAGGTTAACGTAAGAGCAATAAGCCAATCTACAGTTTGCAATACATTACCTAAAAAAAATTACCAACTAAAATCATAAACATATCTGTTATTGGACCATTCATTCTGCAGCAAATATTTACTCTTACCAGACAGTTCTCCACACTTACACTGATAAAATAAAAGAGTATATAGTTATTAGTGAATCAATTTATTAATCTGTGATCAGCACTGGTTATGATATAAATGAGGGTATGCTAGTAGTGCATCTATGTGAACATTAATGACATATATAATTAAAAATGATAAAAATTGGTGTAAGCTGACACATCTTTACATAACCTGTTCATTAAAATGTGAGTTTTAGCTATAGAATAATTAATGTAGGGAGGTGGTTCATTTTCATATATGATGAAGTGTTGTATTGTGTAACTTGGTGGGGAGTTTCTCGAGCTCTTATTGGCTGAAGCATGATGATATTGGTTGATGTTGGCAATGGAAGTGCTCTTGGTAGCAGGAGGGACAGAAAACACCTTTATGGTTGCTACTTTTGTGCTGTGAATGTAAAAGGTATGAACTGAGACAAAAAGTGCTCCTGGATTTACCAAAACATACAAACTGCTAAGCCACTAATCTTGCATAGTGAAGGTTTGTCAATACTGGTATTCACTTCCTTATCGGATTATCACTGTGATGATGTTGAAATGTTTGATTGTCAGAGTAAAAGAAATAGTGAAATGAATTTGAAGAATGCAGTCCTACACTGCAAGGCTTTTCTGAGGTCAAACTAAATGAGTTAATGAGAGATTTAAATTTATCTAAGAAATCTGATGAGGTTATTGTGTCATGACTAAAAGAAAAACATTGCCTTCAACTTAGCATATCAATAACATCCTATTGAACTAGAGAGTGCAACATTGTTCCATATTTTAATGTGATGAATGATATCGTAGTGTATTGATATTTCTGGGCTTTTAAATTTAATGGGGCTTCCAATATACCATCCAAAAGACTGGCAACATTTCCTAGATAGTTCAAGAAAAGCTTTAAATGTATGTTACTGCATAACAGAAATAAGTTAGCTTTGATCACGGAAGCTCACTTAACTACCCTTAAGGAAGAATATCAATAGAGACAATTTCATTTCATTGACACCAATGGTCAGTGTGTATAGATTTAAAAATGGTGAATTTTTTAATGGGTCGGCAAAGTGCATATGCTTAATATCCCTGTTTTCTTTGTCTGTGAGACAGTAATGTGGAAAATGAACATTGGAGCAGGAAAAACTGGCCACCAAGAATGAACCTGACATTGGAAAAAATAATGCCATTCATGAACTGTTGGCCAGTCAGGAGAAAATCCTTCTTCCATCACAACATATTAAGCTTGGGCTTATAAAACAGTTTGTTAAAGCTTTAGATAGGAGTGGCAATTGCTTCAAATATATTTGTCAATAATTTCCTCGTCTCTATATAGAAAAGTTAAAAGCAAGAATTTTTGATGGACCACATATCCATAGTCTTATAAACAATGATGATTCACAAACTACATGACTGAAGTTGAATATAAACATGACAAGCTTCGCATCAATTGTCAAAAATTTTTTTGGGGAATCACAAATCTGAAGACTATTTTGAAATAGTACACTCATGCTCATAAGTTGAGGATAATGCTGACACATGGTGAAACAATGTTCTGGTGGGTGGTTTGCTGATTTAAATCACCTCGGTTGACCTGTGGTCGTCGCATGGTGGCGCTGGCAGCAGTCCACAGAACTGTGTTGGTGCATGTCAGAGTACAGTGCAGCGAGTAAGTGTGCAGAAGTTTTCAGACATGCTAATGGTGACTGTGTGTTGAAAATGGCTCAAAGAACACATATTGATTACGTTATGAGGGGTAGAATACTAGGGCAAGTGGAGGCTGGTCGAACACAGCAGGTCATAGCATGGGTCCTCCGTGTGCCACAAAGTGTGATCTCAAGATTATGGCAATGATTCCAGCAGGCAGGAAACGTATCTAGGCACTACAGTATGGGATGTCAACAGTGTACAACACCACAAGAAGACTGATATCTCACCATCAGTGCCCGCAGATGGCCGTGGAGTACTGCAGGTATCCTTGTTTGGGACCTTACCACAGCCACTGGAACAGTTGTCTCCAGACACACAGTCTACAGATGACTCAACAGACATGTTTTATTTACCTGGAGACCTGCAAGGCGCATTCCACTGACCCCTGGTCACAGGAGAGCCTGTTAAGCCTCGTGTCAAGAACACAGTACATGGTCATTGGAACAGTGGTACCCGGTTGTGTCCACAGACAAGTCCAGGTATAATCTGAACAGTGATTCTTGCCAGATTTTCATCCGGCATGGACCAGGAACCACATACCAACCTCTTACTGTTCTTGAGAGTGACCTGCATGCTGGTCATGGTTTGAAGGTGTGGGGTGGGATTATTATTGGTGCACATACACCCCTGTATGTCTTTGACAGAGGAACTGTAACAGGTCAGGTGTATTCGGACGTTGTTTTGCACCAGTATGTCCACCTTTTCAGGAGTGCAGTGGGACCCACCTTCCACCTTATGGATAATAACATACGGCCCCACCAAGCTGCCATCATGGAGCAAACCTTGACACAGAAGATATCAGGCGAATGGAGTGGCCTGCCTGTTCTCCAGACCTAAACTCCATCGAGCATGTCTGGGATCCTCTTGGTCAATGTGTCGCTGCACATCTACAAACCCCTAGGACACTTCAGGAGCTCCAACTGACACTGGTGCAAGAATGGGAGGCTATATTCCAGCAGATGTTTGACCACCTGATCCAGAGTATGCCAACCCATTGTGCAGCCTGTGCATGGTGATCATATCCCATATTGATGTTGGGGTACATGTGCAGGAAACAGTGGCGTTTTGTAGCACATGTGTTTCGGGATGGTTTTCTCAACTTATTACCAATAGTGTGGACTTACAGATCTGTGTCGTGTGTGTTCCCTATGTGCTTATGCTATTAGTGCCAGTTTTGTGTAGTGCCACATTGTGTGGCACCAAATTCTGCAATTATCCTTAATTTATGAGTGTGATTGTAGATAAAATGCTCCAGAATTTCAAAAACAAGGAGTTAATATTAGTGCCAAATTTCATTTTCTTCATTTAAATAAATTTCCCGACAACTTGTGTGATTACAGTGAAGAATAAGGGTAACGCCTCCACTAGGACATCAAGATTATGGACAAAAGATATCAAGGATGTTGGGATTGCTATACGATGACAGACTACTGCTGGAACTTTCAGAGAGACTCTCCAGACCAAAAAAAACGAATATTAATATGTTTTTGTTGTTGTGGTTAATTTTATTATTTTTTGAATAATTTATGGTACTTTGTTTTTTGAAATCATGTAATAACTTTAAAATAAACATTTCAAAAAATAGTCCCCTTTTTATAATTTAATTTCCAGTATAAATGGATTGCCTTTATCTCAAAATGTAGAGTTAGTACAGCAAAAATATTGTTATTATTGTATTTAGCAGGCTTACCTGAACTTGGTTAATAAATCCTATGCTTCAGAATCAGTGTTACTCTGTGTAATGATTATAACTGAATTTTGCTGATTGCAATTATTTTCAAATCATGTCCATTTTAATTATATTATCAACAATGATGATAACAGAATTTTAGCAATATGAATAAAATAGAATTGTTTTAAATATTCCTACCAGTTACAGTGTCTACTTGAGTTTTAATGAATACATTGTATAAGTGTAGTTCATGACCATGTTGTTGACATGTTATTAAAGTTTCAATTCGTTATGTGAGTGAGAAGCTGCTCGTAACAAACTTAAAGAAAAAGAAATGTCACAGGGGTTACATTTAAAGGGCTGCTTTTCAGATGCCTTAAAGCACATGGAGAAAAAACCTTTGTTAAAGAAAGGCTCTGCAATCTCATAAAAGCATTTTATTGTGTAATCTATCACTTGCTCCTGTATAAAATGGAAAGATATGGAATTGGAGGTTGATCTTTAGAGTGGTTTAGGACACATCTCATAAACAGAAAACAAAGGTTGATTATATCATCAAGCAAGGGAAATTGCTCCTCTTAATGAACGATTATTTCACAAGGCATTCTACAATGTTCAATAGTGGGTCCAATTTTATTTCTAGTTTATGTAAATGACTTGCGTCTAAACGCAAATTCACACTCAGCGTTATTCGCCAATGACACTTCCTCCGTTGTTGAAGGCAACATATCAGAACAAATTCTCTCAACTGTGGCAAATCTACTAGATAGTTTAGAAAACTGGCTCCAGCTTAATAGTTTGAAACTGTATATGGGAAAAATGCATTTACTGCAGTTAAAAACTAAATCTCTAAATTAAGTAGAACCCACATTAATCATAGAAAACAAGAACAGAAATAAATAGGCTGTGTTAAATTTTTAGAAATGTACCTAGACAAAATTTATTGTGCTATTTTGAGTCATTTAAAAAGTATGGTATATTTTTTGGCGTAACACAAGAAAAATTAGTATAATGCATATCAATTGTTAGAAATGTATGTAATACAAAACCAAAAGAATGCTGTCATCCTTTGTTAATAAATTTAACAATAAATGCATCCTGTTTGTATATTTATGAACTGATTAGTTTTGTATCAAATAACCCTAAAGTATTAATAGACAATAATTTTAAACATCAATACAGCACCAGGAACATGGGGTATTTCATGTGCCCCACTCACAGATTAAAGATATATGCACAAATCTCAGAATTAATGGGCAAGAAAATTTAGAACACTTTAAAAAAGAAGCAAGTTGTAGGCGGCTTGCCTACAACAAATAATTGCATAGCCATCCGGTATAATGTGTTAACGAAAAAATATTTATTTGCAAAAACTCACAATGAGAAGAAACTCAAAAAAACAACAAAGAAGTACCAAAAACTATAAGACTCTATAGTCTTACGGCAAAGATAAAATAACCACACGTGACCAGAAAAAAACTCTCGCAGACTTTTGATATCACTTTGCACCAGACATGAAAAATATCACTGCCACATAGCCCCCCTCCCCAACCCCCCCTTCTTGATACTTGAATTTTATTCAATGTCCAGCTCTGGTGGGGGGACTGATGACCTTAGCTGTTTAGTCCCCCTTAAACATCCCAACGTTCTTGTTTGTGGTGGTGATTCACCGGTCTCGGACGATGTACTGAGCGGTGTTGTGGTATGCTCTGCGTCCATCATGTGTTGATGCACAGGCGTGGTGTCAGAGGTCGGAGAGGTTAAAACCCATGCTGGCTTGACACGTTCTATCGATACCTTTGTCAGAACACTATTGTACATTATGTACACAGTATGCTTATTTCTACTCAGCACCTGAAATGGGCTCGTATATGGTGGTTGTAAAGGCGATTTGACTGAGTCTGTCGCAACATTCTGTGAGAGCAATCATATAAGTCTTTGCGTACAAACACCTTACAGTTGCCATGGCGAGAAGGTGGCTGGCAACATATATTTGTGCAGTGATGTTTTAGCTGGTGCACCCAGTGTGAGAGGCCCTCTGATCCAGGTAGTGAGGTTGGTACTAAATAATCTGCAGGGATCTCTAGCGGCTCGCAGTAAACCATCCCAGCAACTGATGCACCAATATCGGGCCTAACAACACTAATGGTAATGCTTCCATCCATCTCTCTTGATGACACATCAATGCTGCTTTAAGTGTTCTGTGCCATCTTTCAACCACACCATTACTGGCACTGTGATTGGTAGTCGTTTGGTGGCGTTGGAAACCGCACATTTTGGATAGCTCGAGGAACAATGTAGATTCAAACTGACGTTCTTGGTCAGTTGTGACATGAAGGGGGCATCCAAAACGGGCAACCCACGTACACAGAAACGTCTTTGCAGTAGTTTCGGCTGAAATATCGACTATTGGAGTTGCTTCTGCCCATCTTGTGTACCTATCTATGGCCGTAAACAAACATCTGTAACCCTCTTACTGTGGGAGAGGTCCAACCAGGTCCACGTGAATGTGTGCAAACCTAGCAGAGGTACCTTGGAAATCTCCAATATTAGCTTGCACATGTCGTCCTACTTTACTTTGCTGACAAGGAATGCAGGAACATACCCAAAGGTGCGCGTCTCTTTTCATAGAAGGCCACACATAGCGGTCTGTCAGCAGCTTGATTGTAGCATTGGCTCCTGGGTGTGATAGTGTGTAGACACTGTCGAATGCCATCTTGCGCAATATTTCTGAAATGAATGGTCTTGGTCTGCCTTGAGAAAAGTTGCACCACAGCTTCAGCTTGGAGTTAGGCATCAGAATTTGCTGGAACTTCAGACCTATAGATGGGTCGTTTAACAGCTGTCATAGCTCTGCATCCTTGGTCTGTTCCATTGCAAGTTTATCATAGTCTATAATTTCTGAAATCCCGCAAATATGTGAAAAATAGTCAGCAACTAAATTTTCTGCTCCTCTTAAATGGCATATATCTGTTGTGAACTGACTTATGAACTCAATATAATGGAACTGTCTTGGTGAGCACTTACACTGGTGTTTTTAGAAGCCGATGTTATGGGTTTGTGGTCTGTAAACACAGTCACTGGTCTAGCCTCTATTTGAGGGTGAAAGTATCAAACTGATTCATAGATCACAAACAATTCTCTATCATATGTGCTCCACTTCTGTTGTACAGTCTGTAACTTTTTAGAGAAAAACTATAGTGGTTGCCATTGCCCTTCTACACGCTGGTGCAGTGATGCCCCTATTGCTGACTGGCTCACGTCTACAACAATATGCATAGTGATCTGTGTGGGGGAGCAACACTGCTTTGCTGAAGCTTGCTTGAAGATCATTAAATGCTTTGTCCATTTCTTGTGTCCACTTAATTATTCATCGACCTTTGGCATCGCGTTGCTTGAGTGCATCAATGAGTGGTGCTTGTACCATAGCCATTGCTGGCAGATGATGTCTATAAAAATTTATTCCTCCCTTGTATCATCATAGCTCTTGGTAGTTTGTTGGTTTTGGAAGGGCCTGTATTGCCGCTATCTTCTCTGGCACAGGCAATATACCTTCTGATGACACAGTATGGCCAAAAACAAAAAAAAAAGTAATTCAGGCATCTAAACAAATACACTATGAGAAGAAGATAGCAATGTCAGGGAACAAAATAAAAACAATATGGGATATAGTGAAAGAGGAGACTGGTAGAACCAGAAAGGAACAGGAGCAAATACACTCCTGGAAATGGAAAAAAGAACACATTGACACCGGTGTGTCAGACCCACCATACTTGCTCCGGACACTTCGAGAGGGCTGTACAAGCAATGATCACACGCACGGCACAGCGGACACACCAGGAACCGCGGTGTTGGCCGTCGAATGGCGCTAGCTGCGCAGCATTTGTGCACCGCCGCCGTCAGTGTCAGCCAGTTTGCCGTGGCATACGGAGCTCCATCGCAGTCTTTAACACTGGTAGCATGCCGCGACAGCGTGGACGTGAACCGTATGTGCAGTTGACGGACTTTGAGCGAGGGCGTATAGTGGGCATGCGGGAGGCCGGGTGGAAACACTGCCGAATTGCTCGACATGTGGGGCGTGAGGTCTCCACAGTACATCAATGTTGTCGCCAGTGGTCGGCGGAAGGTGCACGTGCCCGTCGACCTGGGACCGGACCGCAGTGACGCACGGATGCATGCCAAGACCGTAGGATCCTATGCAGTGCCATAGGGGACCACACTGCCACTTCCCAGCAAATTAGGGACACTGTTGCTCCTGGGGTATCGGCGAGGACCATTCGCAACCGTCTCCATGAAGCTGGGCGACGGTCCCGCACACCGTTAGGCCATCTTCCGCTCACGCCCCAGCATCGTGCAGCCCGCCTCCAGTGGTGTCGCGACAGGTGTGAATGGAGGGACGAATGGAGACGTGTTGTCTTCAGCGATGAGAGTCGCTTCTGCCTTGGTGCCAATGATGGTCGTATGCGTGTTTGGCGCCGTGCAGGTGAGCGCCACAATCAGGACTGCATACGACCGAGGCACACAGGGCCAACACCCGGCATCATGGTGTGGGGAACAATCTCCTACGCTGGCCATACACTTCTGGTGATCGTCGAGGGGACACTGAATAGTGCACGGTACATCCAAACCGTCATCGAACCCATCGTTCTACCATTCCTAGACCGGCAAGGGAACTTGCTGTTCCAACAGGATAATGCACGTCCGCATGTATCCCGTGCCACCCGACGTGCTCTAGAAGGTGTAAGTCAACTACCCTGGTGAGCAAGATCTCCGGATCTGTCCCCCATTGAGCATGTTTGGGACTGGATGAAGCGTCGTCTCACGCGGTCTGCACGTCCAGCATGAACGCTGGTCCAACTAAGGTGCCAGGTGTAAATGGCATGGCAAGCCCTTCCACAGGACTACATTCAGCATCTCTACGATCGTCTCCATGGGAGAATAGCAGCCTGCATTGCTGCGAAAGGTGGATATACACTGTACTGGTGCCGACATTGTCAGTGTGATCATGTGATGTATCTGACCCCAGGAATGTGTCAATAAAGTTTCCCCTTCCTGGGACAATGAATTCACGGTGTTCTTATTTCAATTTCCAGGAGTGTAGCACTAAGGGTAGATGACACATTAGTAACCGATGGGCATAGTGTGGCAAACCTATTTAACAGGTACTTTATATCCGTTACTGATAGAATGGGATTGTCAGGATCAGTAAATAATGCCCTTGAATATCTGAAACTAGCCTTTACAAATAGCTTTAGGGACATGAATATGTCACTCACATCACCAAAAGAAATAACTTCCATAATAAAATCTTTAAAAACAAAGCATTCTAGTGGTTACGATGAAATATCAACAAAGTTAATTAAGGCATGTTCTTGTGAGTTTAGTACAGTTCTAAGTTACTTGTGTAACCAGTCAATTATAACTGGGACATTTCTTGACTGGCTGAAATATGCAGATGTTAAGCCTCTATTCAAGAAAGGGGATAAAGAGATGCCATCAAAGTACAGACCGATTTCGCTTTTGCCAGCATTCTCAAAAATTTTAGAAAAAGCAATCTACAGGCAGCTTCTCAACCATCTGACCACAAATAACATATTATCAAGAACACAGTTTGGATTTCTGAAGGGTTCTGATATCGAAAAGGCTATTTACACCTACAGTGAAAATGTACTTAATTCATTAAATAACAAGTTACAAGCAGCAGGTATTTTCTGTGATTTGTCAAAGGCATTCGATTGTGTAAACCACAACATCCTTTTAAATACATTAGAATTCTATGGTGTCACGGGCAATGCTGCAAAATGGTTCAAGTCATACCTCGCTAATAGGAAACAAAGGGTGTCAGTGCAAGGGACTAGTGAATTAAGTCATCAGTCATCATCAGAATGGGAAGAAATTACATGTGGTGTCCCACAAGGATCCATCTTAGGGCCATTGCTTTTTCTTGTGTACATTAATGATCTCTCATCAGTTACACTGCCAGAAGCAGAGTTTGTTTTGTTTGCAGATAACACGAGTATTGCAATAAATAGTATGTCGAGTGTAGTTCTAGAAAGATCTGCTAATGATATTTTCATGGATATTAATAAATGGTTTAAAGCCAACTCACTGACATTAAACTTCGAAAAGACTCACCATATGCAATTTAGAACCTGTGAGAGCTTTCCACCCAGCATATGCATAAAGTACGAAGAAGAGCAGATAGAAGAGGTTGACAGTCTTAAATTCCTGGGATTACAACTTGATAATAAATTCAGTTGGGAGGAGCACACCACAGAACTTCAGAAACGCCTTAACAAATCTGTATTTGCAATTAGAGTGTTAGCAGACACAGGCGACATAACAGTGAAAAAGCTTGCATACTTTGCCTACTTTCATTCCATAATGTCATATGGTATAATATTTTGGGGTAACTCTTCAAGTCAAACAAAAGTTTTCAGAGTCCAAAAGCGTGTAGTACGTATTATTTGTGGAGTAAACTCACGGACGTCTTGTAGAAACCTCTTCAAAGGACAAAGTATACTAACTACTGCCTCTCAGTATATTTACACCTTAATGAAATTTGTCCTAAATAATATATCTCTTTTTCCAACAAACAGCTCAGTTCATACATACAATACCAGGAACAAAAAGGATCTGCACAAGGACTTAAAAGTACATACTTTAGTTCAAAAGGGGGTCCACTACTCAGGAACACTTATCTTCAATAATTTGCCAGCAAACATACAAAATTTAGTTACAAATAGATATCAGTTTAAAAGGAGCCTGAAAGACTTACTAGTGGCCAACTCCTTCTACTCCATTGACAAATTTTTTAATAGAAACAAATGATGTGTTGTATATATTTATACTATTAGTATTGTTATTTCAGCTTAAAAAAATAAAAATAAAAAATAAAAAAAGGTGACATGTTCCACACCCACGAGGATCTCCTCAACACGGATCTATGGAACGAAAACTAATCTAATCTAATCTAATCTAATCTAATCTAAGGAAAGTGACTTGGTTCTTGAGCATGATGCATTTATTTTCATTTAAAACGACCCCGTAGTCAGATAGACGCTTATGAAGTTGACACAGATGCTGTTCATGTGTTTGACTATCCAGAGAGAAAACCAAGATGTCATCAAGATAAGCAAAGCAAAATGTTAATCCTTTATCACTTCGTCGATAAAACACTGCCAAGTCTGTGCTGTGTTCTTAAGGCTAAAGGGCATAAATAAAAACTTGAATAATCCAAATGGTGTAATCACTGTTGTCTTCTGAACATCTCTTGGAGCCATCAGTATCTGGTTGTAAGCTTTCTTGCAATCGAGGACGCTAAAAATTTTTGTGCCAGCCAAAGCACATGTGAAGTCCCTTACATTAGGTACTGGGTATCTATCTGGAATGGTTCTTGAGTTTAATGCTCGGTAATCCCCACATGCTCTCCATGATCCATCTTTCTTATGTACTAAGTGTAGGAGTGAAGACCACGGACTGTCTGACCAGCGAATTATTCCCAACTGTAGCATTTCCTCGGATATCGCCTTTGTTTCTGTCAATCTCTCTGGTGCGATTCTATGTGCTCATCGTGAAACTGATTGTCATGGCATGGTACGAATATAGTGAATCACACTATGTTTAACTTCTTTTGTCTGTCTGTCAGAACATCTCCGATTCTTCTCTTCGTCATGTAGCTTTTCGCCTACATAGTTTCCAATCGCCTGTAGCTTCTGTGCCCTTTAGTGCTTGATATTGCACTGTTGTCTGTCAGATTTAACAATCGTTTTTCTTGTAAGCCGACCACCAACTCAAAAAGTGCCAGAAAAGCAGTGCCCAAAATAGGTTCTGATATACCAGGTATCACAAAAGACCAGGTAAACTGTTTGGAAAAACCCACATCAATCTTGCACACTTTACATCCATACATGTTAATCACCAAGTTATTCACTGCCTTCAAACGTGGCTATATGTCTTTTTCGTTGTGTGGTACATGGCTGACAGGAAGCAACACATGTCTGACACGGTATTCACCAAAAAACTTGTACCCGTAAATACGCCTAATACATACAATCTTTCCGAAGCAGGAGGCATATGTATTGACAATTGCTGTCGCTGACATGAGAACACTGCACTGTTTCTGTACATATCTCGGTTGTCTGAGTAGGCACACGGTGATGTACATCTTGTAGCATCTCTCCCAAAACATTTACGATACCAACACACCTTACGCTCATCCTCTTGTTGACTTTTTGTTTCACACCCAGCCCAGTCTCTCCTGTGCTTAAAGATAACTTATGGTCACTGTAGCATGCATAGCTGCATTCACAAATTCTCTATTGCAATTTTTAAATCTCTAATTTCTTTTGAATATTTTGTTGTTTGTCACATTGCGACCATGGCACAGTTAACTGTTATATCGTCAGTTTGGTCTTGCTGGTAATGGTAGTTATCATATGTGGCATCTGTCAACATCATTGCGACTGTTGCAGTAGGCTCATGCATCTCGTAGATTCTGTCTGCAGCGGTCAGCAGTTTGTCAACTGATCTTTCATTGTATCTAGCTAGAGTAGTTCTTACTTGCGTTGGTAGCTGTTGTTGCCATATGTGGAGTTGAATTGAATTGAATTGAATTGAATTGAATTGAATTTTATTTGATCCTGTAAGATTACATTGTGTACAGTAAATGTACATGTAATATAGGACATGTCAAAGTGTTAACATTCCGAGTAACAGTCTATCAGAGACGGTCGAACTATCTACCAGGCTGCGTATATGACGTCAATGTTCTGACGGGGTCCTATCTCCCCGTTTCTCTTGGTGCAGTACTTGTTTGTCTCTGATGTCGACTGACTTCACACACCGAGAAATTAATTCTTCTTTCAGTGTACAGTATGCTCCTTCTGTAGGCGGGTTCACTATAATGTCAGATATCAAAGCCGAGGTCTGATGGTCCAAAGGTGAACTTCTTGTGATCAATGACTATTCTTTGTTGTAAAAATATATTTTCCATTACCACAAACTATGTGTGTGGCTGAGAAGGCATGAATGGGGGTGCTCATAATTGCAACCGTTGAGTTGGTGAAGTGTTGAAACCAGCGGGTGGTTCCATTGCTGTTACTTGCTGTGGTTGTGCTGCAGTAGTCCCAGTTTCCAATGATGTTGCCTTGCTGGTGTGTGCCATGGTTGTTGAACCAACGTCATTCCTTTGGTCTGGTATATGCCTGAAGCTCATATCTTTCGAAATATGCAACTGTAAAGTTCTATCTCATTCTGAAGCCTATGAATCTCTTTCGTTATCGAACCGTATCGTTTGCCATCATCGTTCATTGCTTTTGCATTTAATGTTCGACATAGCAAACAAAAGGTTTAAAGTTCCTTAATCGGAGGTCACCAATTATGTAGGCAGCTTGCCTACAACAAATAATTGCATAGCCATCCACTATAATGTGTTAACAAAAAAATATTTATTCGCAAAAACAAACAATGAGAAAAACTAAAAAAACAACTGAGAAGTAACAAAAACTAGGAGACTCTATAGTCTTACAGCAAAAAAAAAAAACCACACATGACCAGAAAAAAACTCTCGCACACTTTTGATATCACTTTGCACAAGACATGAAAAATATCACTGCCACAAGTTTACAACATGGAGCTGAGGCAACTGAAACATAAGCTGCAAAAGTTGTTGGTACAAAAACGGTGTTAGTCTTTAGAATAATTTCTAAACTGTAATGTGAAAATCTGTGTAAGAAAACAATAGGCTACAACTGGAGTCATAAGGTCCGAATTCTACCATATTCATTAGTGGTGTCTATGCCAGCTGATCACTACCCAAAGGCAGTCCTTGTTCACCAAGTACAATAAGACTTTCCTGTCGGCACTGCAATGTTATAAGATATGCAAACAACTCAGGTGAGGTATGTTGAAGCCAAATTATGATTATGTGCGTTTTGGGGTAATTGTAGTGCATTTGTGTTCAGGAGATCATTTTTTTATGGAGTTACCTCCTTTTCCATAGCAGTTATTAATAGGGAAAGATTAGTTTTAAACCGAATATTATTTTTGCTGCATGCCAGTAACAACCTGGAAAATGGAGGGAATGTTTAAAGCCATATCTGAGATAAATGCTAGGATGGGATAGTTAGTACAAGACAATGATAACTTAAATACCAGGCTAGAGGCGTGGGTTAAAGTCTAAAGGTGATGAGCCCATCTATACACTGCAAACCACCAACAGGTGCAAGGCAGAGGGCATGTCCCATTGTACCAGTTATTAGGGTTTTTTCCTGTTCCATTTAACATATGGAGCATAGGAAGAATGATTGTTTGAATGTTTCTGTGCATTATTCTAATCTTATCCTCATAATCCCTATGCGAGCAATATGTAGAGGGTTGTAGTATATTCCCAAGGTCATCATTTAAAGCCAGTTTTTGAAATTTTGTTAATAGACTTTCTCAGGGTAGTTCATGTCTCTCTTCAAGAGTCAACCAGGTGAGTTCCTTCTGTATCTCTGTGACTCTCTCCCGTGGATTAAACATACATGTGACCATTTGTGCTGACCTTCTCTGCGTACGTTCAATATCCCCAGTTAGTCCTATCTGGTACGGGTACCACACACTTGAACAATATTCTAGAACCATTTGCTTGAATGATTTGTAAGCACTACCCTTTGTACACTGACTTCACTTACCCAGTATTCTACCAATAAACTGAAGTCTGCAGCATACTTTACCCACAACTGAACCTATGTGTTCATTCCATTTCATATCCCTACAGAGTGTTACACCTAGGTATTTGTATGCATTGTTGATTCCAACATTGACTCATTGATATTTTAGTCACAGGATACTATGTTTTTTTCATTTTGCCAAGTGCAAAATTTTACATTTATGAACATTTAGAGCAAGTTGCCAATCTCTACACCATATTGAAATATTATCAAGATCTGACTGAATATTTACGTACCCTCTTTCAGATAGTAATTCATTACAGATAACTGCATTATCTGCAAAAAACTTGATTTTACTATTAATATTGTCTGCAAGGTCATTAATATACAAGATGAACACAAAGGGTCCCAACATACTTCCCTGGTGCACACCCAAAGTTGCTTTTACATCTGACAATGACTTCATCCAAGATAATATACAGTGTCCTCCCTACCAAAAAGTCATCAATCCAGTCATAAATTTCACTTGATATTCCATATGATTGTACTTTTGATAATAAGCTTAGGTGTGGTACTGAGTCAAATGTTTTTCGGAAAACAAGAGATACTGCATCTACCTGGTTGCTTGATCCAAAGCTTTCAGAATGTCATGAGAAAAATGTGAGTTGGGTTTCACATGAGCACTGTTTTCAAAATCCATACCTTTAGCATTGAAGAGGTCAATGTGTTCAAGAATGAGCTCAGAATATGTTCTAAGATTACACAACACATTGATGTCATGGATATTAGATGGTAGTTTTGTGGAACACTTCTACTACCCTTCTTGTAGACAGATGTTACCCATGCCTTTTTCCAAGAACTGGGCATGACTTTTTGTTCAAAGGAACTTCCTGTTAGAAGAGGGGCTAACTCAGCCCCAAATTCAATGTAGAATTTGACAGGGATTCCATCAGGGCACGGAGCTTTGTTCAGTTGCAATGACTTCAGGTGTTTCTCATCACTACTGACACTAATACTTATTTCCTTCATCTCTTCAGTGGTGCAAGGATTAAATTGGACCAATTCCCCTACATTTTCCTTTGCAAAAAAACATTTGAAAATGGAGTTAAGCATTTCAGCTTTTCCTTTGCTACCCTCAAATTCAGCTCCTGTGTCATTAGGTAGGGACTGGGCACTAACTTTGGTGCCACCAACAGCCTATACATACAACCAGAATTTTTTTAGGTTCTGTGAACGCTCACTTGACAATATTCTGTTATGGTGTTCATTGAAGGCATCAGGCACTGCTCTCTTGACAGCAAAATGTGTTTCATTCAGCACCTCTCTGTCTATAGCCTTATTTTTTGTTTTTACATATTATGCAATAATCTATGTTTTTTTAGAATTTTCTTTACGTTAAGTGTATACCATGTCAGTCCCCTCCCATTATGAGCTGAACTGCTGGGTACATATCTATCAAGTGCATGGTAATCTATTTTTTCAAATTTGGGCTAGAGTTCCTCTACATGTTCCTGCACTGTGCTGAAAATTTCAAGTTCCTCATTGAGATATGATGTTACTGATTTCTTGTGTAGTTTACTGAACATATATTTCTTCCTGCTTGTTTTAGTTGTCCTTTGTACATTGGTAATAATTGTTGCCACAACCACATAATGGTCACTGACACCACTTTCAGTGTGGACATCCTCAAAGATGTTAGGTTTCTTTGTTGCCATTAGATCCAATCTTGAGTGGGGCTCCTAACTATGTGTTCACAGTAGTTTTCAGAGAAGGCATTTATTAAAGTTTCACAGGATGTCTTCTCAGACCCACCACTAACAAAACTGCAATTTTCCAGTTAATTGTTGGATTATTGAAGTCTCCACCAATGATTACAGTATGATTGGGGAACTGAGGTTTTGCCTAAATTTTTTGATTACATCAGGAGATGAATCTGTCGGGCAATAGAAGAAGCAAAGTATCATTTAATGCTCACATCTAATACATAGTCTTGCCCAAACAGTCTCCCATGCAGCTTCAATTTCTGCCTTAGTGGATTTAAGTTTCTTGTTTACTGTGACAAATACATCACCTCCATTTCCCATTTCCCTATCCTTTTGATATACACTTAAATTTCCCCCTGAAATCTTACTGCTATCAATTTCATGTTTCAACCACCTTTCTGTACCTAGTATTACATGAGCTTCACTGCTTTTCAGGAGTACTTAAGACTCTAGCACATTGTTGTGTGTGCATCAACAGTTATCCATTAGGATTTATTACTCTCACCTGTGGGAGGCTTTTCTTTCAATCTTACACTGATACTTATGGGTTTCCTTATCTGGACTGGATGGAGAGTTGCCTAATCTAAAAAAAAATTCCTGTGTGCATCCCACACACAATCAGCTACATGAGTAGCAGCCTCTGAGGTATAGATTATAAAAGCTGAAGGTGATGACTTAATAGTTGAATTACAAGCAACTAACCATAAATTAGATGAACATATCCCCATAAAGAAATCATAAAAATAAAAAATCAGAATTAAAGTCCACTAATGTAAATACAAAAGGGAGTTACCTTATGCCATAACTGAACAGTCTGACTTCATTATGAGTACATTAAATGCATATTCTGTTGAGCCAGTTACTAAATCAACACTAACTTTGGATGTGAGCCTCAGTTTTGATATTGCAAAGCAGGTTGCAGATTAAGTGAGATAAATCATTCATGTCCCACATTTACAACCTCCTAGGATTGTTGGTAATGTTTTATCTGAAAGGGGGTTCTGCAAAATATTGTATTATCTGTTGACACACCTCTTTTGTCAGATGACATCTGTAATTGATCTATTAGGGGAAGGTTATTTAATTTCAATGCTCAGCTTCAGTTGAATGGGTGGTACACATATGTGACAGATTTTATTGGCAATAAAGAAATGATTGCTTCAGCCATCATTATCCACAAGATTTTATGTCTGTTTATTTGATGTTTACATTATCTTATGATGTAACTAGCTTAAAAATCCAGTGTAGACTGGATATTTATTTGTAGCTGTATGTAAGACTATGTTCATGTTAAATTTATTTTTGACTTATGAAGCTTCTTTGTATACAAAGTTTGAAGTAGAATGGCTGGGGACATGATTGAAGAACTTGGTTGCTTCACTAACATGTGAGAGCCACAGAGAGCTCATGGGGTGGCGAGTAAAATTAGTGTCGTAATTTGCTGTCTTTTTGATGAGAGCCAGGCAACTATTTTTGTGGTTAGCCAGAAAGCAATGGAGAACATACTGACCATAGTTTCCAGTATGCAAGTCCGCATTCTTGTCCAGCCCACTGAAAGAAATGTTTTTATTCTGTATTTCCTTAGTGGGATCTGGACTATGATTGTAATTGAAGATTTAGAGTTCTAATTGATGAATATATTTAGTAAAGTTTCACATGCACAGCATGAAGTATTTATTCTGTTCATACTGACAGTAAATCTCTCTATCCTAAACAGCACGATAAGCAGTTCAGAGGGATCTTTACGTTAGTTCCTACCAAATTGTCTTTCACCATGACCACTGATACTCAAAATAAACGCTTGCCACAAAAGTGGAAAATGATTGTCACCACTTGCCACATGGATTTGTAAGTATCATGGACAGCACACTAACAGTTACTTTTGCAAAATCTAAGCAATCCAGGACTGTGTACAGACCTCATGAGTTCACGATCAGTTATTACTGAAAATCAGCATTTTGAAACAGCCTGTCTCTGATGTCATCCGAGTCAGCATGCTCTCTGATGTTTCACAGATGTGGATCTTACAGTGGCTGGGTGAGAATGGAAGCCTAATCTTACCTCCGTGTTGTCTTTATATATGTGGTGCAGTGGACGGCCAAGGAAACACTTGCTGTCATCCGCCTTATGCACATGACAGCAGTCTTTAAACAGCCACTTTCTCATACACACTATATTTAGTAACAAAGTTATGAATTAATTTATAATATTCTTAATTTTTGCATGCATGTAGGTAAGTTGGTTGAAATCACAGAAAATGTTCAGCTCGCTTGCATAAAAAATTTGCTTTCTAGAATTTTTAGAATAGAACTGACAGTAGATCATTACCTCTTAACTATAACTTTAAGAGACCTTGTATTGGTTGTTCTCAACATTACAGTCTTAAAACTTGTTACAGCTCTATTGTTTAATAGGTTTTAACATGTGCTGTAACCAAAATTTTCTAGCATTAAAATTACAGATACTTAATCTACTACAAATAAGGACGTTTTAGTTCCAATTTCAGTTTTCATTAAATTACTCAAAAACTATTAGAGGGAGTTTAGTGCGGACACATAGTTATAATTTTTGGAAGCATCATCCAAATTTGCACATTTCTAAGTCTAATATTTAGTGCCTCGAATTTTTCTTAAAAATGTGGATTCTGATTACAATTTTTATTTGGTCAAGATGGGACTTGCACCAGTTAATTTTGACATACATGTATACATTATTACCTGTTTTCTGGCTTCCTAGCTTTATTACTTAGTGCCAGTTATTTTTCTTAAAACAATGTATTTAGGTAAACTATTGATCTGATCATTCTAAGACCTGACATTTAAAACATTATTACATCAAAGTATATGTTGACGAAGTGTGAAAAAGCAATTTTAACTTTTACTTTTATTCTCAGTTATGGTGCAATGCGTGTGTGCTATGCGCAGATGCATTATGGTGATGTGGTGCTACTAGCAGTGAACTGGGGTAAATCCCAGCACACTCTCTCACCTCTGTATGTCACAAATGATACAGCACTTGTTTCGCTACAAGCTGGCCATGAGAAAAGCAACTGACAGTAAGGTCCATGTCAAAAAGACATAGTGTCCAGCATTGTACATCGTTTGTGCTCATAGCATAAGATTATTGGGAACTGCACATGTTTAAAGTGGCCAGGCTGTGGTGGGAAGTTAAGCACTCTGAGATATGGTTGGTACTTGGATGGGTCACCATCCTGGCAGCAGTGCACTGTTGACCTACTGGAGAGCACTCAGCCTTGTGATGCTAATTCAGGAGCTGACTGACCAAGTTGTAGTGTCTCTAAATCATGAAAACTGACAATGGCCAGGAGACCTGTGTGCTGACCCCTCACCCCTCCACACACACACATCTGATGATTCCAGTTGGCAGAGGATGATACAGTGGTTGGTCAGTAGCATTGGAACTTCTGACGCCTGTTTGGGCAGAGTCTAGAGTTGTGTGCTGACCCCTCACCCCTCCACACACGCATCTGATGATTCCAGTTGGCAGAGGATGATACAGTGGTTGGTCAGTACCATTGGAACTTCTGACGCCTGTTTGGGGAGAGTCTAGCTTTGGTTTAAAGCAAAAATTTACATAATGAACAATAAAGAATTTGAATGTTTAAGAGAAATATGAAAGAAATGAAAAGTATGTTTGAAGAGGAATGTGTTTTACTTTTTAACATTTACGTTTAGCAAACTAAGGTACATAAGTCGACTGGTGCAGTATCCAGAAACATTTTGGGATGCCACTGGTACAGAGTGATTGTAATTGTGTGCCACGTATTCTCACGGGGTTCACAGTCTTTGTGAATTTGGTAGAGTGACGTCTGCAAGGAACTAAGTTGATTGTTGTATTACTTCATGTTTTGCTCTCTTTATAATCATCCTTCATCTATTGCTGTTCTGTCTGCCTTAAATTATATATTCTTGTACTATACCTGTCTACTGTGGCAATGGGCTTGCCATAGTGGTAACACAGGTTCCTGTCAGATCAGCAGGTTATTTGCTGTCAGGCTGGGCTAGTACTTCGATGCTCAACAGTCTAGGTCTGCTGAGTACTGTGGGAAAACAGAGTGCACTTAGCTCTTGTGAGGTCAATTAAAGCACTGAGAAGTTGAGGTTCTGGTCATGAGAACCGATGTTGGCTGGAAGAGTGGTGTACTGACCACATGCCTCTCCATACCCGCATCCAGTGATGCCTATCAGCTGAGAATGATGCAGTACCATTGGACCTTCTGAGCCCTGTTCAGACAGTCATACCTATCTGCTCTATAGGAGATATGAGAAAGTAACAGATGCTTCATTTACAGCAGAGAGTAAACTTTTCTCTCACAGGTGATATTTATCCTCTTTGAGTACAAATAATCCACACCAATTATCCAATGGATTCGGGATCACATTTGTTTTACTGGTTACATTTTCTTTCAGAATGCAATGACTGATTTAGGAATGAAACATGAAGTGGTGTACAACCAGAGGTACAAAATATATCAGAAAAACTTTCACTATTAACTAATGCTTCAGCTGCAGATGAAATATTCTGCACTTGAATCTCATTCAGGAGATGCATATTATATCAGTACAATGTCCAAAAGAGACATGGATGTATGGGATTTTTGCACTACAGAGATAGAAAAATCATCATAGATTAATTACATGTCAAGAATAACTTCATAACCTTTATGTCTTTTCCCTGTAATATATTATGAGAAGATATTAGTGATGTTATATTGAGGAGGGGTAGGCAGAAAGAGTGGAAGTATTTAACTTCGATTAAATGGGATGACATTCTAACATCCAGCTTAGAGCCGAAATATATTATAGACATCTATAACAACAAAAGTTGGTGTCAGTTTTGATAACTCAGTGTAAGTTTCAAATAAATAATTTGTTGTTAAATTATACAATGAAATATGTATACATTTGATTACTGTTTAAAGTGAAGTGCAGATGAGTACTTTGAACCCAGACAGAAAGAACACAAGACAGTCAGGTATACATTATGACATTTCCCTTACTTTATGAATGCATATGATTTATTTACCAGTTCGTTAAAATAATTACTTATATATTTGCACCTGGAGTGGACGTAAGTAAGGGTGATGCATAACAAAGTATTTTTGTTGTACTCATCCTGTAATTTGCCTGAGTTGGGTAGCTGGTGATTCCTTCTACTTAAAACTCCATGTCACGCAATTTGCAGAGGTTTAGTTGTTGATGATAACATTTTTCCAAAGTCATTGCAGAATACATCAAACTTCACATATAGTCTCTTTGACAGTCCAACAGCTGACAGACTGATTTACTGACCAAAAAGACTTGACTACAAAGTAAACCCCTATGGGAACTGATGCTGCATTGCTGCATTTGCTTATATATATTCCAAACAAGGAGTGTTCATTACTTTAATTATTACACCATCGTGAAATTAATAATTACAATTAAAAGTTACAACTATACAAAAGGTTGACAATCAGATTACTTACATCATAAAATCGTAGTTCATTACAGATGAGTTTTAGGTTAGAAATTGTACAATTTAAGATTGAAAATTAAATATGAATTTTTTACAATAATGCATTTCATTAACTTAATAAATACAAATCAATTATTGATTGGAAAATATTGCTAACATTTATGTAGTATTTACACAAGTTGTTTAACTTCTTTAATGGCTCATAACTTTGAAATATGCATCCAAACGTAAGTGATGGAGTTAATTATATGTGCTAACAATGATCAATTAATTATTTTAGTAATGATATTAATCCCAGTTTACAAATTTGGTTTTGAAATTAAATATCACTTGAAATTACATTAATTTCAATTTGGTTCTTGCTTCTTGATCGATTAACAATAACATTTTCCAAACTGAACTTTCGAAATCTAATTGCAGTTAATTAATGAAAGTAATAACAAGCTAACATTTATAACTACTTCTAATCAAATGAATTACACACTGATTATACAGTTCTGAGTAAATGTTAATGGTTCATAGTGATTATTATGTTACATATTATTTAATTATTTGTAATTTTAAAAAAATATCATTCATAGTATTATATAGTACAATTACATAACAGGAAAAGGTGCCATAGTAACATGATTTTTATTCTTTGTGTAACAGAAAGTACCGATACCTGGCTACAAATTCCGGTTCCGGGTATCGAATATTATAGTAATGCTTGTAATGACCAAACAGGGTAAAGCTGTTATGAGATAGTAAAGGTTGATATACTCAGAGTTGAAAAAGAGATTGAACAAAAATGTTGTTGTGATAAATGAAGTATCAATGCTATGGATAAAATTGGTATAATGAACTTTATAACTACAAAAGAAAAATAGAAAGAGTACACTAATGTTATACTGTATAGTGTAGCTTTCAGGATTTGGTATCTGATCTAAGGATGAGAAAGAGCACACATTATGTACTTATAAAATAAGATAACCTAACATCAAGGGTCAATGATAAAATTCGACTTTAGACAAAAACTTGTGAGATTTCTGAAGGGCATCACTACTGATGCAGGCAGTCAAAATCTAGGAATATAATATTAAGAATAAAATTAAACTTTCAAATACAAATCATATCAGAGACAGAGGCAAAATTAGAAAGCAAGCTAGTCTGTTGCAGGTGGGTTAGGTTGATGTCACTGCCTGCTGAATAATGGTACTCATTCACACAATAGGAGACTGTGACAGAAATTCAAGGGAAGTGAGACAAGCATATTCATTAGCTCACAAGGCATGTTGGAAGAAATTGTATATCTTTCATAAGAGCACATAGGAAGGGACCAACACAGCAGTTAGCAGCCTGTTAAGTAAATATAGCAGAGTAAGGAGGACACATTCTGTCATGATGAACCAAGCCTTGCATTGTAGTCTTACCCTAGATCCCTTTAAGTATGCCACCTCTTGTCATGATCATTGGGATCAAAGGTATTCACAGTAATAGCACTTGATTCCATGATTATGATAAAGTAGATACTATACTGAATCTATGTCCTAGATGCTCCAGCACTGTCTATGAACTAGCCAAATATGCACTCAAGATGATGGCCTTCACCTGATGAACTTCATGCTGCTCACTGCCCGCCATCTCCTGATGGAGAAACTGACACCACATTGTGGAGTGCTGTCAATACCAGACTTCAATGTAGAAGCCAGCAGCAGGGCCTTTTGGGGTCCACGTTCCTGTTCAACACTCAGGCACCTTCAGGTGCTAAAACCTAACAGGGTAGGGAGGAGGTAATTTGACCAAAAAACTACCAACACCAGGTACATCATGGATGGGTCTTCAAGGGTCATCATATAATTCAGAGTGGAACCAAATACACTCTAGCAGCCAACGTGAAACAGCCACACCTGCTCACCGGCAGCTCACCGTGGCGCAAGGGTCATTGACAGCTTCTCTTGGGCAGGCAACCGCTGAGCTGACTTGATGGTCATCAGCTAGAATCCAACACACAGCTAAATGAGTGACAGCCGACCCTGGCACAAAAGAATGATGACTAGTAAACATTGTGAATAAATAAATGAACTTCAACAATGCTTGACTAATGTCATTGACACGCACAGGTTCCCAACAGCTATTCTGACTTCATCCCTGTCTCCACTCAGCCTTCTGTAATATATATGAAGTGCATTACAAAAGAAACACTTTGTATCCATTTACAACAAATAGAATATTTTTTGAAGATTTCTCAATTCCACAACAGCATAGGTGAGAAATACCATCATATTTGTGCCAAGTGCAGCACAGCCTGAAGGGAATTTTGATTTCATATTCATATATTCAGAGCTGCAAAAAGTTTAAAGCTCAAACTGAACAGGCAGATATTCATGTAAGGATGACCAACATTTCTGCTTTTTGGTCAGTGGTCTCCTTTACCCCTCAAGTATATAAATGTAAAAAAATAGAGACGAAAAGGCTATAGAAATATGGGGTGGGGAGATGGTTCAATTTCTGCTTATATGAATATATGCATGTTTAGATAGAGCTTTTAAACTTCTTGTAACTCTGAACATCTGTGGAATTACTACTGCTCTGCATTAATGAGACAGAGGGGCAAGTGTACAGCTATGAATAAAATTTGGCTCTTAAAAGTCCTATAAATACTGTTGCTATTTTAGCAAAATAGTATACTACAAGATGAGCCTGCAGTCGAATAATCAAGGGTGGACAAGTTATGCAAATTATAAATTAACGAACATAAATAAACAGGGCAACATTTGTAATAAACACAGACAACACAAAATATTTAATTTTTAAGAACAGATGGTTTATTCAGCAAAGTCCAAACTCCTACTGAATGGTGGGCCTACAAGCAGTTTTATATGTAAATGAAGTAATTATTGAAATATATCAGCTGTCCTTGAATTACCTAGTGTAACATGAAAGATGACAGAATCTCTGGGAAGGTCAAGCTATGATGTGCACTCCTTACATAAATTCCTTCAGTCACATTCTTAGATGCCTGTAATCAAGGTCTGATAAGCATTCCAAAGTGTCTCTACATAAATAAAATCCCACCACTCTACTATACTTTCTGGTGGAAGAAAATGTTCCCAATTTCTTTGTTCCTCCTGCTCCCAGGCGCATCTCTTCTACCACCAACATCTCCCATTGTCATGTCACATGAGCAAATGAGAGACCGATAAGCTCCCCACCAAGTTACACACTTCATACAACACTTTGACATTTATGCAAATGGACCAGCATTCCTATGCTAGCTATTCAATAACTAAACTAAATATTCTAATTGACAGTGTAAGTTATGACTTGCCTGATGACACCAATTCTTATTAATTTTAATTAAATGTCTCATTAACATAGATCTGTCTGTGGTTCTAGCAGACCCTCGTTCTAATTGTAATCAGCATTGATCATAGATTAATGAATTGGTTCACTAACAACTACATATTGCTTCAGTTTATCAGTGTAATTGTGAGGAATGATCCAGTTCAACACCCTTTGACATATAAAGTTAATTTACATACATACATATTATATATCTAAAAACAAAGTTGATGTGACTTACCAAACACAAGTGCTGGCAGGTCGATAGATACACAAACAAACACAAACATACACTCAAAATTCAAGCTTTCGCAACCAATGGTTGCTTCTTCAGGAAAGAGGGAAGGAGAGGGAAAAACAAAAGGATGTGGGTTTTAAGGGAGAGGGTAAGGAGTCATTCCAATCCCCGGAGCGGAAAGACTTACCTTAAGGGGGAAAAAGGACAGGTATACACACACACACACACACACACACACACACACACACACACACACACAAACACTCACACACACACACACACACTCACACACATATATCCATCCGCACATACACAGACACAAGCAGACATTTGTAAAGGCAACTCTTTGCCTTAACAAACACAATATACAAAACAAAACAAATACAATATAATATTCATTATTTGTCCAATGATGCTACTGTGCAAGGCCATTACCTGCCATATGGTGTATTGTGAATCATTAAATTATTTATCACTCATTAAGTGTAAACATTTGTGGTGGAAGGAATGTGTAATTGTAAATAAGATTATGATTACAGTTAGGAATTTTTGTATGATTTTTTGCAGTCTGTTGACTGATTTGATACCCTTGAGTTTACCATACTAGTCTTCCAAGCCTCGTTTGATTTTATTAAAGTGCGTACTACGTCTACTGTTACACATCTGTATACTTTAGAGTCCAACTACTTGTGGTCGATTGCAGCTGTCCTGTGGTCACCTGTAATCACCTTGCTGGCAAAACCCAGTCACTTGCTCATGCTAATCTTGTCATTGTCCACAGGCCCTCTCTATACCTACTTAATGGAAAACATTTCTTAACATCTAGCTTTCTGTTCTTGACAGACTCAAAATGCATTTAACTATTTATTTTGTTTCACTGCAGTCTCAGAATTCTTCCAAGACTTGTTAAGTTACAGTATTGTATTGTAAGCATGTCCTCAACTACTCACAAACATTATCTGCTTGCTATGTTCAGTTCCATTGAGGGTTTCTCCCTAGACTCATTAAGTTAAAATAACTCCACTCCATGTGACATTCAGTTTACTAGATGGCACATTAAGTAGCATCTAGCATAAAAAGTGACACTGAACACACATTTTGTTGGTGTCTTAACCAACAGTGTAAACAACGTGAGGTTGTGCATGAAGCAGTATGACTTACCTAAGGAAATTACAAGGATTCAGCACAGACAAATACACTAACATATACATTCAGTATTAAATTAGGTTGAACATTTATATTAGAATAACAGTAGTTTTAGAGCAGCAACTTTGAGATGTTCATTTGTGCAAATTATTTCTTGATTTAATAAATTATCTCGTTTGAAATGATATTTATTTCTTCTTATAAAGCACACAGTATTGGTTCAAAACACTGAATTTATCATTACTCATGTCTGCCTGTCTCTGTATATGTGCGGATGGACATGTGTGTGTGTGCGAGTGTATACCTGTCCTTTTTTCCCCCTAAGGTAAGTCTTTCTGCTAATGGGATTGGAATGACTCCTTACCCCCTCCCTTAAAACCCACATCCTTTCGTCTTTCCCTCTCCTTCCCTCATTCCTGATGAAGCAACCTTGGGTTGCGAAAGCTTGAAATTTGTGTGTGTATTTGTGCGTTTTTTATTGTCTCTATCATCATAGCAACACTTTCGTTTGGTAAGTTACAGCATCTTTGTTTTTAGATATGTTTTTCCCACATGTAATGTTTCCCTCTATTATATATATCTATTACTTAAAGCTATGTAATTAATTAACCATAAACAATTATATACATCATATCCCATTTAGTGCCCACTTAAAATAATTAATTCCTCGTGATTTTCTGACCTCCATGCACCTAGAGTGCAGCCACGGTCTCAAATTTTTATCCATTTTTGCACACAGAAGTAGTATCTTCTATGCTTTTATTTTTCAACTCTCCTAGCTGCTAATGATTTCAGTTTGGGCAAAATTCTCCCTTATGATCTCTAATTATTAATAGTGTAATTCACTTCCTCCTTTACTTACCACTCAGTATGAATTTCTGAATCTAAATCAATAGTTTCTCCATAATATATTACTACTATCTCCTGGTCTGTTTCAAAAACACTCATAGACACTTTATCATCATCTAACACCATTAGCTTGGCTCCCTTTATGGAAATGAAAGCACTGATTCTTCCGTCTGAAATATCCAATCCAGCAGCAACACTATCCTCATCCACAACATTATTTGCTGAAATCTCACTTTCCCTTGACAATAAATCTATTACTTTTGTCAATACACACTCAACGTTTTCTGCAACTGCTGATATAATGCACAAATCACCATAACTATCCTTTTCAACATCCATTGATATAATATACGAGCCACTATAACTATTTTCTTTAATACCAGCTGACACATTAAAAACTTCCTTTTCTGACTCACTACCTGTCTGACAAGGATTGATATTATTACACTGTATACCAGTCAAGTTTACATTACATTCTATTTCATCAAGTTTGCACTTAACTTCTGGTCTCAAATTTGATACCGAATTTCCCCCCCAAATGTTTTCTATTACTATTCTCTTCTTTTTCTGAATCAAATAAACCTTCCAGCAATGTTTCATCATCATTTGACATATTTCTTTTACTTGTCTCTCTCCCATTTATGTTACTTTGTATCCTACTTCTCCCTGCTTTCTTTTCATTTTTTCAGCCACCATTTCCATTATTTGAGCTCTGTTTTCTGATTCTCTATACACAGTTGTATTTGTTACCCTCATGTCCTTTTCCATGCTGGTTTATGGGATGGGATGTAAATTAGTTCTTCATTCTCCTGTCATTGTTATGTGATCCTTCAACTATTTGCTCCCTATCACAATTCTTAAACTTTTGTCTTCATTATCATCCCTTTGATAATTATTTCCATTGCTAATGTCATTCTGATGAACTCGATTATGATGGTTCCATTCATGATACCTGAAATTACCACAGTGACTCTCATTCTCTTGTCTGATGTTGAAATTTTGCAGCTTAAATTTCAATAGCTGTTCCAAGTTTCTAATGAAATCCAAAACTTCTCAGTTGAGCTGGTCTAGCTATGCAGTAGGGTCCACTACAAAGATTCTGGCCGTTGGCACTTGAGTGTTGTAATTTCAGTCAGAATGTCCAGCAACCAATTTATGTGCATCAGTTTATTTAGTTCACATACACAAAACTCTTGCTTCACCGTATTTCCATGTTTCTAACATGGCCCATTTAAGAATTCACTCTGCACTCACATCTGATTTGTCCCACTCCAGAATTAATACACAAAACTCTGTTGAGACACTCATCACATTTTCCCATGATTGTGTGTCACCACCTAATTGGCTTTTAACCAGTTTGATATTACTTTCATCAGACATTCCCATTGCAAAACTGTCTCTATACATGACCTCAAGTGCTTGGTGACTTTTTAATTGGGACAAACTCAATTTCTGATGTTGAGTCTGCAAAGTCACACATGTTTAAACTGTCGTTGACAGTACTTACACTATGTGATCAAAAGTATCCGGACACCCCCAAAAACATAGGTATTCCATATTAGGTGCATTGAGCTGCCATCTACTGTCGGGTAATCCATATCAGTGACCTCAGTAGTCATTAGAAATCACAAGAGTGTAGAATGGAATGCTCCTTAGAACTCACAGACTTCGAATGTGGTTAGGTGGTTGGGTGCCACTTGTGTCATATATCTGTATGTGAGATTTCCACGCTCCTAAACATCCCTAGGTCCACTGTTTCTAATATGATAGTGAAGTGGAAATGTGAAGGGACACGTTCAGTACAAAAGCATACAGGCCAACCTCGTCTGTTGACTGACAGAGACTGCCGAAGAGGGTCGTAATGTGTAATAGGCAGACATCTATCCAGACCTTCACACAGGAATTTCAAGCTGCACCAGAATCCACTGCAAGTCCTATGACAGTTAGGCAGGATGTGAGAAAACTTGGATTTCATGGTCAAGCGGTTGTTCATAAGCCACGCATCACATCGGTAAATGTCAAACGACACCTCACTTGGTGTAAGGAGCATAAGCATTGGACGATTGAACAGAGAAGAAACATTGTGTGGAGTGATGAATCATGGTACACAATGTGGCAATCTGATGGCAGGGTGTGGGTATGGCGAATGCCTGGTGAACGTCATCTGCCAGTGTGTGTAGTGCCAACAGTAAAATCTGGAGGCTGTGGTGTTATGGTGCGTTCATGTTTTTCATGGAGGGAGCTTGTATCCCTTGTTGTTTTTCATGGGACTCTCACAGCAAAGGCATACATTAATGTTTTAAGCACCTCCTTGCTTCCCACTGTTGAAGAGCAATTTGGGGATGACAATTGCATCTTTCAACATGATTGAACACCTGTTCATAATGCACAGTCTGTGGTGGAGTGGTTGCATGACAATAACATCCCTGTAATGGACTGGCCTGCACAGAGTCCTAAACTGAATCCTATAGCACAGCTTTGGGATGTTTTGTATCACCGACTTTGTGCCAGGCCTCGCAGACTGACATCAATACCTATCCCCAGAGCAGCACTCCATGAAGAATGTGCTGCCATTCCCCAAGAAAGTATCTGACACATGATTGAACATATGCCTGCAAGAGTGGAAGCTGTCATCAAGACTAAGGGTGGGCCAATACCCTAATGTATTCCAGCATTACTGATGGAGGGTGCCAGGAACTTGTAAGTCATTTTCAGCCAGGTGTCTGGATACTTTTGATCACATTGTGTAGCTTTTCTGCCCCAGTGACATCCTTAACTGTACTGCTGACACTGAAAGTGAAGGGTTTTGCTGATGTTGGAGCTGCTTGCTGATGACAATAATGAAGGTCTCCATGTTGTAGTTGTAGCCACTGCCAAAGCCTGGGCCACCATTTGAGTCTCTGCTGCTAAAGTGGATGTCTCTTATTCAGCACACACTTGTGTTGCTGTCTTCTTTTCTCTTGAACATTGCTCCAAACCTAATTTCTGTCACATCTATGTATTTCATAACACTGACAATTTTTTAAGCTCATAGCCCCCATGCAAATGCCTACATCTCTCAGGACCTGGATCACAGATTCCTATTTGCAGCTTCAAGATGGAATGAAGGCCCTTACTCTTTGCCTTTAAATATGTCTGCTTGTGTCTGTGTATGTGCGGATGGATATGTGTGTGTGTGTGTGTGTGTGTGTGTGTGTGTGTGCGCGAGTGTACACCTGTCCTTTTTTTCCCCTAAGGGAAGTCTTTCCGCTCCCGGGATTGGAATGACTCCTTACCCTCTCCCTTAAAACCCATATCCTTTCGTCTTTCCCTCTCCTTCCTGAAGAAGCAACCATCGGTTGCGAAAGCTAGTAATTCTGTGTGTGTGTTTGTGTGTTTTGTTCATGTGCCTGTCTGCCGGCGCTTTCCCGCTTGGTAAGTCTTGGAATCTTTGTTTTTAATATATTTTTCCCATGTGGAAGTTTCTTTCTATTTTATTTACATCAATATGATCATTTATATGGCATGTACACAGTATCAAAATTAATAAATATTGCTCAGGGCTTTTTCAAATTAAGTTTATTATCCATTACACTGTTTTGGTTAATGAGAACCCATTAGTTTGGCTAGTTTACATAAAAAAATTGTGCTTATTACAAATACCAGCAATATAAAACTTAATTATCATTGCTCACATTAAACATAACTTCCTGATAAAGTAGATGAAAAAGTTATATAAAGAACTGTAGCATTTATACAGCTAGCATTGGAAATATGTTGCCAAATTTTAGATTTGTAATTTCAGAGTCATTAGCATTCTTAACCAAAACATTGTTACTGAAATAAAATACCATACTTTGGCAGACTAGGCAACGTAATTTAATTATTATTGCACATAGAAGTTCACATTTACAGGAATCTTGCTCTCCTATTCAGTTTCTCATAAATGTAAATCTGTAATTGTTATTTGTAAAGACAGTGAGCAAGAATACATAAAGGTAGTTCTACATATTGTGGTCTTATAAAAGAGGCTCTCCAAAGGCCATATTAAGTCAGTCTGTGGTAGTTTATGAAATGAGTCAGGTTTGTCACCAAAAAATGTACCACAGATGAATTAGCGCAAGTTACAAATTGGAAAAGGTATCACATTTTATCTGGAATTTCAAGTCTGGAAGTTTATTTAACAATTCAGTGACTGCTGTGAATTATTAATTGAAAGACAATGTGTATTGGTATTATCAACTGTCATTCTTCAATAATGTCATGTAATAACTGTGGCAATAGTATCAGAATATGAACAGTGCTACTCCCAATAGTTTTCAACCAGATTCTACAGAGGCACAGCAGCACAGGCAAATACAGTTATGCCACAGTGTCTTATTAACATTAACCCACCAGTGCTTCTAGTGTAATCAGCATTTATCACAGATTAATAAACAGATTCACTTAAAACAACATACTGCTTTATTTCACAAGTGTAATTTGGAAGAATGGTCTGGTTCGACACCCTTAGACATATAAACTTAATATTATAGAATATTTAACAAAAGCAATGTAATATTCATTGTTTGTCTTAGTGATAGCTACTGTGCAGAGTCATTACTGGCCATACGGTTTTATTATGTTTCACAAAATTATTTATCATTCAATAAGTGTAAATGTTTAGGGTGGAATGAGTGATTTAATTGTAAATATGATTATGATGGCAGTTGTCAATTTTTAAATGATGAATTGCACTCTGTTGATTGATTCAATGCTCTTGCATTTGCTGTACCAGTCTTCCTAGCCCCATTTCATGTTATTAAGGTGTGTACTGTGTCTGCTGTTAGCCAGCCTTATACTACAGGGTACAACTACTTGCAGTCCATTGTGGCTGTTCTGTGGTCACATGTAATCACCCTGCTGGGGAAACCCATTCACTTGCTCATGCTAATCTTGACATTGTTCATCATCCCTCTCCACCCCTGCTTAGCAGAAAAAAACATTTCCAAATGTCTAGTTTACTGTTTTTGTCAGACTCAAAACACACTTACCTATTTGTTATGTTTCACTGCAGTCTCAGGATTCTCACCAGACTTGTTAAGTTACCATCTTCTATTGTAGTCACATCCTTGACTGCTCATAAACATTAAGTACTTGTTATGTTCAGTTCCACCATGGGTTTCTCCCTAGAGTCATTAAGTTACTATAACTCCACTTGTTACAGTGACTCATTGGAATAATCCTTTCTCAAGCTAGGGTACAAAACACACACACACACACACACACACACACACACACACACACACACACACACACACACACACACAGAGAGAGAGAGAGAGAGAGAGAGAGAGAGAGAGAGAGAGAGAGAGAGAAATATATATGTATGCATACATATGCCTTTGCCCCTATATGGCACCAATTAGACACACAACTGCAAAAGGTATTTTCATTCTACCAGAACTTTCCTTCAAAATTATTTATCATACTTAGTAGCTTGTCCATTTGTGAATTGTACTGCTGTGAATTATAATTTATTAGGCACATAATGTACATAATATAAATAATTTAATTCAGGTGTAATACAGGAGACGTGTCAAGATTATGGTAAATTTTCATGAGTTCTTTATCCAAATAGTAGCTTATCTTCGACAGAATTCACTATAGCCTTATTTTTAGAGTCTCTGAATGAATATAAAATATATTTCCCATTCATTTATTATACACTGCTGGCTACCCAAAATGTAACACCCTGAAGGAAGCAGCCAAATCAGCTGAAATTTGCAGCATGCGTTCATGGTGACAAGAGACGCATATGATCAGCACCTTATCGTAGGTACACATCATGGGCACCAGTAGTGCCACCTACAAGTGCTTTATAAACTGGGAACAAATGGCCATGTGAATGTACTGGAACTGTTGCTTCTTGTGTTTGTTTTGTGTAAACAGCTTCAGTATGCTTCATAGGAGATAGTGAGCATCTTTTGAGCACATTTTGGAGTTTGACCAAGAAAGAAAGAGCAATTCGTGATCGTGTTGGACAAAACCAAGCAACTGTGATGAAGATCTGTAATTGCTGGATGCAGGAGGGAGTGACAGACCAACAGGACTGATTGAACCCAACTCACTGAATCACTACACAGGATTGCAGGCATATTGTGTGCATGGCAGTGATGGACCACTATGCCATGTCAAAACACATCACAAATAATTTGGTCTGTTGTGCAACACGCACAGTCTGCACATACCATTCCACACCATTTGCAGCAGAGTGGACTGCAACAAATCACGGTTCTGGCTGCACCACCACAATGGTTGGATTAGAGTCTGGAGATACCATGGTGAGAGACTGTTGCCTTACACATTGCCATACTGGTCCTGCACCCAGTATTATGGTCTGGGGTGATACTGGATTCCACTCCCGCACCCCTGTAGCATGCATTGCTGGTACACTAATCAGCCAGTGTTACATCTCTGATGTGTTGGATCCTGTTGTCCTCCAATATTTCCAGAGCTTGTTGACAGCCACATGTGGCATACAATGTTCAAGACTTCTTTGTCACTTATCAAGTTGCATTGCTGCCTTGGCCTCCTCATTCTCCCAATCTCTCCGCTATCGAAAATGTCTGGTTGATGATTGCAGAATGACTGGTCTGCAATACACCACCTGCTTCTACACCAGATGAGCTTTAGCAATATGTGGATGCAACATGGACTGCTGTACCCAAACAACGCAACCAGAGCCTCTTTGATTCAATACCAAGGTGTGTAACAGCAGTTGTAGCCAGCAATGGTGGCATTACTCCATACTGATTTTATCATCTTCCTCCCTTCACCTGGGGTTGTATTTTCAATCATGTGATGTGATCTTTGTACAATGTGTTATTTCCCTAATAACTTTGGCTGAGACACCTCCAATCCTTTTTGTCGTTGCATTTTGCATGGCCAGCAGTGCATATTTTCATCCTCACATACTATGAACTCTGTGTGTATAATTTCAATTGGTGTGTGCACAGCATAAAATTCTCTTTGTGTCTCATGTTGTGTGAGTGGTGATAATGATTTCCTTAAATAATTTTTATCTGCTGTGTAAAATCCAGGATGGAATGAAACAATATTATGAGAAGGAAAGCTGCTACTCACCATATAGCGGAGATGCTGAGTCGCAGATAGGCACAACAAAAAGATTTTCACACTTAAAGTTTTCAGCCAATGGCCTTTGTCAACATCAGACACACGTACACACACACACTCATGCAAACACAACTCACACGCATTCCCAGGTAACTGAAATCACACACACTACGAAAACGCAACTCACACACGTGACTGCAGTCATAGGCAACTGAAACCACTTTGCTGTGTAGTTTCAGTTGCCTGAGACTGCAGTCATGTGTGTGAGCTCTGTTAGCATGAGTGTGTGTGTGCGTATGTGTGCTTATTGTTGACAAAGGCCATTAGCCGAAAGCTTTAAGTGTGAAAATCTTTTTGTGTCGCCTATCTGCGACTCAGCATCTCCACTATATGGTGAGTAGCAACTTTCCTTATCATAATATTGTTATGTGCTGTGTAGGAAGATTATAATTTTGTAAATGTATATGGATTGAACCATCTGAAGAAGATCACCTACACATGAGTAATGTGTTTATCAAATGTTATTTCATTTCCCTGATATCCAGAGTGCTCAAGCCAAGTAACATTTGAAATGTTTTCCAATTACTGTCAGTTTATATCATTGTATCTGTTGCTATAGCACATCAGCAATGTACAGTTCTTCTCTTAAATTAATAACTCATGGCCAGTAACATTAACATTTTGATCCTTCATGCTTTTCTGGCAGTTATGTTTAGTGTATGAGTCTTGAACATGCTGCTGGATCACTTTTGTCTAGCCCACATTTCCTCAAGGCAACTGCTTGACATATTTGCTACTGTTGGTAAATAGTAACTTGTGCTGTCTGCAATGTGATGGCCTGTATGGAGGCACTGTTTGAGAGTCTCACATTTATGATCAAGTTGCTTTCAGGTAGATGGTGGTAGGGCATCCAGAGTGCCCTACCAGGAGCCAAGCTGCTGCCTTTTGTGCATGTGTCCTATAACCAGTGCTATCACTGGGAGCAAAAATAAAGTTGGTATATAGATGGAACAACCACTATTCTGGGGTATAAACGTCATTGAAAATATTCATTTTTCTTTCTATCTAATGGTGGGGTTGTCTGCCACATGAATAAGCATGACCTTCTCCATAACAGTGTCCTAGGAAGAGAAAACTGAGGACTGAATCTTCATATTTTCCTACATCATGTGGTACACTGTACAAAGGCAATGGCCTGCTATTGCAGATTCATCCAGTCAGCCCTAATATGTATGGCAATGATGTTAATCACATTATTCCTCAGTTTCATTGGGGAGGCAAAAGACACCTCTCATGCTGTCTGTTGAAGACTCGTCTGATACTTGATGTAGTACTGCCAAAGTACAGCAGGAAAATTGTGACAGAAGGTGTTTCAATTTTTTTTCATTCTTTATCTCAGCTGGACTCATTTTTGGTAGAATATGTGATTAATCTGTCTTTCAGAATAGTGGTTCTGTCAAAAAGATGCCTTAAGATGTTGAAGCCCACGTGGCAGGCTATCACAATAAGACACGATGCATGCTGTGTGAATCAGACTGTGCAGTATGTATATTATGGCATTCAGCAGGTACTGGTAACATGTAGCTTGAAAATATAATTAGGTGCAAGTAGACTTGCAATACATGCTATGTCCCAGCATTCTGTCAGCTTTCCTTTGTACCATAATGTCCAAGAAATGTAATGTGCTATCTTTCTCTGACTCCATCATCACAAACAGAATATTCAGGTGGAACGAACTTACGTGTTGATGGAATATGGGTAATATTTTGGTTCCACGAGGCAGCACCACCCACATATCATCCACATATTGCTAAAAGTAAAAAGGTTTTAAAGTAGTTGACAGTTGACTGTAGCACTTTCTATTCAGAACCTTCCATAGAATAGTTGACCTCCATGGCAGGTGGGGTACTCCTGCAGTGACTCTGTCCATGTGTTTAGTATGATCATTATTAAATAAAAATTATGTTTGAAGTTAGCACATGTTTAAAGTCCAGAATGAGATTTTCGCTCTGCAGTGGAGTGTGTGCTGATGTGAAACTTCCTGGCAGATTAAAACTTTGTGCCGGACCGAGACTCGAACTCGGGACCTATGCCTTTTGTGGGCAACTGCTCTTGAGCTACCCAAGCACGACTCATGCCCCATCCTCACAGCTTCAATTCCACCAGTACATCGTCTCCTACCTTTCAAACTTTACAGAAGCTCTCCTGCATACCCTGCAGAACTAGCACTCCTGAAAGAAAGGATATTGCAGAGACATGGCTGAGCCATAGCCTAGGGGACGTTTCCAGAATGAGATTTTCGCTCTGCAATGGAATGTGTGCTGATATGAATCTTCCTGGCTGATTAAAACTGTGTGACAGTTCGAGACTCGAACTCGGGACCTTTGCCTTTTGTGGGCAAGTGCTCTTGAGCTACCCAAGCACGACTCACGCCATGTCCTCACAGCTTCAATTCACCAGTACACCATCTCCTACATTCCAAACTTTACATAAGCTCTCCTGTGAACCCTACAGAACTAGCACTCCTGAAAGAAAGGATATTGCGGAGACATGGCAGTTTTAATCCCCCAGGCTACGGCTAAGCCATGTCTCTGCAATATCCTTTCTTTCAGGAGTGCTAGTTCTGCAGGGTTCACAGGAGAGCTTCTGTAAAGTTTGGAAGGTAGGAGACAGTGTACTGTCGGAATTGAAGCTGTGAGGACGGAGCATGAGTCGTGCTTGGGTAGCTGAAGAGCACTTGCCCATGAAAGGCAAAGGTCCCGAGTTTGAGTCTCAGTCCGGCACACAGTTTTAATCTGCCAGGAAGTTTCACATGTTGAAAGTGTGCCACTGTGTTCTCCTCCAGCTTGCTGCCTATTAAATGCAGAGGATTCTGCAAATGACCTTCCAAAAATAAAGACACAATGTTTGAACTAGATAAGATATCTGACGGTTGTAGTCTGAGCATTTTCAGACAACCTACGAAGTCCTCTGAGTTCCGGATGTGACAGTTGCATTTGCCTACAAGTGGATCCAGAACTGATGTAAGATATTTAGCTACAAAATATGCATTCCTACATTACTTATAATAAGTCAAAGGGGGATTCCATCCTTATGGAATTTTGGTAGACCATAGAGTCTTGAAGGAACAGAAACATGCTGGCACAAACCCTTAATTAGGGTAACTGGAAATGAACTGTTCTTGAGGAGGCCCAGTGTTGTCCTCTGAATATTCCTAATCAGTGTCTTGTCATTATATTTGGTATGGGAGAGACCAGTAGTTTATTTGCCCTATTTTCTTCGGGAGAAGCTTGACATACTTTTAGTTGACTCTGGGTTATGTATGATCTTTGAATGATGTGAAATTGGGTTGGAAATATTTATTTGGCCAAATCTATATGACAATTCAAATACGGCCTGTATAACAATTGTAAAAACAAACTTTATGAATTACAAAACCACTACCACAGGCTTGCTTCTTCCCTAGTAGCTAGGAAAGCTGGCACTCGTATGAATGCTTAAAATGTGTCTTTTCAAATTTCCTTTCTGTTTGCATCGATATGGACACAGTGAACAGAAATATTGGGGTTCCTTACCACATTCAAACTTTTGGTGTCGCCTCAAACTTTCTGGCCAGTTATATCGCTTACCACATACATCACATCTGTAGCCATTGCGCTGCACATCCACTGCCGTTACCAGTTCATGTTGCACTTGCTTTATAGTGAAGTCTGAAAATACAGTAAACATTAATCACTATATTTCATTTTATGAAAATGTTTTCATATTCATGCAAAGTGAAAAGACTGTATCAGACAAAATAGAAGTATTGATTAGCAATAGAAATTCACCAAAAGGAGTTTCTGCATTTTAGAATCTGATTATGATTGTTATTCACCACTGACAGCATGAGAAGGAAAACTCACGTGAGAAAACTAATTATGAGATTGAATCGCCAGCCAGTACTTATCTTCAGGACACAAAATATCAGTAATGCTGACAGACATACATAAAAGTACACACACTGCTCTAGCTTTCAGAACTGATAGTCACTTCCTTAAGAAGGAGAGATTAAAAAGGAAGGGCAACTCACTCAGGCTCCAGGAAGAGAGGGTTGGAGTTACAGTGAGGATGACTGACAGTGTTTGGTCTTGATCTCTATCTCATGTTTACTTTGTAACTTGTGGTTTCAAGTGACATTCATGCACATGTGCAAAAACATTATGATGTGGAATAGATCAGCAATACAATAGCAAGTACTGATGTTGCAGACCATATCTGTCTTTGCTTCTTCATACTGACACCTTATTATGCAGTCATACTAATGGTGCTCCAAAATTCATAAATCTACAACAACATGTAACACTGAATTGCACCTCACAGATATGGAGAATGTGCTATTTTCTTGACCTGGAATTTTTTTTTTCTCTTTTAGGTATGCTACAATTCCACTGTCACATAAAAGTGAAATATTAAATAAAATATTAAAACTGGAGTGATAGATATTATTAAATAAAATATTAAATTATGTTCAGGTACATTATGTTTTCAAAAGCTCAAAAACTGATTATTTTTGTTGACATCGAAAAGTACATGTCATCTCTGCATGCCATTACAGTTCTTGTTTGTCCGCAGACAGAAGACAAACTACTGTTCTGGTTAACTTATACAGAAGCTGGAAATCTTGCTCTTCTTGTATTTGAGAGCGGATGTGAACCATGTATATTACATCCACAATCACTTACCATTGGGTGGCAGGGGGGGAGGGGAGTGGGGGGGGGGGGCGTTGGCAGAGGGGCAAGGAATGGAGTGTCCTGGAAATCGGTGCCATATTTTGCTTCAGTGTCAAGCTAGTCCTTTTCTGCATCCCAGTAAGAGCTGTGCGAGTGAATGACAGAAGAAAGATTGGGAACAATTTTTTGACAATGTTCCATAAAGTTTCACATCCTCTTCAACTGCAGTTACAAAACAACTGTTGCTCAAAAGAAATAACATAATCTCCCATAAACAGCATGATGCCCAAATAATTCATTAATTTTCACAAATGACCACTAAATGGTGATATTGAGATGTGATATGGCAGAGTGGGATGAGACATTAGTACCATACTATGCCACGTCAACTGCAGTTTATGATACCAATGTCTTACTGAATGTGCACACCAATTAACTCTGTTTATTCTTCTATTTATTACTGTATCTACTATAATTAATTTCATTTCTCAGATTTAAATAGCCTTCAATCACACAGTCAGTATAATTATGTAATTATCTGATTGTAAAATATTCTTGCTATTGTTGATTGTAAACATTTCCAGTATTAAAGCATAACAGTTTCCTACAACAAAAGCTATTGATTCTATAAAACATGTTTTATGTAATGAACTCAGTATCATATTAGCACTAAACAACTTGTCGTAATAAGGTATTACACTTAAGAAAAAGAAAAAGAAAGCACCACAAAGGAATGGGACTGAAATTGGTAGAAGTGATGCACCTATACAGATAAAAAAAAAATATTACAATTCTAAAAAAAAATTAGATGAGTTATTCAAGAGAAAGAGCTTCACAAATTGAGCAAGTCTATAACACACTGGTCCACCTCTGGCTCTTATGCAAGTAGTTATTCAGCTTGGTATAGATTGATATAGATGTTGGACATCCTCCTGAGCAACACCATGCCAAATTCTGTCGATTTGGCACATTAGATCATCAAAATCTCAAGATGGTTGGAGGGCCCTACCAATAATGTTATAAATATTCTCAATCTGGGAGAGATCGAGTGACCTTTCTGACTAAGGCAGGGTTTGGCAAGCACAAAGACAAGCAGTAGAAACTCTCGCCATATAAGGGTGATCATTATCTTGCCGAATTGTAAGCCCAGAATAGCTTGCCATGGAGGGCAACAAAATGGGACACAGAATATCAGCAACTTACCACTGTGTTGTAAGGGAACTATGGATGATAACCAGTGCAGTCCTGCTATGAAATGAAATGACACCCCAACTCCTGGTTGTCAGGCCTTATGGTAGGTGACAGTCAGATTTGTATTCTACTGCTGTCCAGGGCATCTCCAGACATGTCTTCAGCCTGGAATCTCATTGACTGGAGCATAGTTGTCTTCAGTGATGAGTCCCACTTCGAATTGAGCCCTGATGACCAGCAAAGACATGCCCGATATCTCGTCAGCATTGTCCTCTTGCAAATACCATTTCTATACCAATTACCTCATGCTTGACCTAAGTACCTGACCTGAAGATATCAAAACAGTGATCACTCAGATGAATGATCTTTCTTCACTGGTAAAATGGTTGCAAAACTTGGGGAATTAAACTAAATTCAAAAAAGCCCCACATAATTTTAATACCCAATCAGAAATTAATAAGTTCTGAATGCTGTGTACAATTGCTTCCTGTTCTCCTGAATGGTATTCCAATGCCTTACCCAGAAATAGTGAAGAACCTGAGTCTAACTTTGGATGAGCAGTTCAACTGGGCATAAAATATTGTCACTACATACAGGAAGACTTGCCTCTATACCTTTAAAAAGTTTTAAAACATACTTCTATAGGATTTGAAATGTAAACTTGTGCAATAATTTGTTTTGCCAAACCTTCAATACTATAATGTAATCCAGCATAGTACAAACAACGACAACACTGGATGGTTCGAACTGACTGTGAAAGCTTGTGTGAGCTACATCTGCACCATATGTCTGTGTGAGTATATAAATACTCCATACACCCACTTAGGTTGGTTGCTGCCAGACCAATATGTTACATCTACTCCAATGGCTCCTCAGTTTCTAAGCACCCCAATTCCTCATATTACAGATTAAGTGCCTATCATCTTATCATAATTAAGGCACAGGCCCTCACTTGTCATATGACCTAGCTGTGCCTATCCATCAAACGGAAGCAATCACAAACTCCTTCTCTTTCGCTCTTGTCTACCTCTGGAACAAGCTATGAAGCACACAGCAGTTAAATATCATGTTACTTTTAAGATGATGCTGAAGCACTTCCTTCCATCAGTCTCATATTTCCTCAGAAAGTATAATACAGGGTCATTCAAAAAGAATACCACAACTTTAGGAATTTAAAACTCTGCAACGACAAAAGGCAGAGCTAAGCACTATCTGTCGGCGAATTAAGGGAGCTATAAAGTTTCATTTAGTTGTACATTTGTTCGCTTGAGGCGCTGTTGACTAGGCGTCAGCGTCAGTTGATGCTAAGATGGCGACCGCTCAACAGAAAGCTTTTTGTGTTATTGAGTACGGCAGAAGTGAATCGACGACAGTTGTTCAGCGTGCATTTCGAATGAAGTATGGTGTTAAACCTCCTGATAGGTGTTGTATTAAACGTTGGTATAAACAGTTTACAGAGAATGGGTGTTTGTGCAAAGGGAAAAGCCCATGACAGAGCACTTCATCACTGGCCTCCAAGAAGCCCTGATCTTACCCCCTGCGACTTTTTCTTATGGGGTATGTTAAGGATATGGTGTTTCGGCCACCTCTCCTAGCCACCATTGATGATTTGAAATGAGAAATAACAGCAGCTATCTAAACTGTTACGCCTGATATGCTACAGAGAGTGTTGAACGAGTTGGAGTATCGGGTTGATATTGCTCGAGTGTCTGGAGGGGGCCATATTGAACATCACTGAACTTGTTTTTGAGTGAAAAAACCTTTTTAAATACTCTTTGTAATGATGTATAACAGAAGGTTATATTATGTTTCTTTCATTAAATACACATTTTTAAAGTTGTGGTATTCTTTTTGAATCACCCTGTATATTGTCAGTTTTTCAATCCGTCAATCTGAAAATCAAAGGCTCCCATCTTCACCAAGACATGCTTCTTTCTCTTTTCATTCCACAGTTATCCATGTGACTATCTTGTCCCCTGTCTTTATTACTTGTGTTTTATAACATTCCTCTTGCTCTCTCTCTTCCACCATTCCTCTCAAGTCCACTTCTGCTGGTGTTCACAATTTAAATCAACCTTTCCATAACTTGTATATTATTGAACCTCACATAAATAAATGTGGACCATGTTTTTGTTTATTTATGCACTATAGTAATTTTTAAATGTTGTGTATCAGATGTAACTTACAATATGCTTATCTTAATAAATGTAATGTAAAACTTGTATCATGCCTAGGTACATACGGTATAAGGGAAGGCCTCATGGCCCTAATCTTTGCAGATTAAATGAACAAAAAATAAATAACTACATAACAATGACCTGTGTTAAATTTCAAGAGTGTTCATAAATATACAGAAGAGCTACCCAATTTGGGGATACCTAGTATCCAGTTGCTGAGCAATCTCCACAACATGACTCAAGTGATCTAGTTTCATTTGCCTCCTATTGTCTTGTTCGGTTTATAGTCCACTTCTCTTTTTCTATTTATACTATACACCTCTTTACTTCTGTATGCATCCTCTTTGGTTTGAAGCTGGCACAGTACCTGCAGTAGAATATCTTTGGCTTCCCTCAGACAACCATGCCTCCATCCTTGCTACCTTCCCTGTTTTCCTTTCCCTGTTGCTTCATAACCTGGGTTGTGAGTAACTAAATCCCTTCTTCCCTTTCTTTCCCCTCTCTCCTCCCTGATGAAGGAACATTTATTCCGAAAGCTAGGAACTTAAATTTTCGGTTGTTTTTTTGTGTTTCTATCGGCTGTACTGAGCTGAGGTAAGTACTGGCCAGCCCCTCTATCTCTTTGTTAGTAATTGTTTCACATCTTTATATGAGATGTTCCATTAATTAGTTAGATCTGAATATCTACTATGCCAAAGAGGCCATTTGAGATCCCACTCAGCACAAGTTTTCCTGAACTCCTGAGATGAGAACCATCACTTCAGTATATCCTTCCATCATACTACTCTCCTTCCATTACCATTAGCCCCCCTGTTTGCCATACTCAACTATTTATTAATCTGTTTTTATTTCATCTGCCCCTCCTCTCTTTTGCACACACCTTTTTCCTCTCCCTCTCTTCCCTCTCTTCTTTCTTTAAATTCAAGCATTTTTATGTTAGGCACATAATGTTCAATATCAATTGAAATACATCTCTTCCAATTATATATTTTAGAGGATTATATGTCCATCATCTGGTACATTTGTTTACATTAATAAGACATGTACACTTTGTACATACAGCTGTTTTGTGCAACCTGTGAAACTCTCTTTCAGTGGTCACAGGCTGCGTTTCAAATCATATTTATATTAACAATCACTTTCTATGAACTGAAAATGTGGTAAAGACTCAGAAAGCTGTCTGTGACCATAATGAATTTTCACTCTATAGCGGAATGTGTGCTGATGTGAGGCTTCCTGGCTAACTAAAACATGGTGCCAGTCCGGGACTTGAATCTGGGGCCTTTGCCTTTTGCAGACAAGTGCTCTACAGACTAAAGTATCTAAGCATGACCCAGAGGACACTCTCACATATTTACTTGTGCTGTACCTCTTCTCCTACCTTCCAAACTACACGGCCAAGTTCTCCTGCATACCTTGCAGGACTAGCAGCACACACTCCATAGTACAGTGAAAATTCATACTGGAAACAATCCTCTTGGCTGCAGCTAAACCATTTATTTGCAGATTTACTGTATGGTTAAATGATGAAGCTTTACTGTATGGTTAAATGATGATGGCATCCTCTTGGGTAAAATATTCCGGAGGTAAAACAATCCCCCATTCGGATCTCCAGGCGGGGACTACTCAAAAGGACATCGTTTTCAGGAGAAAGAAAACTGGTGTTCTATGGATTGGAGCGCGGAACGTCAGATCTCTTAATCAGGCAGGTAGGTTAGAAAATTTAAAAAGGGAAATGGACAGGTTAAAGTTAGATATAGTGCAAATTAATGAAGTTCGGTGGCAGGAGGAACAAGACTTTTGGTCAGGTGAATACAGAGTTATACAAAATCAAACAGGTGTAATGCAGGAGTAGGTTTAATAATGAATAGAAAAATAGGAGTGCTGGTGAGCTACTACAAACAGCATACTGAACGCATTTTTGTGGCAAGATAGACAAGTAGCCCACGCCTACTACACTAGTACAAGTCTATATGCCAACTAGCTCTGCAGATGACAATGAAATTGATGAAATGTATGATGAGATAAAAGAAATTATTCAGATAGTGAAGGGAGACGAAAACTGAATAGTCATGGGTGACTGGAATTAGACAGTAGGAAAAGGAAGACAAGGAAACGTAGTAGATGAATATGGATTGGGGCTAAGAAATGAAAGAGGAAGCCGCCTAGTAGAATTTTGCACAGAGCATAACTTAATCATAGCTAACACGTGGTTCATGAATCATGAAAGAAGGTTGTATACATGGAAGAACCTTGGAGATACTAGAAGATATCAGATAGATTATATAATGGTAAGACAGAGATTTAGGAACCAGGTTTTAAATTGTAAGACATTCCCACGGGCAGATGTGGACTCTGACCACAGTATGTTGGTTATGAACTGTAGATTGAGAACAATTGACAGGAATGGGGGAAATAAATACAGTAGAAGAAGAATGGGTAGGTCTGAGGGATGAAGTAGTCAAGGCAGCAGAGGATCAAGTAGGTAAAAAGACGAAGGTTAGTAGAAATCCTTGGGCAACAGAAGAAATATTGAATTTAATTGATGAAAGGAGAAAATATAAAAATGCAGTAAATGAAGCAGGCAAAAAGGAATACAAATGACTCAAAAATGAGATCGACAGGAAATGTAAAATGGCTAAGCAGGGATGTCTAGCGGGCAGATGTAAGGATGTAGAGGCTTATCTCACGAGGGGTAAGATAGATACTGCCTACAGGAAAATTTAAGAGACCTTTGGAGAAAAGAGGGCCAATTGTATGAATAATAAGAGCTCAGATGGAAACCCAGTTCCAAGCAAAGAAGAGAAAGCAGAAAGGTGGAAGGAATATATAGAGGGTCTATACAAGAGTGATGTTCTTGAGGACAATACTACGGAAATGGAAGAGGAGGTAGATGAAGATGAAATGGGAGATACAATACTGCGTGAAGAGTTTGACAGAGCACTCAAAGACCTGAGCTGAAACAAGGCCCCAGGAATAGACAACATTCCACTAGAAATACTGACGGCCTTGGAAGAGCCAGTCCTGACAAAACTCAACCATCTACTGAGCAAGATGTATGAGACAGGTGAAATACCTTCAGACTTCAAGAGGAATATAATAATTCCAATCCCAACGAAAGCAGTCATTGACAGATGTGAAAATTACCAAACTATCAGTTTAATAAGTCACAGCTGCAAAATACTAACATGAATTCTTTACGGACGAATGGAAAAACTGGAAGAAGTCGACCTCAGTGAAGATCAGTTTGGATCCCATAGAAATGTTGGAACACGTGAGGCAATACTGACCTTATGACTTATCTTAGAAGAAAGATTAAGGAAAGGCAAACCTAAATTTCTAGCATTTGTAGACTTAGAGAAAGCTTTTGACAATGTTGACTGGAATACTCTCTTTCAAGTTATAAAGGTGGCAGGGGTAAGATACAGGGAGCGAAAGGCTATTTACAACTTGTACAGAAACCAGATGGCAGTTATAAGAGTCGACGGGCACGGAACGGAAGCAGTGGTTAGGAAGGGAGTGAGACAGGGTTGTAGCCTCTCCCCGATGTTATTCAATTTGTATATTGAGCAAGCAGTAAAGGAAACAAAAGAAAAATTCGGAGTAGGTATTAAAATCCATAAAGAAAAACTAAAAACTTTTGAGGTTCGCCGATGACATTATAATTCTGTCAGAGACAGCAAAGTACTTGGAAGAGCAGTTGAATAGAATGGACAGTGTCTTGAAAGGAGGATATAAGATGAACATCAACAAAAGCAAAATGAGGATAATGGAATGCAATTGAATTAGGTCGAGTGATTCTGAGGGAATTAGAGTAGGAAATGTGACACTTAAAGAAGTAAAGGAGTTTTGCTATTTGAGGAGCTAAAACTGATGATGGTCAAAGTAGAGATGATATAAAATGTAGACTGGCAATGGCAAGGAAAGCATTTCTGAAGAAGAGAAATTTATTAACATTGAGTATAGATTTAAGTGTCAGGAAGTCGTTTCTGAAAGTATTTGTATGGAGTGTAGTCATGTATGGAAGTGAAACATGGATGATAAATAGTTTGGACAAGAAGAGAATAGAAGCTTTTGAAATGTGGTGTACAGAAGAATGCTGAAGATCAGATGGGTAGATCACATAATTAATGATGAGGTATTGAGTAGAATTGGGGAGAAGAGGAATTTGTGGCACAACTTGAGAAGAAGAAGGAACCGATTGGTAGGACATGTTCTGAGGCATCAGGGGATCACAAATTTAGCATTGGAGGGCAGCTTGGAGGGTAAAAACCATAGAGGGAGGCCAAGAGATGAAAACACTAAGCAGATTCAGTAGGATGTAGGCTGCAGTAGGTACTGGGAGATGAAGAAGCTTGCACAGGATAGAGTAGCATGGAGAGCTGCATCAAACCAGTCTCAGGACTGAAGACCACAGCAACAACAACATCCTTTCTTCCAGGAGAGCTAGTATACAAGGTATGCAGGAGAATTTCTGTGATGTTAGGAAGGTAGGACAAAATGTATTAGTTTAACTAAAGCTGTGAGGTGGCTTGTAAGTCATGCTTGAATAGTTTGGTTGATAGAGCACTTGCCCACAAAAGGTGAAGGTTCCATATTGGAGTCATGGATCTGCAAACAGTTTTATATGCCAGGAGGTTTCAAATCCTAATATTCTTAAACATCAGTATCAACTGAAAAGTACCTATTTAAGTGAAAATTAATTTAATTATAAAAACAACATTACAAGAAATGTCTCTGTAATAGACTGGAAATAATTTTATTTGATACTTAAATACAGTCCTGTTATGAATAAATTACATTTAATATTAAAAAGTTGTATCTGCATATCTGTGTGTTTAATATTCCTGCAGGCCAAGTGAAGAAATGGTAATAACTGGAGTTTTCCAGGCATGGTATATATGACAAACATACGACTTATCTTAGAAGCTAGATTAAGGAAGGGCAAACCTACGTTTCTAGCATTTGTAGACTTAGAGAAAGCTTTTGACAATGTTGACTGGAATACTCTCTTTCAAATTCTGAAGGTGGCAGGGGTAAAGTACAGGGAGCGAAAGGCTATTTACAATTTGTACAGAAACCAGATGGCAGTTATAAGAGTAGAGGGACATGAAAGGGAAGCAGTGGTTGGGAAGGGAGTGAGACAGGGTTGTAGTCTCTCCCCGATGTTATTCAATCTGTATATTGAGCAAGCAGTAAAGGATACAAAAGAAAAATTTGGAGGTATTAAAATCCATGGAGATGAAATAAAAACTTTGAGGTTCGCCGATGACATCATAATTCTGTCAGAGACAGCAAAGGACTTGGAAGAGCAGTTGAATGGAATGGATAGTGTCTTGAAAGGAGGATATAAGATGAACATCAACAAAAGCAAAATGAGGATAATGGAATGCAGTCGAATTACGTCAGTTGATGCTGAGGGAATTAGATTAGGAAATGAGACACTTAAATATAAAATGTAGACTGGCAATGGCAAGCAAAGCGTTTCTGAAGAAGAGAAATTTGTTAACAACGAGTATAGATTTAAGTGTCAGGAAGTCATTTCTGAAAGTATTTGTATGGAGTGTAGCCATGTATGGAAGTGAAACATGGACGATAAATAGTTTAGACAAGAAGAGAATAGAAGCTTTTGAAATGTGGTGCTACAGAAGAATGCTGAAGATTAGATGGGCAGATCACATAACGAATGAGGAAGTATTGAATAGGATTGGGGGAAAGAGAAGTTTGTGGCACAACTTGACCAGAAGAAGGGATCGGTTGGTAGGACATGTTCTGAGGCATCAAGGGATTACCAATTTAGTATTGGAGGGCAGCATAAAGGGTAAAAATCGTAGAGGGAGACCAAGAGATGACTACACTAAGCAGATTCAGAAGGATGTGGGTTGCAGTGGGTTCTGGGAGATGAAGAAGCTTTCACAGGATAGAGTAGCATGGAGAGCTGCATCAAACCAGTCTCAGGACTGAAGACCACAACAACAACATTATTATTATGACATACCACAATAGAATTACATAGAATCTTTGGTGAATTAGCAGTGACTTGTTGGAATGAGGAGAATACAATCCTGAACATTTAAAAAAAATTCTTTTTTGGTGCTACTGACTGAAATATTATATTAATCACACAAAATGATCATGTCATTACACTAAGTTCTTTCATTTCTATTAGATGACAACACAATAAAATTTTTGCTGGTGTATTTGTTCTCACATATGAAGATTATCAATTTAAATTAGGACACATTTGTTGGTTTCACTTTCAGAGCATAAGGAAATTCACAACATGAGTTCTTGAGGTTAAATTGTAGCTCTTGTATACAGCAGTACACTTGGGTATTACTTTATGGAGTAAACAGTTGTTTGTTCAACAAAAATAATATCATGACTACTCCTTAGCCTAAAAACTAATTGTACAAAATTGTATTTGCATATTTCATTTTATACAAGGCAACATAGGTGTTCAAATTATAAGTGGTTGCATTGACTGAATACCAACTTAACCTCCAATACACATAGTGCAACAAAAGATCCAGGTTTGAGAAAACCTTTAATTAACTATGTCTCCTCTGTAAGGCAATTGATTGTCTTCACTCACTCCATTGGCTGTGTTCCTCTCAATATTTTCCATTATTGCAATTAATCATGATTTACCCCATTTGTGGAGTCACACTAAATGTCTAGAACAACAGACGTAAGTATTGATTGACTCCTTATCCTTTAAAAATTCGTGTTAGAGGCCTTAATCCAAGAAAAATAAGAGTTAAAGAGGATTCGAGTGCCTAAATATTTATTAGTGTATTGTGTCTTAAAGGAGTAATGTAATTAGTACAAAATTGTTAACATATACCACTAAATTATTAAATCACTTAAATAAGTTTGTCTCCTGTTAAAATTAACTGCAGCTCGATGAATCAACTGAAGATGTCTTTTCAGATGTGCCTTCTGCTTGCTGCGATATGAACACAACCCACAGGAATACTGTGGCTCCTTGCCACATTCTAACTGCTGATGTCTTCTCAGACTCTGAGACCATTTGTACTGCTTGCCACATATTTTACACCTGAAGCCACTATAGTCATCTCCAACAGCTGTTTCTACAACCTGCTGTGCACATTCACCACTAAATTCTGAAAATAAAATACATATTTTTAGTTATGATTTCATGTTGTCATATTGATGCAAAATGTTATTATGTAGATAGATTTGAAAATGATATACTCTTTAAATAAAAAGTGGTATGATTGAGATGTATTTAAAACCTGTAAAACTGGTGAATCTTAGCCTTTAGTCTTCACATTATGTAGTCACAATGTTTCCTGGTCAGTATCACATTCTTCTATTTCCAAATTATTCAACTAGTTACAGCTTCTTTCTATTTTGCAATAGCCTATTCATTCACTCATTCATCATCATACAGAGATATATTTGAGATGTAGAAGGAGTCAAGCGATATATTACAGGCACATGAGTAGACATGATGGCCATAACACTAAATGAAATACTGTGTAATATTTGTTGGGATTCAACTGGATAATGACTTAAAATGGCATCAATACACAGAAAAATTATTGAGATATTGCATGTGGTACCTTGTATTCAGGTCAGAATGAGATAAGGGTATACTTGGCTCACCTGAAGCAGATGGTACCTTCATCCTACATGTGGAACAAAGCAGCACGCTTCTGGCATCCCCAGTATCATCCACCAAAACAAAATTGATTCGTTGGCTTATCCTTTGACCTACAGACTGTACTTCACTTATAACAGTGTTCTTCTAATTTATCTTTGGTGATTTTCTGTGTGTATGCATGCTATTGTACTAAGGAGCATCCTGCAGCTAGTGGACAATTACTTTTGAAGACAATGATGATTGTGGCAATTAGGGACTTCTCTTTTATTTTTTTTCGTAGTAAACAACTAAGGTATGAAATGAGATCTAGCATTCACTAAATAAAGTAGAAAGAAACTTCCACATGGGAAAAATATATTAAAAACAAAGATTCCAAGACTTACCAAGCGTGAAAGCGCCGGTAGATAGGCAGAATAAATAAAACACACACACAGAATTTTGAGCTTTCGCAACCAGCGGTTGCTTCTCAGGAAAGAGGGAAGGAAAAGGAAAGATGAAAGGATGTGGGTTTTAAGGGAGAGAGTAAGGAGTCATTCCAATCCCGGGAGCGGAAAGACTTACCTTAGGGGGAAAAAAGGATAGGTATATAATCGCGCGCGCGCACGCACGCACACACACACACACACACACACACACACACACACACACATCCATCCATACATATGCTTGGGTCTGTGTATGTGCGGATGGATATGTGCGAGTGTGCGAGTGTACACCTGTCCTTTCTTCCCCCTAAGGTAAGTCTTTCCGCTCCCGGGATTGGAATGACTCCTTACACTCTCCCTTAAAACCCACATCCTTTCGTCTTTCTCTCTCCTTCCCTCTTTCCTGAAGAAGCAACCGTCAGTTGCGAAAGCTAGAAATTCTGTGTGTGTGTTTGTGTGTTTTATTTATTGCGCCTGTCTACCAGCGCTTTCCTGCTTGGTAAGTCTTGGAATCTTTGTTTTTAATATATTTTTCCCATGTGCAAGTTTCTATATATATGGCCTGATGCAGACATTAAGACTGTAAAGCCTGGCAAAAATTACCTCACCCCTCTGGGTTGTTAAGCAGAAACTCTGTGGATGTGACATGAATTACACTAGTCCTGAAACATACACAACTGCGTACACACACACTCACACACACACACACAGACACACATACACACACGTGCACACACATTTACTTCATAGATTTTAGAAAGCAATTAAAAAGAAACTATTCAATTAAAACATGATTCTTTTGTATCCTACACTCTCTCAGCTAGACAATGAAATTAAGAAACTCACTGTTGCACTCACACCTTATTCAACAAACTGCATTTTACAGCACTAATTTTGAATTTGAAATTCGGCATTTTTTTGAAATCTGCATTATGTAAAACACTATTCCATTTTTTTCACCCACACATGTTTCAGCACTATGTGTCGTCTTCCATGGGTCACATTTATTTTTGTAAAGTATAATACAAAGTACAATTATTTATCAATAAATAATTATAAACTTTGTGTTATATTTTATATAAATAAACTGGACTCGTAGAAGATGACACATAGGTGTCAAAACATGTCTGGTTGAATAAAAAATAAATAGTGTTCACATTAGACATATTTAAAAACAAAACAAATTTTTAATCAAAACATGAAAAAAACCTTAAGAAGAGCTTCCAACCTGAGCAAGATGGTTCTCTTTGACTCTGAAGATGATTTGATCAACAGGTCGATAATAGGTATCAATGTGATCCACATTGTTTACATATAGTTTTATTGGCATGAAACTGTACTTTTCCAGGTCACCTGTGCCTCACACTTAGAAATTCTCTCCTATATTTCTGAAAAATTGCACACAGTTCCTAAATCACTGTGCTACTCTTTTTTTCAACCCTTACAATTTCTTTATGCTTAATTAAGTAATTTCTTGCTTTGTGGCATTTACTATGAGTGCATAACCACTTTGTGTGTGTTTGCATGAGAACACCACATGCTGTGTGATAGCAAGAACAAGTGCTCCTCATCACTGTTGATCTTTAAGTACTTTATTCAGGCTATAGACATACATCATCATAATCTCCAAGGATTAGACTTATTGGCCTCTACTGCCGTAAAATTTTGGTCATGATTTTTCACATGACATCCTAGTTATGAATGACTACAGACTGGGATGTATACGGATTCATTCTAGGTTATACATGCAGACAGTCTTGTGAAACAATTTTGAACAAATTTACTGAAAACTGTCTTGACCAGCTAGTTTAGCAGCCCACATGCAATGGAAATACCTTAGTCCTTGTAGTCACAAACAGACCAGACCTTATTGAAGGCATCAGAATGAGATGGGGATTAGTGATCATGACAGAATTAATAAATCAGTCAAGAAGGCTAGGAGAGTGTTTCCTCTGGAATGAGCAGATAAGCAGTTGTTAGCATCTCATGTAGTGAATTAACAGACATCACTTAGTTCCAGTAATGTGGACATAGAGGAATTATGGGTGAAGTTTAAACAGATTGTAAATCATGATCTGAAGAACTATGTGCCTAGTAAGTGGATTACGGAGAGAAAACATCCCCCATGGTCTAACAATAAAATTGAGAAAATGCTGAAGAAGCAAAGGCTGTTGCACTCTTGATTCAAAAGATAATGCACAAATCACAGCAGATAAAGGTTAGTATAGATTCATGAACCAGTGAAAAGATCTATGCACAAAGTGTACGTACAACAGCTACCACCATCATACTTTAACAAAAGACCTGGCCCAAACATGAGAAAATTCTGGTCCTACGCAAAATCGCTAAGGGAGTCTAAAGTGTCCATCCAGACACCCATTGATCAGTAAGTTGTGGCAGCTGAAGACAGCAAAATGAAAGCATAAGTTTTAAATTTTATGCAGGAGAATCGTACAAACATACCATCATTTGACCATCGAACAGACTTCCATATAGATTACATAGTACCAGGTATCCCTGGCATAGAGAAACAACATAAAGAGTTGAAACCCAGTACAGGAAGTCACCAGGCCCAGAAGGAATCCCTGTTTGGCTTTGCAAAGTGTACTCTACATCAATGGCCCATTACTTATCTTGCATTTATTGCAAATCTCTCATCCAGTGCAAAGTCCCAAGCAAATGGAAGAAAGCACAGGTGACACCTGTATATATAAGATGGAAAAAAGAACAAACCAACAAAATTACATACCAATACACTTAACATTGGTTCACTGCAGAACTCTTGAACATATCTTTAGGTTGTATATGATAAATTTCCTTTTGACCAGCAAGCTTATGTCTGTGAATCAGCATGGCTTTTGAAAGCATCACTCATGCAAAACTCAGCTGGCCCTTTTCTCACGATATACTGTGAACTATGGAAGAAGGGCAAGAGGCAGACTACATGTTTCTGGACTTTGAAAAAGTCTTTGGCATAGTACCTGGCTGCAGACTGTTAATGAAGATATGAGCACATGGAACAGGTTCCAAGGTACATAACAAACTCAAACCCTCCTTAAATAATAGAACTGAGTACGTTGCCCCTGAGGAAAAATGTTGATCAGAGGTATGCATATCATCAGGGTTGCCGCAGGGAAGTGTGGTAGGGCAGCTGTTATTTTGTATATACATAAATGATCTGGCAGGCAGGGTGAGCAGCAACCTCTGGTTGTTTGTTGATGATGCTGTGGTCTCTGGGAAGGTGTCAAAGTTGAGTGGCTGTAGGAAGATACAAGATCACTTAGAAAAAATTTCTAGTTGGTGCGATGAATGGTAGCTAGCTCTAAAAGAAGAAAAACGTAAGTTAATGTGGATTTGTAGGAAAAACAAACCTGTAATTTCAGATACAGTATTATTAGTGTTCTGCTAGACACAGTCACCTCACTTAAATATCTGGTATAGCATTGCAAAGCAATATAAAATGGAACGAACATGGTCAGGTTTGGTATATTGGGAGAATTTTGGGGAAGTGTGGTTCATCTTGAAGGAGACCACATATAGGACACTAGTACAACCTATTCTTGAGTTATGTTCATGTGTTTGGGATCCGCACCAGATCAAATTAAGGGAAGACATTGAGGCAATTCAGAAGTGGGCTACTAGATTTGTTAGCAGTAGATTTGAACAACATGACAGTATTACAGAGACACTTTGAGAACTCAAATGAGAATTTCTGCAGTAAAGGTGAGTTCTTTCCAAGAAACATTGTTGAGAAAATTTAGAGAACTGGCATTTCAAGCTGACTACAGAATGATTTTACTGACACCAAAATTTATTTTGCGTAAGATCATAAAGATAAGATATAAGAAGTCAGGGCTAATATGGAGGAGCATAGGCAGTTTTTTTCCCTCACTCTTTTTGAGGGTATAACAGGAAAGAAAAGACTGGTAATGGTGCAGGGTACCTTCTGCCACGCAACATAAAGTGACATGCACAGTATTTATGTAATTGTACAGTCTGATCTCCTCTGGGGCTGTGCTCCAGAATTATTTTTAATTAGGCAGCCTTAAATTTTTGTTGATGTCAGTATGTTTCTTCTGATTGAGATGTGGGTGTTGTACTCAATAATGAAAATATCTCAGTTCAGAAATCTATAACATCTTAGTTTGTCAAACATTAGAGTTTGTACCTTGCATTGATGCCACAGTAACAGTGGGGTAAAACAGAGTTTTCCTCTGAACCATTTATTTTAGTTTTTTTCATTCCTGAAATGTATGTTGTTTTGTAATTTCCCTGCTTAACCTGATCACCTAGATATTAAGTTAACTCATATTTTAAAAAAAAATGCTTCCATGTAATCGTTTTTCTTTCTACAGTTACATTCCTTGACTCTTACTTCTTTAGATGATCAGTCCATATTTAACAGGAACTTAGCTTAAATTATATCAACAAAAATAATCAATGTTTGAAAATGTAATGTATCTATATTACTTATAAAGACGAGTTGTTGTTTAATGTTATTAGCAAAAATTTCAAAAAGTTCTAGACCAATTAACTTCAGATCTTTACATGATAATCAAATGTACATGTGAATGGACATAGGCTATTTATTTTTAAATGCATATAATGTATAAATATATTTGTAATCAGCGCTTTTTTTCTAAAAAAAAAAGTTTGAGGATGCTCCCACATTGGATATAATGCAGTGAAAATTGCCTGTAACTGAAGCATGAGATACCATCCATCTGCTTTTAGCCATGATGTCATCAACATGTTGAACTACAAAAAAAATGGTATTGGACTCTTCAGTTGACTCTACTACGCTCAAATGAAGCAGCAGGCGATACCGAGAAACATCCAAACATACAAGAGAGTGTGGTATGGAACACTTCAGCTTACACCACCTCAAATGAAGCATGCGATTCCCATCAACCCCTGAACAATAAAAGAAAATGGTCTCATACACTTCAATTGACCTATAATACACGTCAAATGAAACAGGTGAGTCCAATCAATCAGTGCTCAGGTTTACAGTTTCACTTTGATCATCCACTGATGTTGAACTTCTCGGATTTTCACTCGCACACGAATTATTGACAGTTTTTTTTTTTTTTTTTTTTTTTTTTTTTTTTTTTTTTTTTTTAGATGCAGGAGAACAAGTACAATAATTTGTTAGTTTTCTGCTCATCTCTCACCTGCAACTTAACTTACAAGTTGCAACGAAAGACAGGACACCTGTAAAACTTTGCACAACTGACAAGAATGGAACAGCAAACACAAATGAGTAAAGAACAACAAAACAAAGATGGCAATGAATCGCGAAGGATCATGGTAGCGGGACCATAGAGAAATCTATTGGTAGCTTGGTGTTTGAGCGTATGCATATCCATTTAGCACTACCATCACCCACTATTAGCGGGTGAGGGCACTACATGCTTGTCAAACTGGCTGCCAGCGATTCAGTTGTTGAGAACGGTTGCCACAGCTTCGAAATGCTTGAAACAGTCAATGACATCGCTTTTCCCACCACAAACTGCAATGATATCATTCGTATTGCAATTACTAACACGAAAAAATGAAATAAAAAATTTATGTCCATGATATAAATCTTTTGCGCTCTTCCAAGTTCTCAAAATCGTAAAAAAATTACTTTGTCGGTGAAAAAGTTTAGGGGTATGCATCCCCCAGCATTCCCCCAGAAAAACAGCACTGTTCGGAAATGTTGAGCCACAGATAGGCAAAACATAAAGACTGTCTTAAAGTGAGCTTTCAGCCAACAAGGCCTTCATCAAGTGTAGAGGAAGTGTATGTGTGTACGTTGTCTATTTTGACGAAGGCCTTGTTGACCAAAGGCTCACTTTATGACAGTCTTTTTGTTGTGCCTATCTGTGACTCAGCATCTCCACTATATGGTGAATAGTAACTATCTTTTTCATAGTATTGTTACACTCGATCCTGGATTTTCCATTGTTTGAAAGGGTTTTACCAAAAATTTCCATAATTTCTTAACAGAATATCAAGAAAGTTCAAAGAAGAGCAGCATGTTTTGTATTATTGAGAAACAGGGGAGAGACTGTCACAGACGTCACATAGGGTTTGGGGTGGACATCATTAAAACAAAGGCATTTCTCATTGCAGCTGGATCTCCTCATGAAATTTCAATCATCAATTTTCTCTTCCAAATGCGAAAATATTTTGCTGACATTAACCTACAGAGTTAAAAATAATCAACATAACAAAATAAGATAAAACAGAGCTCACATAGAAAGATATAGGTATTTGTTTTTCCACGTGCTGTTTGAGAGTGGAATAACAGAGAATTATCATGAAGGTGGTTTGATAAACCTTGTGCCAAGCAGTTAAGTCTGATTTGCTGAGTAGTCATGTAGATGTAGATGATGTAAATATAAATATATATTTAATACATAAAGGGGAAAATACTGATTAGAAACATTCTTGACCAATTTCCTTCAACTTGTTACATAATTCTCTACTGATCACTCAGCTGATCAAACTCTATGTGTTTTTTGATATGAATATAATAGAGGGAACCATTCCATGTGGGAAAAATATATCTAAAAACAAAGATGATGTAACTTACCAAACAAAAGCACTGGCAGCTTGATATACACACAAACAAACACAAACATACACACCAAAGTCTAGCTTTCGCAACCAATGGTTGCTTCTTCAGGAAAGAGGGAAGGAGAGGGAAAGACGAAAGGATGTAGGCTTTAAGGGAGAGGGTAAGGAGTCATTCCAATCCCGGGAGCGGAAAGACTTACCTTAGGGGGGAAAAAAGGACAGGTGTACACTCGCACACACACACAAATGTCTGCTTGCGCTGTGTATGTGCGGATGGATATGTGTGTTTGTGCGAGTGTACACCTGTCCTTTTTTCCCCCTAAGGTAAGTCTTTCCTCTCCCAGGGTTGGAATGACTACTTACCCTCTCCCATAAAGCGAAAGCTAGAATTTTTTGTGTATGTTTGTGTGTCTATCGAGCTGCCAGCGCTTTTGTTTGGTAAGTCGCATCATCTATGTGTTTTTTAATATATATAATGTCCATGAACCATGGACCTTGCTGTTGGTGGGGAGGCTTGCGTGCCTCAGCGTTACAGATAGCCGTACTGCAAGTGCAACCACAACAGAGGAGTATCTGTTGAGAGGCGAGACAAACATGTGGTTCCTGAAGAGGGGCAGCAGCCTTTTCAGTAGTTGCAGGGTAATAGTCTGGATGATTGACTGATCTGGCCTTGTGACACTAACCAAAATGGCCTTGCTGTGATGGTACTGCGAACGGCTGAAAGCAAGGGAAAACTACAGCCATAATTTTTCCCGAGGGCATGCAGCTTTACTGTATGGTTAAATGATGATGGCATCCTCTTGGGTAAAATATTCCGGAGGTAAAATAGTCCCCCACTCGGATCTCCGGGCGGGGACTACTCAAGACGACGTCTTTATCAGGAGAAAGAAAACTGGCATTCTACGGATCGGAGCGTGGAATGTCAGATCCCTCAATCAGAGAGGTAGGTTATAAAATTTAAAAAGGGAAATGGACAGGTTAAAGTTAGATATAGTGGGAATTAGTGAAGTTTGGTGGCAGGAAGAACAAGACTTTTGATCAGGTGAATACAGGGTTATAAATACAAAATCAAATAGAGGTAACGCAGGAGTAGGTTTAATAATGAATAAAAAAATAGGAGTGCGGGTAAGCTACTACTAACAGCATGGTGAATGCATTATTGTGGCCAAGATAGACACGAAGCCCATGCCAACTACAGTAGTACATGTCTATATGCCAACTAGTTCTGCAGATGATGAAGAAATTGATGAAACGTATGATGAGATAAAAGAAATTATTCAGGTAGTGAAGGGAGATGAAAATTTAATAGTCATGGGTGACAGGAATTAGACAGTAGGAAAAGGAAGAGATGGAAACATAGTAGATGAATATGGATTGGGGCTAAGAAATGAAAGAGGAAGCCGCCTAGTAGAATTTTGCACAGAGCATAACTTAATCATAGATAACACATGAGTCAAGAATCATGAAAGAAGGTTGTACACATAGAAGAATCCTGGAGATACTAGAAGATATCAGATAGATTATATAATGGTAAGACAGAGATTAAGGAACCAGGTTTTAAACTGTAAGACATTTCCAGGGGCAGATGTGGACTCTGACCACAATCTAATGGTTATGAACTGTAGATTAAAACTGAAGAAACTGCAAAACGGTGGGAATTTAAGGAAATGGGACCTATATGAACTGAAAGAAGCAGAGGTTGTACAGAGTTTCAGGGGGAGCATAAGGGAATGATTGACATGACTGGAGTAGCTCTGAGGGATGAAGTAGTGAAGGCAGCAGAGAATGAAGTAGGTAAAAAGGTGAGGGCTGGTACAAATCCTTGGGTAACAGAGGATATATTCAATATATGAAAGGAGAAAATATAAAAATGCAGTAAATGAAGCAGGCAAAAAAGAATACAAACGTCTCAAAAATGAGATCGACAGGAAGTGCAAAATGGCTAAGCAGGGATGGCTAGCGGGGAGATGTAAGGATGTAGAGGCTTATCTCACTAGGGGTAAGATAGATACTGCCTACAGGAAAATTTGGAGAAAAGAGAGTCATTTCTATGAATATCAAGAGCTTAGATGGAAATCCATTTCTAAGGAAAGAAGGGAAAGCAGAAAGGTGGAAGGAGTATATAGAGGGTCTATACACAGGGTGATGTACTTGAGGACAATATTATGGAAATGGAAGAGGATGTAGATGAAGATGAAATGGGAGATACAATACTGCGTGAAGAGTTTGACAGAGCACTCAAAGACCTGAGTCAAAACAAGGCCCCGGGAGTAGACAACATTCCATTAGAACTACTGACAGCCTTGGGAGAGCCAGTCCTGACAAAACTCAACCATCTACTGAAAAAGATGTATGAGACAGGTGAAATACCCTCAGACTTCAAGAGGAATATAATAATTCCAATCCCAAAGAAAGCAGTCATTGACAGATGTGAAAATTACCAAACTATCAGTTTAATAAGTCACAGCTGCAAAATACTAACACGAATTCTTTACAGACAAATGGAAAAACTGGAAGAAGTCGACCTCGGTGAAGATCAGTTTGGATCCCATAGAAATGTTGGAACACGTGAGGCAATACTGACCTTACGACGCATCTTAGAAGAAAGATTAAGGAAAGGTAAACCTACATTTCTAGCATTTGTAGACTTACAGAAAGCTTTTGACAATGTTGACTGGAATATTCTCTTTCTGAAGGTGGCTGAGGTAAGATACGGGGAGCGAAAGGCTATTTACAATTTGTACAGAAACCAGATGGCAGTCATAAGAGTCGAGGGGCATGAAAGGGAAGCAGTGGTTGGTAAGGGAGTGAGACTGGGTTGTAGCCTCTCCCCGATGTTATTCAATCTGTTTATTGAACAACCAGTAAAGGGAACAAAAGAAGAATTCGGAATAGGTATTAAAATCCATGGAGAAGAAATAAAAACTTTGAGGTTCGCCGATGACATTGTAATTCTGTCAGAGACAGCAAAGGACTTGGAAGAGCATTTGAACGGAATGGACAGTGTCTTGAAAGGAGGATATAAGATGAACATCAACAAAAGCAAAACGAGGATAATGGAATGCAATCGAATTAAGTCGGGTGATGCTGAGGGAATTAGATTGGGAAATGAGACACTTAAAGAAGTAAAAGAGTTTTGCTATTTGGGGGGGGGGGGGGGGGGGGAGGGCAAAATAACTGATGATGGCCAAAGTAGAGAGGATATAAAATGTAGAGTGGCAATGGCAAGGAAAGCGTTTCTAAAGAAGAGAAATTTGTTAACATTGAGTATAGATTTAAGTGTCAGGAAGTCGTTTCTGAAAGTATTTGTATGGAAGTGAAACATGGACAATAATTAGTCTGGACAAGAAGAGAATAGAAGCTTTCGAAATATGGTGCTACAGAAGAATTAGATGGTAGATCACATAACTAATGAGGAGGTATTGAATAGAATTGGGGAGAAGAGGAGTTTGTGGCACAACTTGACAAGAAGAAGGGACCGGTTGGTAGGACATGTTCTGAGGCATCAGGGGATCACAAAGTTAGCATTGGAGGGCAGCGTGGAGAGTAAAAATCGTAGAGGGAGACCAAGAGATGAATACTCTATGCAGATTCAGAAGGATGTAGGTAGCAGTAGGTACTGGAAGATGAAGAAGCTAGCACAGGATAGAGTAGCATGGAGAGCTGCATCAAACCAGTCTCAGGACTGAAGGCCACGACAACAACAACAATGTATAAATATATGTGTAAAACATAAAAGGGAAATATTGTTACCAAAAATCTCAAAATGTTCTTGACTGATCCACTTCAAATTTTAAGATGAAATGAAATGTCGTGTGACGAGGGCCTCCCGTCGGGTAGACCATTCGTCTGGTGCAAGTCTTTCGATTTGACGCCACTTCGGCGACTTGCGCGTTGATGGGGATGTAATGGTGATGATGAGGACAACACAACACCCAGTCCCTGAGTGGAGAAAATCTCCGACCAAGCCGGGAATCAAACCCGGGCCCTTTGGTTCGACAGTCTGTCGCGCTGACCACTCAGCTACAGGGGCGGACAATTTTAAGATGATACTTTAATGAACATTTGGACAAAGATAGGCTATATATTATTTTAAGCAACAATATTCAGGTTTTGTATTAAAACCAACTGCAAGAAAGAAAATTCTCCACTATGCTCTTTCTCACAGTCAGTTTCAAATACAATAGCATGGCATGTAAACCACTAGCCAAATTATTTCTCACATATGTATCCTTTCTCCTTACATATAATTTCAAACAACTAATTGTCTAAACAACAATGTGCTGTTTTGTTTTCTTCCATGGCATTGGTTTTACAGCAAACAGGAAAGACGGATTTATGGCTTATTGGCTTATAATTAGAATGCTACTGCAAATCTATATCATCTGAAACGGTGTAACCCCACCCATTTGCAGATTAAAAGTATGTGGAATACTTTTGTTGAAGTTACTAAACTCACAGATCCAACTCCTGGAGAGCTCTCTCTTATACCACTTTACCAGTGATCCAACTGATTTACCCATTCATTTTAAGTGACTTCAGTTCCTAATGAAAGTTTTATTACCAATAACAGTAAACAAGCCACAAGGTCTGAGAGAGTGACGAACAGAGGGGGTGGGAAGGGGAAGGGTACAGTGGACACAAAGAGGTGGCAGGGAGAGATGGACAGAGAGAGGAGGGAGATGATGTACAGAGAGAGAGGGAGCGGAGGAGGAGGAAATCAACAAGGAGAAAGGTGATGAGGAGATGGGTAGAGAGAGAGGGGAAGAGGTTTTGAATGTATATCCAATTCTCATACATATTTAGCAATTGTGAAGCACTTCCAAATTCACTAGCTATATATACAACCAGTATTTCTTTCTCAACCCCTCCAGTAAGTCTCCCCTGACCTGTATTTTGGGTACCTTTTCCATATCTCTCCCCATTTCCTAAAACTCACAAATCCTTTTCCTTCATCTCTCTTCCTCTCCCTTCAACTGTTTTGCCAGAAGAAGGAGAAATTGGCTCCAAATGCTTGTACATTTCAATCTTTTCATGTGTCTTTTCTTCAGCCACCACTTGGCAAGTAGATTTTTTAAAATGTATATTCTCTTAATTTGTGTATTGCTGCCTGTACTGAGTAGCTCACTTTAAATCTAACAATGGAAAATCCAGGATGGAATGTAAGACTATCAGAGAAGGAAAGTTGCTACTCACCATATAGAGGAGATGCTGAGTCACAATAGGCACAACAAAAAGATTCACACAATTATAGCTTTTGGCCAGTGAGGCCTTTGTCAGCAGTAGACACACACACACACACACACACACACACACTCATGCAAATGTAACTTGCACACATGTCTGCAGTCTCAGAGGGCTGAAACCACAACGGCAGTGAGTAGCAACTTCCCTTCTCTGATACTGTTATTTTAAATCTATATTGTCTTAATTTATGTGTAATCATCATAATAAAATGTACATATTATGTTGGTAATAATAAAACTATTGTTTTAAAAATGTATTTTTCTAGTAAAAGTAAATATACAGGCACTGTGAAGAAACTTCAAAAGTAACAGAGAATACTGCATGAAAGACGTAAAAGAAAGGATAGGGCTGCAGATACAGCGATGCTGAATGAAATATATTTAGTGGGCAATGTGTGAAGCCTTCACTGATTACTGCAGCAGGATATTATCAAAAGACCTCTCTCAAAGTCTGAAGGATTCTGGTCATATGTAAAGGCTGCTAGTGGCACTGATGGTAGTATTAAGTAACTCATGGATGAGACAGTAACTGGAACTGAGGGTAGCAAAGCAAAAGCAGAGAAATGCTTCACTCCACTTTCAAATGTTTCTTTATGAAGGAAAACCCAGGAGAATTGCCCCAATTTAATTATCATAACACTGATAAGTGAAATGAGTATTTGTGTAAGTGAAATGAGTATTTGTGTCCATGTAATTGAGAAACAGCTGAAATCTTTGAATAAAGCTTTAGGATCAAAAGGAATCCTTGACAGAATATATTCTAACTTTTCAGCTGATTTAGCCCCTCTTTTAACTATAATCTGTTTAGATCCCACAAACAAAAAAACCATCCCCAGTAGTTGGAAGAAAGTACAGGTTACACCCATCTACAAAGATAAGTAAAAGTGGTCTTCAAAACTACTGCCCATTATCCTTGACATCCATTTGTTGCAAAATCTTAGAACATTTTCTGTCCTAAAACTTAATGAGGAGTCTCAAACAGTAAGCTTCCTCCATGCCAACCAGTACAGATTCTGAAAACATCAGTCATGTGAAAGCCACCTCAGGCTTTTCTCACCTGACAACCTAAAGGCCATGGATTAAAGCAGTCATATAAATGCAGCATTTCTTGTCTGCCAAAAGACATTTAAACCACATAACACACATATACTTATTATCAGAAGTACAGTATGTTGATTTGGGGTCTCCATTAAGATTTGCTACTGGATTAAGAAATTCTTGGTGGAGCAGACCATAGCATGTTATCTTGGATGGTCAGTTATTGACAGATGTAATAATTAAATGAAACAATAAGTTTACTGTTACCAGTCACTGTTTATTTGTTTCCACGACGCGTTTCGAAGGTTTAAACCTCCATCATCAGGTGGATATACATCAGTTAATATGGCATTTGTGTGTTTGTGTTGTGTTACGATTTCTTTGGAGGAAGTTGTGACAATGTCTAGTGGAGAAAACAAAACAGTATTTCAGAACTTGGTCTGTCTTGACAAAAATTGAACTGAAATACTGTTTTGTTTTCTCCACTAGACAGTGTCACAACTTCCTCCAAAGAAATCGTAACACAACACAAACACACAAATGCCATATTAACTGATGTATATCCACCTGATGATGGAGGTTTAAACCTTCGAAACGCGTCGTGGAAACAAATAAACAGTGACTGGTAACAGTAAACTTATTGTTTCATTTAATGTCAATAACAGTCATGGTAAGGCCTAACCTAAAAATGTTCGCATTTAAAGATGTAGTAATAACTTCAGGTGTGCTCGGAAAAGACTGTTGGGACTTCTGCTGTTCATGTTGTACATTAATGACCTTGCAGACAAAATTAATAGTAATCTCATATTTTTTGCAATTATCTATAATGAAGTAACTAACAGCAGATACTGAGTGGATACAAAGAATGGCAGCACAAATAGTCACATAGTGATATCACCCTTGGGACAGTGTCAATAGATGCTGAAAGAACTGAATTGGAAGATTGAAGATAAATGTAAACTATCTTGTGAAAGCCTACTTTTAATGTTTCTAGAGCAATTTTACAGTGACAAATCAAGAACTGCACTACAACCTGTATGTATATCTCCAAAAGAGATTTCAAAGACAAGATTGCACTAATTTCAGTGTGCACAGAAGTGTTTCAGCACTCATTCTTCTTACTCTCCACATGTGAATGGAATGGGAGAAAGCCCAGTAACTGGTACAATGGGATGTATCCTCTGCTGTGCACTTCGCAGTAGTTTGCAGAGCATGGAAAGCTAATGTGGAACAGCTTTTCCATTATGCCTAATGATGAGTAGCAATCTATCCTTTTCCTTATATTGTGGATATACCAACCTGGAATTTCCATTGTTTGATTTTGAACTAGATGTAGATTACAATAAGTAAATGAAAGTATATATTTTTTGACAAGGGTATACAATTTCATCCACTGGTTTTAATGTGGTGTACAAACTTTGACAAGGACCTCCACATTCATCCACTTCTTTTAATGGTTACCTTTCCTATAAAAATATGTTTTGAAAACAATAAGGAATAGCCATCAATAATCTGGAGCCGATGCCACCTTCATCCTGTAGATGGAATGTCTGTAACATGCTCAGTGTAGCCCTATTAGAATTCACCAGAACAGAATTATTGTAGAGTGCTGCATTTAAGCAGTCTTCAGACTGAAGAACACAACAGAAACTTTATATAATGGATTAAATCATATCTCCAAAATAGAGAGCAAGTAGTTGAGTTAGCTATCCAAGAAGGAAACAAGATAAAGTCCTAATGCTCAGAAAAGCAGACCATTAACCCTTTATCTGCTCTGGACGTGTTAATATGCATGCCTTTGTACCCCTCCCTGTGTGCTCTGAACATGTTTACATGCACCACCAGCATAGACACGTTCAGAGTACCAGGTAGAAGCTGGTGGTGCACGTAAACACGTTCAGAGCACACTGGGAGGGGTACAAAGGCATGCGTATTAACACGTCCAGAGCAGATAAAGGGTTCATGGTCTGCTTTTCTGAGCAGTAGGACTTTATCTTGTTTCCTTCTTGGATAGCTAACTGAACTACTTGCTCTCTATTTTGGAGATATGATTTGATCCATTTCTTAAGAAAGACATTTTGGTTGGTGGCATTGAATGCTTTAGAGAGGTCTAGAAATATTGCTGAGATATGCTCTTTGCTGTATATGGCATTTAAGGCCTTATTTAGGAATGGAAAAATAACAGTCTCAACAGATTTAGATTTTCAGAATCTGTGTTGTGTATTTGAGAAGTAATTTTTTTCTATGAAATTGATTAGTCTTTTATAATAGAGTTTTTCAATTATTTTTGAAAAACCAAACAGTAGCAAAATAGGCCTGTACTTTGATACTTCTGTTTTTATCCCTTTCTTGAACAGACATTTTACTTTTGTGGTCTTCAATTTCTCTGGGAACGCACCTTCTGACAAAAACAAATGGCCTGGCTATGAGGGGAGCACAATTCTTTAAGATTTAGTCAGGAATATTGTCAATGTTGTCAGTGCCAACAGAGAATCTGGGTGTCAGCTCTTTGAGTATAGCAAGTATTTCCTTTTCATTGGCAGACTATAGAGAAATAGATTTATTATTTAGTACATCTGGAAGATACAACTTACTATACAACAGAGTAAAGACTATGACATGGGATCAAAACAGAGCGGGAAGTACTACTACAGAAATTTTGAGTAAAGATGAGGAGGTAGTGTACAAAGATTGTGACAATGTCCTTCAGAGATGGGAAGAACATGTAAAAGAGCCATATGACACAGATCACAAACCAGAAACTCTGGAACTTGAATCACTCAGTGGTGTAAGTGATGACGAGAAATGACCAACCATTTTAATGGAAGAAGTAAAGTATGCCATAGCTGCAATGAAAAATGGCAAAGCAGTAGGTACAGATACGATACCAGGAGAAATATTAAAATGCTTGAACCAAGATGGAATAAGAGAAATATTGAGGTTATGTAATAAAATATATGACAGTGGTGAATGGCCTGAAGACTTTCTGACAACAGTAATGATTTAGATTAGATTAGATTTACTTTCATTCCAAATGATCCGTAGTGAGGAGATCCTCCAGGATGTAGAACATGTCAGAAAAATGACACTACGTGACAAATATTTAAAACTAAAACAAATAGGCTAATGTACCATTCCACAGGTCCCAAGTGGAATAATCATCATTTTTTAATGAACACTATATGAAAGAGCCATTTTACAAATACTAGTGCACTGAATTTAAAGACCTCTACATGTGCTTCATTGATCTAGAAAAGGCATTTGACATTGTGGCTTGGGACAAGCTGGCAACTATAATGAGGGAAAGAGAGAGGACTGGAAAACCAGAAGATTTGTGAACTCATAACGGCTGAATCAAAAAGCCTCAGTTAAAGTGAGAGGAGAAACTGGATTGGACTAGGAAAAGGAGTAAGACAAGGATGCTGTCTGTCACCTACCCTTTTCAACCCCTACTTGGAAAATATGATTGACCAATTTTCATTAGATGACAAAGGAGTAGAAATTGGAGGAAGAGGAGTAGGGTTTTTAAGGTTTGCTGATGACATGGTACTTCTAGCCATAAGGAAGAAAGAATTACAGGACTTAGTGGACACCATTTAAGCTGACAGAAAAAGTTACGTAATGAAAATCAACACAAAGAAAACGAAAGTATTGGCAATAGGAGGAAATAAAGAAATAAAAATTATGCTGAATGGAGAAATATTAGAACAGATGCAAAATTTTAAGTATCTTGGAAGCAGGATAGACACCAACTGGAAGTGTAACACAGAAATTAAAACAAGGATAGCAATGGCAAAAGCAGTCTGGACAGAGAACTGAGGAAAAGACTCATAAAATGTTTTGTATGGAGTGTTCTGTACGGTGCTGGAAGAAAGAAAAAGAAAGGCTGGAGGCTTTTGAGATGTGGTCATGGTGGAGGATGGGAAGAATTTCATATTAACAAAGCCAAAATTACATTGTTCACCCAAAATACAAAAATATGTCCAATCACATCAGAGGCATACCTACAACCCTTCACTCTGTGGTATTAACAATATGCCAAAGGACTTACAGTTTTTCTTGACATATGAATTTCTATTAATTTAGAGTATTACTTTATAGATGAATCCAGAAATCCAGAACTAAACATAATAAACAGTACTAGATTGCATAGTTAATAATAGAAATTTTAAGTGTGCCAAATAATTCATAATTTTCAAATGTTTCTAAATAAAAAAAAGTACATTCAGAGGTATACATATCAATTTAACAACAAAAACAAAATAACTCCTTTTCAGAAATTTTAGCTTGAAATTTCATAAATTTTAGCTCAAAATATAACATATTGTGCATAAAATTAAATGAAATTTTTCAGAAAAACATCTGAGATAACACTGACCTGTCCAAAATTTGAAAAATATTACCAGTATCAACTACTAATGTTGAGGAAAAGTAATGCTAGAGGAGGATATCTCTTTATAACATGCAACTTAATTGTGGAAGTCTGTCGTGCTCAGTCAACACATTAACATCTCTATGTCAATTCAGGTTAAAAGTCTGGGCTCAGACAGCAACTGCATATCTTGGTATCACTTACTGGTAAAAGTCTGCTGCTAGTATTTGTACATGCAATAACTATGTCGATACATGCAATAACTATGTCGATCGGTATCACATGATGTGAACATCTCCATTCCAATTTGAATAAAAATATGCAAACAGTTCACATTCAATTGATAGAAATGCAACCACTAAGTGATAATATTACATAAATATTACTCTCCAAATGTTGTGAACTATTTTGGTGAATTTGCTGAAAATTATAGTGTATGTACTGTTGATGTTGTATTTCTGATGCTGCATAATATGCCACTGTAATACCCAATGAACAGTATGTCACTGTTTTATACCTTAGTTACTACATTATGGACAAGATCGTGGAAGGAGAAATATGATACTCTTTCCCTGTATAAACTGTGTAATGTACAACTGGATCTGGTTATCAAAACATGCAAATAAAGTGTAAAAGACTCAATTAATTTTGACAATAGCATGTTGTACATCATTTGGCACCATCCTTCCTAAAGTCACTTTATAGTATATTATTTCATAAAACTGACATATGAGACTTTAAGACATGTGGTACCAAGGGCTGTACAGGCAAGGGAATGTTGAAAAGTGATGGAGAAATTCACCTGATCTGTCCCATCCACAGGGCCAAATGACAAATGTGTCATCCACATCATAATACATGGTGACACATCCATCTTATAATAATAATTTGCATCGAACAGAAGATAAATTGAGGTGAGCACTAACTCAAAGAGTCTTGTCAGGTTGGTGTTGAATTACTTGCTTTAGCATTGAGCTGGAACAGGATGCCACCCTCTCATTTCTTAGCAAACTGGTGAAATGGAACCAAATGGAAAGCTGAGACACAGTGTGCACAGAAAGCTTACACACACTAATCTGTATCTACATGTTTCTACAACTTCTATCATGAAGTCATTTTATGCAAACTTGTAAACAGGGATTGATCCATCTGTACAAAGATAGTCTTCCAACTGAGCTGAAATACTTGCAGACAGTATTCCAAAATATTGGGTACAGTAACAATCATATAAGATGCAAGTTTAGGCAATTTGTATCTAGACAACAGCAAGAAGAAATAGAGGACACAAATCACTTGCAAGCATCCCATTTGTTGGCAACATCTCCAGAAAAGTTGGAAGAATCTTAGAACATCTCAAAGTATCCCACGACCTGCAAGACATTGACATTACTATGTTCAGTAAAGAACGATCTAGTCCCCCAAACCATGTATCTACCCAATCCCTTATAAATGTGGTGAAGTATACACACATTGGGTAAACTGTATTCATGGTAGAAAGAGATGCCATAGCATAGAAACTGGGCATACTACAGATGACAACAAAAACAAGATAGTCAGGCAATCTCCCTCCTTGAGATTACATGACTAAAGTGGCTATTTAAATTAAGGTAAAAAATGAATAGCAGACTGTGACAATAACATTGACACTAGAGACTACAGTTTGCAGGTAGACGTTACCACCCCTACTACAGTCACCACTCAGACAGCAATAGGAGCAGAGTGATGGAGGGAATAACACTGACAACAGCAGAGCAGCTGCCATCAGGAACCACCTATAGTTGGTAATGAGACTGTTTGCGAAAATATCACAGAGAACCTACAAGACAGGACCCTGGAAGATACACAAGAATTCAACTAATTTCTAATATAACTCCTTCAGCATCTTCTGGATTGATTTGACTAAATTCTGTTAACCTAATTTTTGTTTTCTTGATATTCTTTTTAAAACATATTTTCAAGACACTACTCATTCCTTTCAACAGATCTTCCAAGTCCTTTTGCCATCTCTAACAGAATTATGATTTCATTTGCAAACCTCAAGCATTTAATTACTTTTATGTGCACTTTAACCCTGCGGCGGGCGCGTGGCAGCATACAGTGCCGAAAATCTTGTTTTCTTTCAATAATTACGTCAGCGCCCCAAGCACACTACAGTGGTGCTAGATATGCTTCGATCGTTTAGTCACGCACCAAACTGCATTACTGTGCCATCATTATGCCCACCATAACAGCTGTGCTTCACCTGTGAAGTGGACGACTGCACCGAGACGGCACTGCATACCACACGTGCCCGGTAATGTAAGTACATGTAGACGTACCACTGTCAAATGTTTTGATGATTAGAAGCTTTGTTTTACAACTATGTGGGTTAATGATGATTTAGTTGCTATATTGCTTTGGTATTAGAATTATTTTATTGTCTCCCAGGTCCACACAAAGGAAAGGGCTAACACCAGAAGAAATTGAGCGTCTCCTTCTGCAATCATCTGACAAAGAAGATTACGCAGATTTCTCTGACAGCGATGAGGAAGCAGAAATAAATGAAACTGCAGATCATTCCAGCAAATCTGAGAAGTCATGCGTAGATGGGAATGAAGTGAAAGGAATGCCACATGATGACTGCTATTTTTATATTGGTGAGGACCAAATAAATTTTGTGGGTAAATAATCCATTAGCACTACCAAAGAAACCAAAACCTAAGCATATAATAAAGTCATACCTCACCTGAAACGCAATGGTAGACAAGCAAAAACTGAAATCGAAAGTTTTCTCAAATTGTTTGATCCTGAGATAATTGGTTATGCCGCTGCAAACACAAACAAGTACATAAGTAACAAGAGACCATCTGTGAATTACTCAAGGGCTAGAGATTGCAAAACTACATCTGCTTCTGAAATAACGGCTCTTTTAGGAGCACTGTTTCTCATTGCTGTACAAAAAGGAGGATGCATGAATGTATTAGAACTGTGGGCATCAAATGCCACAGATATTCTGTAACAATTTTAATTTTCCCATGCACCTTTGATATATGCATACAGATCATATTAAAAGTTGCTGTTAAGAATGATGTTATAAACAATAAATAATTAATTCCACTAAAAATTTTAAGTGTAGGCGGCACTGAGTGCTGCACACGCCTGCTGACGCAACAATCTTAAGTGCGCCTGCCGCATGGTTAATAATTTAATAAAAATGCAATGTAATGTAATTCCCTTTCAAAAATTCTCCTTGGTTTGATTTAGTTTACTGCTTGCTCAAAATGTATTGAATAATGTAAATAAGTTATGCAAAACTGCAAACAGTCACTTTTTTGAATAATTATGTTTCATTCCATGAACCGGTTTTCAAACCTTTTCAGGATCATCTTCAAATGGTTTCAGGAAGTTACATCATTATTGCTAACATAATGCTGGGTGCTGGCTTGCGACAGTATAGGCACACACTTCCACACAAACTATATTAATTCACACTCTGACAGCGAGACTTTTCCAGCATCCAGCATGTGCTTTACGACTGTTGTAACATCATGGCATTGATGTTAAGATTATATTATACTATTGTTCTATTGTTTCATGGGAGGTGAGTGCATGATGACATCTAGCTGGACTATAATACATGGGTAGTTGACTCATTAAGAGAGGTCAGAGCTGTAAATTATAGACCCTTTCAGCATTTGTACTGTATGGCAACCATGAGGGAAAGTACGAGAAACAAAAAACCTAGCAAGACCCAGAAGTTATGGATCAACTATTTGACTGTTTCAAAGGCCTATTCCTAATACCCTCATTAGGGAAACGAAAACAAAGGAAACATTTCATATAGTGACCTCGGTGAAGGCTGTGAAGAGCAGATGCGAAGAAAGAGACAAAAAGGAGGGTTTCAAAAATTCAGGAAAATAACTGTCAAGGACAACAAAAGCCAACAACAGAATGTCTAACAGTACATCATGTTATATAGTTGCATTAGAATTTATCACATATTAAAGAAGAAGACATCTCTGTGCATCTGGAGGAGAAAAGGAAGAAATTTGTGGTGAATTGGAGGATACAAATTGTGGCTGTCTTTAATAATGGAGTCAAATGGTATCTTATTATGCTTGTTTACAAAAGAATACACATGAGTCACACACATACAATTCAACTCACAACATGATAGAGTTAATATGAGACTTGCAGGAGAAGAGCCATGACATCTTAGCAGCTGACAGACCACATGAGAGCAGTTCAATATGGAACATGGTTTGTGGTGCCATGTCGTAACACATTGCCAGCTAAACCATAACAGTTCCAGTGGCAGCTGTATGACACAATGTGTCTACAGTGAGCCAGCAGCCCAACCATGATTCACCACAGCATGCCGTCAAAATATATGATGAGCTGTACTAGTTACAAATTTGTGACACAACTGTGTGGTTTGTGTGTTTGTTGAGAACATTGATAAGGAGTGATGTAGATGAACTGCAGAGTAGTGGCTAACTCTGAATTATAATTTAAGTTATATCCTATGCCAGTAATCACTTGCACAATGCCAGAGGAACAGGAAGTAGATATAACAGCTTTATTGACTAAATTTCGAGAGAATATATTTAAGAAATTTCAGGGAGCTTTTAAAGCTCAAGGTGATTATATTAAGGCAGAAGTAGCTAATATTAACTATTTTTATCATTATTATTATTTACATTTTATGGCCTTCATTGGACCGCTCTAGCCAACTTTATACAAATAATTTTTCAGTTTTCTGTCAGCCCAGTACTTCTCATTCTCTCAGATCTTCTTCATCAGAAATCACCCTTCCTAATGTCTGTTAGTTGATTTTTGTTTGCAGTCTGGTTTGTTTGTCTGTGAGTTTCCTGATTTTGTCAGTTTTGTTTCTTAGGTCTTCCAATGTAATATGTCGCTCGTCCATATCTTCTTCGATTTCTGTAATGTTGCACTTACTATTCCACAATCTTTCTATTATTCTCCTGATGATCCTGTTCTCTGATGTTCTGATTAGATGTCCGAAAAATGAAATGCATTTCTTCCTGATTGTACTCATTACTGGTTCTATTTCCTTGTAGACTGTTTCATTTGTGGCTACTCTCCAGTGTCCACTTTTCTGGTACGATTTGTTGATGCATGTTCTGATGATTCTTCTCTCTATTTTGAGTATTTTGTCTAATTGTGCAGTGTTAGTTGTTTTGAAGATGGTTTCACCTGCGTATGTTATTTCTGGTTGAGTGACTGTTTGTGTAGTGTTTTAATTTTGTTGCTATTGACAGGCTTTTTTTGTTGTAGGTGTTCTTGGTGATATATTGTGCTCAAGACAATTTGTTTATTCTGTTATTCCACATTGGCTTTTCATTGAGGTTATATGTTATGATTTCTCCCAGATATTTAAATTTATCTACAATTTTGATTTCGTCGTTTCATATGGCAATTTTGTTTATGAGTGGTGGGTCAAATAACATGATGACTGTTTTTTCAAAGGATATCCCAAGACCAATTTTCTGTGCTATTTCCTGTAGTGAGATAACTTGTTGTTTGGTTTCCTGACTGCTGTTGGACAAGGGAGCATGTTCTTCATCAAATCCTAGACAATTTAAACTTACATTTGGGTCTTCCAATTGGGATGTTCTTTTGGTTAGTCTTGTACCATTCCCTCATTATGTATTCTAAAGCACTTTTGAACTGCAGTGGTGCCAAGCAATCTCCTTGTCTTAAAACTGTTTTTGTGATGAATGGCTCAGAGAGTTCTCCCCTGAACTTGACTTTTGATACAGTGTTGGTTAAGGTGAGTTCTATCAATTTGATTAATTTTGTGTGGAGCCCAAAATTTCTTACAATTTTTAACACTGAAGGTCTATGAATATAGTCATATGCTTTTTTAAAGTCCACAAAGGTTATTACAAGAGATTTATTTCATTTTTTGTAATATACTATGGCTAATGTTAAAGTGATGGTCTGTTCTGCACAGATTCTCCTTGGTATTCACCTAAGTCTTCTTCTAGTTGCTCTTTGATCCTCCTGTACAGGATTTTGGAGAAAATCTTGTATGTACAGTCTAAGAGAGAGATACCTCTGTAATTATTTGGGTTGCTTTTATCTCCTTTTTTGTGGAGTTGGTGGCTTACAGCTGTGGTCCAACTTTCAGGAAACTTTTCTGTTATCCAGATTTTTGTTAGGGCTATGTGTAAGGATGTTCGAACTGTATCACTGGCATATTTCCACATTTCTTTAAAAACTTGGATCTTCTCCATGTGCTTTATAGTTTTTCATCTCTTTGAGTGCAGTTTCCACCTCTTGGATTGTTGGAGGATTTATGAGATCAGATGGAGTCTTGATGGGTGTGTGTGGATTAATTGCTAAAAGTTCCTGGAGTTTTTCACAATTCAAAAGTTCACTAAATGCTTTTTCCATGACTTTCGCATTTTCTTTATCATTATATGCCATTTTTCCATCTTCCATTTTCAGTATTAATGTGGGAGGGGGCAAATTTTGTAATTGTCTTCCAAACATTTTGTAAAAGTCTCTGGAATTTGTTTTATGGTAATTTTCTTCTATTGAGTCAGTTAGATCTTTCTGTGATTGTCTATTGGTTTGCATGACAATTTGTGTGAACTTTTTCCTGATATTTTTGAGGTTGGTTGCATTTTCTTCTGTTTTGTGTGTTTGAAATTTTAGCCATGTATTATGTTTTTCATCAGGAATTTGGTCACATTCTGAGTT